>NW_028152211.1:45000-352500 GCF_964638095.1 Poromitra crassiceps | reverse complement strand
AATTCATATTGTGTTTTAGTTTAATAAGTTAAAAGCATAAGTTAAAAGTATAAATTACGAAAGAATAACACAAAGTTAAAAATGTTAAATTTATGTTTAAAACACTACTAAAAATGTGGACATGAATGTTTGAACTTGAAGTGATTGGTTGCGCCTTTACTGATCTGTAGATATCCACCGTGCCAATGGTGCCCTGTTGAATCTAAACTCTGAAGCTGAATTGGTGAGTTATTGTTTGTGTGTTTGCATCCCCCCCCCTTCCTGGGAAGATGGGTGGAGCTATGGGTATAAAAATTTGAAATGTATTCCTATCTTGTGTGTTTAATTAAAGCCAAGTAAGATGTTAAGAGTTTTGGCCTTAAAGGGACACTCCACCGAAAAACAATGCTGATTTATTTTGCACATCTCACACATCCGAAAACAGTTTTGCAGGCATTCATTTAGTTTGACACTTATTGAGTTGATTTGTGAAAGGTATAGTTTGGTTTATTTGAAGTGTGGTACTATGCGGTACTTGTAATGTCTAAACTTTTAATGCCACCTGCTGTGACACCCCCCCCCCCATTCCCCCCCACACACACACACACACACACACACACACACACACACACACACGTGTGAGCCACCTAATTGACTCAGGGCTTGGAGACTCGGACTCAAATTCCCATAATCCATCACTCCCTGGGTGGCTATTCACATGCAACCACCACCATTCTGAAGGACGCCACTTCGAAAAAGTAAGTCTACTATCTTTTTTTGCACCCTATGCCACAGTAGTGACATTAGATAAAACATACAATATCATGCAAAAACAAAATGCCACCTACTGAACCTTGGCCTTGAATCTTTGAATTTGAATTACATACTCCAGATTTTCTAAAGTCAACCTATATGCAAATAGTGTCATGTCAATGTGAAGTTATAAAAGCTAATCATACTACTTCCTATGACTAATTTGTCTGTTTATGCCATGCTCTTCCACAGATCAACATCACTTGCAAAGTAATCAAACTGGTAAAACCCACAACTGAAGCAACAACCTGAGCCGGCACCACCATGAATACAACAACCTTCCTCCTCAGTGATGCAACTGGAACCATTGACCTAGCTGTGTGGGGGTACTGTAAACCTGACATTGACGACTGGTACCACCTGACCAACCTATCCATACATGCATACAAACCAATACATATCTGACAACCACCCCAACCACAACATCAACACCCACCACTGCACTTGAATCATACACAGAACCACCACCACCCACCACTCAAAGCATCTATGGTGAAGTCTCTTCTGCCACCGTCACAAACAAGTACTTCTGTTTTTGGCACCTATCACTACTGTAAACTTTGACTCACATACAAATGTCACAAATGCAATCAACACCATAAAACAGAAACCGCAAAACACATATCCAATTCTCTCTGTCCATCAATAACCAGGAAACATCATACACCATCCCACTCGCACTTATCACACCACTGCTTACAAAATCACCAACTCAAATGACTACAGACGAAATGGAAGAAGCTATCCTCATGCTCAATCACATCTGAGTTGACATAATAGACAAATCATAGCCCTGACTCAGACTTGACTCCAAGACTCAACAGTCCCTCCACACAGTCCAGAAACCCCGACTCAGCCCCACACAAGGACAACATGGATTGATATATTTTAAGTTTTTCATTTCATAAAAACTATTATTTGCAATAAAAACTTATTGTTTGAATCATATATCTGCCTCCTTTGCTGTCTTTTGTCCCAGTTTTTTATGCATTATATCCTAACTCCTTTAGTCAACCTTGAGCTTACACTTTTATTGCCAACTTGTAGATGTCCACTGTGCCCAAGCTTACCCTTTTAAAACATCTGAATAACAGACAAGAAACTTGTTAACTGATAACCTATTAAGCCACTAACAGTTTGACTTAAAGGGTGATTTACACAACCTGAATATTAATCATGTTATATCTATACAGAGACACTATGAATGTACCATGTGGAGTATCTAGTAATAGTTAGGATTTTACATTAATTTCAAGACAAATGGTTCAAATTCTGGCCTTGTGCTTATGCAGACCAGATTTATGACTACCACCACTACTACAAAAGCATTGGCTTTTCATTGTGATAACCAATTACTTAGATCACCATTCAGGAACAGTTTGTTTAATCCTTTCCTCACTGAGCACATCTATAACCATGATCAGAAGTGTACAGTAGAAGCAGCACACTATCTTCATCCAATGGACTCGGAACACCACAAAAGCAACACCTCAGTAAGCTGTCCACTCATGGCTAACACATCTAAGCTTATCAGGAAGCTAGGATTTGAAATTATGACAGTTTGCCTAGAAAAAGTCCATTGCTTAATAAGCCTCTTTGACAGCCACCATTTGGCTTACCAACCACCACTGCTACTTACTACATATTACTTGCAAACTTGGTACACTTGTGCACCTATCAACTCTGACTAAATGTGCAATTCAGTGTCTATATTATCTGACATATAACCCCCAAGTCACCAGAAGCTTGGACCCCGCATCGCCGCTTGCGGCTATATTTTTCCTTTGTTATTGTCATCTATAGTGGTTATTTGCTGGTGGTTTTATCCAAAGCGACTTACAATATCACATTTTTGTCAGCAATAGAGCAATCAACTATGCAACACAGTCTATGACAACTACAACTTCTGATGGAACAGTGGTACAAGTTTAGTTCAGGTGTTTGTTTTTTTAAGAGAGAAAGAAGTTAGTTCAAGAAGGGCCCAGATGGAGCACAGTTTGATTAGGAAATTATTGTATCTTTTTTAAAATATGTGCTAAATGTAACTCAATTTGTAACTTGAGTTACTTGACAAAGTAACTGGTATAATATTACTGAAATCATATAAGTAATAAGTTATATTACTGAGTTACTGCTAAAAGTAATATATTACATGTAATATGTTACTTTTGTAATTAGTTACCCCCAACACTGTTCACCACCCCGGAGAACCCCCCCCCCCCCCCCCCCCCCCCCCCCCACACACACACACTGCACGGTCAGGTCCCCCGAAGCGCACTTCCCAAGTTTGAAGTCGATCCGACAAATGGCGTTTCTCGAGATACGCAAAGGACAGACATACAGAAGTTGATTGGACGGACAGTCCTGGAGATATGTGAAAGCTGTGATCTTTTTGGTTGAATTGCACAAAGTTAACCCAACAATGCACCTGCCAAGTTTGAAGTTGATCGGACAAATGGTTCTCAAGATAAGGCGCTTTTTGTGTTGCCAGTAGGTGGCGGTATGCCGAATTGCACGAAAAAAGGGCACCGCACTCAGTCAAAGTTTGGAGTAAAAATCTTGTAGGGATGAAAATCGTATAGGGACGATATAGTACGGCAATACTGCTGCTGCACATCAATGAAGAATCTCTTGGCCTCCTCGACACTTGGCTTGAAGAACTTCTGTCCAACCCTGTATGACGATGGTGGAAGCAGGAGTGGCAGCAGCTTTAATGCCAAGTCGCCTTTTAAATCAATCTAAATTGATTTAAAATATGCATTAGTCAAATAGCTGTATGTTAGCATAATCAGAAAACCATATTTCTTAAATACAAATGTGCACATGTAAAAATGCAGCATTATATCATAAGATTTAAAATCACCTGGTGACATTTCATCCGTTTCAATCCGAAGCTTTCCCTCACGTCTGGCAACTTGAAGCACTTTCTCTCCAAAGGGAACCCAAGTGTCGAGAAGCTTTTCTGCAGGCTCAGCATGGAGGTGGGCAAAGTCTGGAGCAATCTAATAATTTTGAAACATAAAAAAGGGCAGATGTAGTTTCATCCTTATTCTAAAGTTTATTTAAAGGCACCATTCATTCATAGAATGTAACTTAAAAAGTACTATGTAAAATTCATTGATTAAAACAAATTCAAAACAGAATTACCTACACTATGCTTTTATATATCAACAGTGAGCAAGTGGGCAATATCTGTCTGTCGTCCGTTAAAATTTTTGTCCCACTGATGATGTCACAATGCCTATGACATCACTGATGTATTCCATTATAAGTGAGCAAATGGGCAATATCTGTCTGCCATCAGTTTACATTTTTGTCCCACTGATGATGTCACAATGCCTATGACATCACTGATGATGTCTCAATGCCTATGACATCAGTGATGTCATCAGTGACATCATTATTGACTATACTCTTATGACATCACTGATGTCATACGCACTGATGATGTCATAAGCATTGTGTCACAATTGTGCACTATGCATGCCAATAGAGCAGCCAATAGTGCGGGCGAGGACACGCGAGTATATGGATAAAAGTGCTTACAAGCTCAGAAAACTTAATTCTGCATTAGTATTTAGATGCCACGTTTTAAGTGTTTGATTTTCCCAATGATGAGACAAGTTGGAATGTGAATATATATTGATTTCTGATTCATACCATGCCTGGAGTATCTACGAGCCTTGGGAACTCCAGAATGACTTCTGGAATGCTGATGGAACCACTTCTGATCCACTGTGCCCTGTACACAACAGTCTCCTTCATGGAAGCTTCTACTTGTCGGTGTCAGCTCCCCTTACCTGAGCTGTCCAGTAGGGGTCCCCCAAGGGTCAATTTTGGGCCCAATTTTCTTTTCCCTGTACATTAATGATCTTCCAGATTACTGTTTTAATGTAGATGTCCAGCTTTATGCTGACGACACAGTTATTTTCACAAGGGCTAAAAACCCAGTGGAGGCGGCACGTGTCCTATCTTCAGCTCTCTCTCATATTCAGGCATGGCTAACTAAATCTTGTCTCGTGCTGAATGCCAAAAAAACTGTTTGTATGTTCTTTTCTAAAAAAAACATTGCACCCTCGCGCTCCAATGTTTTCCTGGGGTCAGAGGAATTATCAGTAGTTAACGAGTTTAAATACTTAGGCGTGATGCTGGACTCCAATTTAACGTTCAGCAATCACATTAAAATGATCTCCAAAAAAATTAAATTCCACCTGTATAATTTCAGACAAATAAGGAGCTGTCTGTCCACAGACGCTGCGTTTTTATTTTTACACTCAATGATCCTTTCGCATCTGAATTATTGTATAACTAGCTGGTCGCTGACAGGAGTAACCATCCTCAATCCAGCCGAACTACTTTATAAAAAAGCCCTGAAAATACTAGATAAAAAACCCTTTTCTCATCACCACTGCCATGTCATACGTAAATATGGCATGCTAAGTTTTGAGAACTTTAGAAATTTCACCTCTGCCTGTCTAATATACAAAGTTCTACATGGACTGGCGCCGCCTCCTCTTGCTGACTTTATCAAATATCGTGCGACCGCCAACTCGACCCGTGTCACCCGGGCCATTACGAACAAGGTCTGTGAGGTCCCCTTTAGAAAAACTTCCTTTAGTCAGAAGACCCTATCCTTCATGGGAAGCACTCTCTGGAATAATCTACCTCCCTCGATTAGAGAATGCCCGAGTCTCGCCACCTTCAAAGGCCAGTTGAAAATATGGCTCAGATCAAACCAACAATGTGATCACAATTAACATACTTAACAGATCATTTGCCATGTTTTGCAGCATGCTCTGTGTGTTTTATTTATTTTATTTATTTTAGGTTTCACTAACCTTTTATACTATTAATTTTTTTTGGTACTCTTAATTGTGTGTTTTAATCATTTTTGGTTTTACTAATTTTCTGTACTTTTAATCTTTGTTGTATTATTAATTTTTCTTTCGCTTTCATGATTACATCAACCTGCCATGGGACTACAGGTGGAAACTAGCCCTTGGGCTACAACCTGGCATATTTACTGTACGGCTGTACTGTTCATTAATGTGTAAAGTCCCATTCTTTAAATAAATGAATCTGAATCTGAATCTGAATCTGACTTGCGTCACCGGATACTTGTGGTTCTTCATCCAGTTCGCCATTTCTTCAGCCGTCTCAGAAGTAACGGTGGATTCTGTTAAGGGGAGAGGGAGAAAAACAAACAAACATGCTTTGTGTCCATAATCTGTCTGGACAGGAATGAAATCCAGTGGTGTTTATAAAAGATGCATCTCATCAGATGTTATCCTTTAGTATTTATTAAGAGTCTGCAATAATCTGTAGATATGTACAGTGGATTACCAGGTACGTAGGACTCTAGGGGCTGCCACTTGTGCTTGACGATTTTCTCCTCTCAGCTTCCTCAGCTTTTTCCTGATATTACGCAATCTTTCTTCAAGGAAACCTGGGGCAGGCCGCCCTTGCCGGCTAGGTGTAAACCATGCATCCTTAGAAGTATTAAAATAATATTCAGTAATACAAAATTGACATTCCAGGCATATCAATTATATAGAAAAGTGCTGCAATCTTCTGAATTTACTTACATAGCCACTGCCAATTTGGTCCTTCAGGCATGGAAATTCTTGCACCAATGCCGCTGCCATGCCCCCTTTGGTCTCTGAAGATGGTCTATGAGAGTACATATGAAAGTAAATAGAGAGTAGACCATGGTACAAAGTTTGATGGCAGCACATGCACCTGAATTTCTAAATCATTTTAAATGTACTGCATATTTTTTCTAGCCTGGTAAACCAGCCGGTCACGTGAACTCACATTTAAATTCGTTCTACCAAACCGTCTGGCCTCAAGCCCTGGGAGGGTATTTGCAGAAACTGCAAAGCGTACGTGCCAATCAGCGACCCGCCTCGTAGTTGACATTGTGAACGCCGCTAGCAAAACAATGATGGCTGCCTCCATGCCTGTCCGCCTCGATGACTAACATCAAGGTTCATCGAGTTTAAACAGCCATACAGTGCAGTTATTGCAGAAATATACTCAATAACAACAATTAAACAAGTACAGGAGTATGCAACAGCGAAGTTTCTTGCGGAAAATGTTTTGCTGTATTTAAACTGCCTTGAGATTTGTTTGAGGAGCATATAATGGAGACTGACGGGGATGAAAGTTGGCAGAGAGGGAGGGGGGGGGGGCTCAGAGCACTTTGGTCGCGGGGGGCTTGAAAGGGAACAATGTGACTGGTTTACTGCATATCACCAATGGCCACAGTAGTGAATAATTATACGCTTAAAAGACGTGGTTAAATGGTTAGCGCTGAGAAATTAGGGAATGCACCTGACCACGGCCACTAAATAGCGCTAGGCCAAGGCATAAACGCAAATTTAAGGGCAGGGGGAAGATAGAGCCCATCAAGTATGAATTTTTTTCCACTAAAATGTTTAATGTTTCTACTCACGTCTTGCCATATCTCTCAATTAAGTGGGACACCAGCATCCGAACCATGGCACTCCTCTCTTTAGCGTTAATTGCTTCTGTCTTGTCCAGGCTCTCCACAATAATTCGGCCCTGATGAGAGGCTGTGAGAAACCTACGGAGTTCCTGTGAAATAAGAAAGCGAGGTATAGAGATAGATGAAGAAACACATGTAACAGTGTGAAAGGTGGGAGGAAAGAAACCAGTCAATATGTTAAATATGTTGTAGGTCCACAAGTATTTTCAAATAATAATAAACCACATTGGTATAACCAAATTGAGAATAAAGAAACTCACAAATACTGGAATAATCTGCAGGCCAGGTTCAAGCCGTATTATTGATGGATTTTCCAACGCGGCCCCTGCTGTGGAGTTTGGGTTGATGAGTAGGCCATTGTTTCCGCTGGTGGATGGGGCTTCACTTTGACTTGCAATCTGTTGAACATTATGAGTATATGAGTACACAATTCAACTCTCAATCACTATTAACCCCCACAAAAGCTGCTCTTACCTTGGGGTCAACCATCGATGTTTTCTGTGGTGTAAGGTGTTTGCAGCAAGGATAGTGAACTTGGACTACTCAATCCATACTACAACTTGGCTTGTTTGGCTTAAAAATGACTTCCCTCCACTACACTTTAGATATGCTTTTGGAAATGCATTGTTTCTAAAGAACAATCAATGGCAAGAGTAATATGCATATTAACTGCAATGAAAACATACAATAGAAGCTCAATAAATAAAGTATCAGAGGCTCAGAGGCTGTGGATCAGTCTGTGAGGTCTGGTGCTGTGGCTCAGAGGCTGTGGAGCTGTCTGTGAGGCGTAGGATGCTGTGGAGCTGTCTGTGAGGCTTATGACGCTGTGGAGGTGTCTGTGAGGCTTAAGAGGCTGTGGATGTGTCTGGCTCAGAGGCTGTGGAGCTTTCTGCAAGGTCTGGTTCTGTGGCTCAAGAGGCTGTGGATCAGTCTGTGAGGAGGCCTGGTTCTGTGGCTCAGAGGCTGTGGAGCTGTCTGTGAGGCTTAGGATGCTGTGGAGGTGTGTTACGACTGTGGTCGTATTTTGGATTTATGTTGAGTTGATTTTTCATTTAATTGCTTGTGTTTCCCTCCCCTGATTGTCTGAGTGATTGTGTGCATGGGTTCCAGGTGTGTATGTGTGAGTGGCTGTGAAATCAGGAGCGGTGATTGGTTGGAGGTGGGAAGGCCCAGCCCTTATAAGAGATCCAACAACCAGAGGCTGGTGCGCGCAGGGCCACAACCCAGACTGCCCAGACCTCAACCAGCCACAATTGATCCTTAGCATATTATTTACTGGAGCTGTAAGAGTAGGCCGCCATTTATGTTTAACCCCCTTTTTCTCCTGTTTTTGTAGTTAGGGAGGTCAGACGATGTATTTTGGTTTCTTCTTCTTATTTTGGTAGGTAAGCTTTAAACCTTTAGGTAGTACTTTTTGGGCTTTGGCCTACTCTGAAGCCAACCTCCAGTTTTAGATTCCTTTGATCTTGTATTTTGCAATCCTCTGTTTTATTGAATTGCTTGTCAATAAATTCATTGTTACTTCTTAATATCCCAACAACTTGTTCTGTGGCTGTTCTTGAGCTCTGGGGAGGATGGGGCTCATTTCATGTATGATCCGGTTCCCCTAGGCCGGGTCGTAACATGAAATTGGGGGCTCGTCCATTTGTTTCTTCTCGCGTTATGGTAAGTCATGGTAAGTAGTTTTCATAATTCTGTTTGGCGTGTGTGTAGGCTTTTCTGTTTTCAAATGGAGATAGTGGAGGAATTCGTGGAGAGTCCTTCATGGGACATAATTGATAAATGTAGGAAAAATGACTTGTTGGCTGTGGCAACCCACTTAAAAATTGATGTGCTTTTCAGTGCCCGGAAGGCAGACGTGAAAAAGAAGCTGTGTGATGTGCTGGTGGAGAAAGGTGTGCTGCCTCAGTCTCCCTCATTGGTGGCAGGTGAGGGGGATCGCGGAGCTGATACAGCAGGGGCGGACGCGAAAGTGGCGGGAGCTGCTGGCGGGTTCGTTTCTGGTGTGGGGTCCGGTCCTGCCCATGAGCTTGCTGGGGGTTTTGAGAATCTCCAAATGACCCTCCAGGTAAAGGAGGCGGAGAGAAAAAACAGAGAGCTAGAGGTGCAGGCCATGCATCTCCGCGTCAGAGCTCTTGAATTGGAACGGGGAGCACCTGTGGTCTCCACCCCCGTCCAATTACTCCAACAAGGCACAAGCAGCTCTGTCTCGGCATTTGATCTGAGTAAGCACATTGGTTTGGTCCCGCAGTTCCGTGAGTCTGAGGTGGACTCTTATTTCAGCGCTTTTGAGCGCATAGCCACTACATTAAAATGGCCCACGGAGTTCTGGTCACTTTTACTACAGTGCAAACTTGTTGGGAAAGCACAGGAGGTTTGTACAAGTTTGTCCATTGAACAAAGCATGGATTATCAGCTGTTGAAGAAAACTGTTTTACAGGCTTATGAGCTTGTGTCTGAAGCCTACAGACAACGATTTAGAGATAGTGCGAAAACTGCCAGTCCTATGTTGAATTTGCGCGCGAGAAGAGTGTGTTGTTTGATAAATGGTGCCAATCGTGTAGCGTTAAATCGGTGGAGGAGATGAGAGAGTTAGTCTTGTTGGAGGAGTTCAAAAAGTGTCTTCCCGACCGTATCGTTGTCTACCTAAATGAGCAAAAGGTTACCTCCGTGACTAAAGCCGCCGTGCTGGCAGATGAGTTCATTTTAACTCATAAGTTTGCACTGCCAGTCTCGCGTGGCCAGGATTTTATGCCTGTGCGTAATAGATCACCAACTTTTGTGCGTAACCGCACATCACCGGCATTTGGTGAGAGCCGCGAGTGCTTTTATTGTCGCGAGTGTCGTCTCTCAAAGGCAAGTGGTGTGTGGAAAGTGTTCAAAAGAGTATGCAGAAAAAGGGTCGAGAGGCGAATGTTCAGGTCTCAAAAAAACAGGTTTTATTTGAAGAAAATAGACTGCATTCAAAGGACAAGATGGCTGAAAAGATAGCCACCGAGAGAAAATCAAAATATACTCTGTCTTTTCTTGGCGCGCAACGACTTAAATAAACTATGCCTCTCCTCTGCTCCTCCTCTCAAGACTCCACCCCTTCCTTCTATCTGACCACTCACTGTTCTCCCTGTCTCTCCCCCTGTCCAATCAAAAGTTTACTCCAAGATGTGTGTGCGCTTGCTCTGGGTGTGTTTTAGTGTGTTTTAGTGTGTGAGTCCCTTTTGTTTTCGCTTCCCCTTATCTTTCTTCCATCCTGTCTTCTGTCTTTGAACAAAAGCTGACCATTTGCCTATCTCCTTCAGGAACCTCTCTTCCCCCCAGAGCCCCCCTTTCTCTACCCTTTCAAGTCCCTTGCCCAGAGACCCCCTCCTCTCTCCCCTTTCTCTAAAGACAATACAGCTGTCCTCCTTGTGTATGTGCTCCTAGCCTCTTTCCTGCATTTCGGTGTGTAAAGGTGTAACCTCCTCTCCTGCATCCTTTGATAGCCACCAAGGCCTTTGTTCCTCTCCGCATATTACTGCCTTCTTCCCCTCCAGCTAGGCCTCCTCTGAAGTCGGAATGTCTGGCCTTTTGTCCCTTCTGTTCCCTAGTTAGTTAACACAGTAACTAACCTTCCCTCCATAACTTAATATCTAGACTATTGTAAACTATAACTTATAATCTAATTAAGGCAGACCGTGGGCAGACAGTGGGCAGCTCAGATACCACACAGCCCCCCTTGCTAATGAAAAAAATACATTAGCACAAAAAGTCAGATTGTTAACTTATTAACTAATACTAGGCTATCCAACTAACCTCCAATCCTAATCCTATTTTCCCCTTCTCTCTCGTCCTTAAACACATGACATTTCCACTCAAACAATCCCCATTCTCCTATTTATTGCTATTTATTCTTGATCCTCGATTTGGGATCTTACTTAAATTCCCACTCAAAGGGATTACTTAAAGTAAGGTAAAGCTACTTCATTTTTTCCTTTTAACTCTTAGCTCATTTTGTTCTCAAATAACCCCCTAAGAAGATCAAACATTTCCTCTCTGCTTTCCACATGCTCTGCAAAGAGAAACACTGATCATCTCCCACTTCTCCTCCATTACTCCAATCATTTTTCTCTTTGCCAAGAATGTATCATTGCAGGATTTTCATAGACATGTCCAATCCCCTTAAACATTAGTGAGTTATAATCTTCAATTCTGGCCAAATAATCACTCTTTCTAGAAAAAGTGCAAAAAAGACCAATGAGATTATTACGCCTATCAAAACAACTTTTAGCCAATTAGTTGCCATTTCCACATGCATTAAATTCTCTATTTTACGCCAGAATTTTATCATTTGACTATAGTTCTGAGACCTTCAAAAATAAGTCCAATTATAATCAACATTTTCCTATTTACTTACCATCCAAATTGTTACCAATCCAATTCAAATTAACCTATATCACTAATTTTACAAATCTATATCTATTAGAGAAAATCTCTCTTAACTCATACAGTTTTAGTCTATAATCACAGTTATCAACATTCTTAAACATTTTCTTCCCACTATTATACACATCAAAAAATATAAAACCTGTAAATCAAAAAACATAAAAACCTGCAACATTTAACTTCTTCAGATCCCATTGTGTTCCTCAAAAACCCCTGTTATCTTTTAACCCTAAAGTTTCCAAGTCCATTTCCAGGAGAGTGTCCCCCAGTGCTTATCCAGGGTCAATAGTCCATTGTTAAGTCTCTGAGTCCTTGTAACCCCAGACAGCAATATTCTGGACACTCCTGGTTCCTCCTCGGCAATTTCCTGAAAACAGAAAAAACAACCAGTATCTTGCCCCGACAAATTTGAGGATAACACATTGGTCTAACTCTTATTTTTCTCTATTTCTATTAAATCCTCCCTCTAAATCGGACATGCTCATTCCATTTTAGCGACTCTCCACATTAGCCTCTTTAAACAGTAACCCTTTCCCCTCATTGGTTTCCCTTAAACAATATTTATTTACAATAGAAGCATATGCCTCCTCTCTATTTCCCCTATTCATTTCTCTAAGTCTCTATTTATGGCTGAGAGCATCTCTGATTTAGTTACACACTAAGTCACCTCTCACACATTTTGAGGTCTCTATATACATCAGTTGACACTCATACACCTCCCTCCATTCAGTTTAATCAACTCACAACCCCCCTTCTATGTAAATTAAAGCTTCATAACAACATCTTAAAAAAGTAAAAAGAACAATCATTTCCACACAATTTTTCTTCAATGAAATAATTCATGCAACTCATTTCAACAGGTTTTTCTTTTTCTCTATTTTTTCTTCTTTTTCTCTCCTATCCCCCCTTTAAACTCACATCAAGCCTACCTCTCACTTCTCTACTCTTTCTAAGGCCTCCTAATCAGGCTATTGTTCTCCCATAAACTGAAACAAAACATCTCCCACAACCACAAAACCCCCATCTCAAAAGAACCCATCTCCATAACAGAAATGACAACCAATGAACCAAATCATAATTGAGTCTCCCCAATTTCATATGACTACATTAAATAATTCCTTGATGTGTCCTATCACATCCTAGCAGACTCTTCACATTAAATTCAGTCATCGCGTGCACTCAATGACCAACTTTAACAGAATGTACTGCTATTCTATAATTTAAAAGTTGTCAACCATTTCTCCCTTTACCTGGGCCGGGCCCTCAAAAATAATCATCATCAGATGCTTGTACATACTTACCCCTCTCCACAACTGTAGAATTATTATTATTTCATACCCCCCTTGTTCCTTCTCTAATATCATAAAAAATACCCCAAAAACCCTCTATTTAAACAATTTTGAACCATTAATTATGTACTCAGAACTCTCAGTTTGCTTGTTGCATATTATCTGCTTTTTCCCACTATTTTTCATTCATTTTCTTATCATTTTTCCTCCCAATTTTAGACCACCACTCATTCACACTGAAAAAGATATCACAACTAAAATTCCAATCATTCACTCCACTCATTATATAATAAGACACTCATCCTTTTTGTACTACACCTCAAAATAACTCTCTGCATTTGCCACCCCATATGTCCCACATATTCCCTAGAATATGAATACTTCTATCTTCCACCACCAACCATCCTACACCGTCAACCTCCTCTCCTCTATTCTCACTCCTCAGACTGTATCTCCTCTCAGCCTTCTTCACCCTAGCCTTCCTCTTATCTAATGCTTTCATGTCCTTTCTCATCCGCTGATGTTCTTTCTTACTGCTGGTTCCAACTTCCATCTTTCCCTGTAGCTCCTCCCTTCTCTCCTCCAACTCCAATAGTTCTGCTCTAACCATCCTCAGCTTCTTTTCTGCTTCCTCATCCTCCTCTGAGTCTTCACTGCTACTAGTTATGGCATACGCACTCTCTTTCTTACTTCTGTCTCTCTCAACTCTAGACCCTCTCTTCTCTGCTCCAGCTAACAGCTTCCTAACCCCTGCGTCATCTCCTCCACACTCATCATCCTCCTCTAACTCAGGTGCTCTATCTCCACCTTTCCTACGCCCCCTCCTGTCCTTATCCTTTCTGTTCTCTTTCTTCCCCTCATCTGGGTATAGCCCAATAGCTGACTTACAATCCCCTGTCTCTATCACTCTGTCATGACCATCTGTCCTCTCATACCTCCCTTCCTCATTGATAAGTGGCAACTGAGAATGGGTCACTACCTCACTCTTTCTCTCATATGGAGGTGTATTGCTCCTTTCTAAATGTGTAAATGGGGCGTCGACCTTTGTCATCAACATCCCTTTCTCCTCCAATTTCTTTAAAATAGCATCTGTCACTTCCTCTCTCCTGTCATCAGTAACCTTCAGCAATTTTTCTCCCTCTAAAAAGAACAACTGCAAAACAGCTAACTCCATCTCTCTCCATCTTTCTCTTCCTACCCTTCCTACCTCTGTTTTCTTCCACTTTGTGAGACTCAATCAGTACTTGTAATGTTTTAATTACCTCCGGGTCAAATGTCCCATCAGTTGGCCACGGATTTTTGGTGTCCAGCCATCTCTTGCTCCATTTGTCCGACACACTAGCTATATTTTTTATTAATGGGTTATTCTGCTCCACTATCCCCACTGGAGTAAATGATTTCCCTGCTCCAACTCCCATTCTAGTACTTACCCTCTAAACTCCCAAAATAAAAATATCAGCTGCTCAAAACCCCACTGTTTCTATTCTCCAATACCAGCTTACCCCACTAAAGCAAGCACAACCTATTTAATGTGTACTATTATTATTATGTATCCTGTAAATATAAGTTTGCCAGTGAACCAATGCGAGATCCAATGATATCCTAAAACGATGTAATTCACAATTCAGCCACCTGTGGGAAGTACCACCAATTTGATCGTCCAACTTTACACTATATCATAATCTCCTAAGTAATTACCATCAGGAGTCAGCCGCAGCATTCACCTTTTGAGAAAAAAGAGAAAACTACTCAAATTGCTACCATACTATTTTGCCAATACCTGAAAAGGAATGGGAGAAAAAACACAGCCAAACAGTTTTCACCTCCTCTGAGTCCCTGGAAAAGAAAAACCCCTACCTTTTCCCAACCAAAGTGTTTACACTCTGGCCTATGTCAACACTCTGTCAAAAGTGTCCTCTCACAATGAAACACTCGGTGCTCAGTCAATGGCCAAAATTCCACACACTATGTAAATTAACAAAAATACATGTGTTCCTAAACCTATACGTCTCACCACAAATGTGAATGTAATTATGTGGTTATAGTTTTAACGAATCTGTGGACAAAATTCTCACTCGCCTTTTCAATCAAAGACCTCTCGCACACCGCTGACGGATTTTGATGACGAATGGAGATGTCGACCCAGTCTGAGCCTGTTGATTCAGCATCAATCAAACATCGTAGCCTCGCATCCCCGTTTCCTCAGCCGGAGACAAAAGACAAAAGACAAAGACATGTTCAATACACTATAGCTTAAATATCACATTAGATCAACTCATTCCAACATTCAACATTTAAATCATAAACCCAGTATATACACTCATGCTAAGTCCCACTTGACTTAGAGTTCTGGAACAACTATAATATTTTACAACATAGGAGACCACAACAACCCTCTAAACTAATGCAACCCCATAATGACATCATTTAATAACATTCCCAAAAAATCATTCAAATAAAAAGTCAGATCCATCCAAACATCCTAAATGTATTTACACAATCATGCAAATAACCAGACCTCTTTTAAACTCCATTACATATCAACCATTTGATCTAAAATCATTAAAAGACTTAATCTAATCCACCGCCTTCATCCCATCAATCTCTAGGTTACCTCTATTTATAATTATACTTAATTATTTATATTTTATTGCATTTCCTGTATCGCTATTTAATCTAATAATTGTTAGTGCTAACATGTAACATGCAAATGTGCATCCTTAAAAGACGCGTCTGTTGTGGGTACATTTTTATGTGATACACTATTCATTTCACCCAAAAGATGGCGCTGTTACACTGGATATACCACAATCGCCTATCTAAACCCAAGCTACCATTCCCACACACACAGTCAGATACAGCAATGCTCCACGTAACCCAAGCTTGCATTATAATCGCGCTAAATTGTTTTTGTTTAGTTTTTGAAATATTCACCTTGAAAAAGTATTCAGAATTTAACCATTTAACACTACAAAAATAGACAAAAAATGTAAGTCCATTATCTACAGACCAATTATATGCCTATGTCACAATGACAACAAGTAGCGTCAGATGCGCAAAATGGAGGCAAAAAGACAGACTCCGCGCAGCCCTGTCACGTAGTTTTCCAGTCGCCCGAAAACTATTCGAGCTAGATTTATCTTCGTGCTGTACAGTGGGATGCCAAAATCGGAAAGCTATTGTAGGAGAGTATTCGGATCCGCCTATTCACATTTAGTTAATAAAATAATAAACGATCGAACCAGGCTGTAACGTTATAATTTACCTAATTCTCCCCTCATATCCTGTTCTACGCAACTCGAGGGAACATACACAGCCTCGCACACACACAATAAAACACAACACAACACTGAACAGACTGTACACTATCTGCAAAGCAAGGACTAAAGTTTTACCGAATCCCGTCAACTCATACTGCTTTTAATGCTACCCATAAATGTCTTTGGTTGCAAGCCGAAAGAGAAAATCGTTAAAAATGCCCGACTTTACAGTGCTCTCTCATTTCATATCAGATAAACTATAGTAGGCTGCAGCCACATCCGCTCGGTTAGTTAACAACCAAGTAACATTAAATAATGTCTTTATTGAGTTGTGTGCATTATCAACATAACAATATCTCTTTGCAAGTTACAAAATAATTATCTACGCTATCCCCAGTTCTAAAGGAATGCACGATATGTATGGCTGGCCATAGGCTTGGCCAATTGACAGCCCCAGTGCGTATGCGTCTGTAAGACATATCCCATCAAACAACGTTAATTTCAATGCATATCATTGCTTATCACTAGGCGATAAGCTGTGGTAGTAAGCAGACAACTGTATTTTAAACTAAACTATAACTATGTGTTTCAGATGGGCACAGGGCAGACCTGACAGCGGGGCTTTCACACAGTTCCCAATGTCTTATCAAAGCTAGACTGATGGTTTTTTACGATGCGCGCAGCTCAATGTTGACAGGCTGTATAAGGGGTCTATAGCTATTATCATTACAAAAATAAAAATAATAATATAATACTGTAAAAACACACTTAAAATTAGTCCGGATCTAATTCCCATGTCTTATTTTTAATGAATAGGTTCATATTAATTCGTATTAATATCAATCACCATAATGATCCATCACTGTATATCCCTCTATTTTACTTGTAGCTTATCTTACTGTGATTAAACTCTTACTTATTCATGTACCTTACTTAAACCAACCAAAAATGCCATCAAAATGATTTAATTATCCCACAACAGCATACTGATACATTTCCTTGCATGTTCCATGTTAACGTCAATTCATTCAAGTACATATAATCAGGACACAACTTCATTCAGCTCTAATCTCCAAACAGCCAGTAAACATACATCATAGCGTTGTGTTGTTAGCCACCAATAAATGCCTTCATTCCCCATTCACCACTGTATACCCAAGCCAGCAATAATTAGCTGCTAACCTTAGCATGCTATAAGCTAGCCACATTGACACGTTAGCCCCATGCTACGTGCACTCACGTCAGCTAGCCTAAGCAGCCTCCCACACAGAGCTCCGCCTCTTGATACACACTCGCAACCATTCAAATCACCCACACTCTCTCCATTCAGCCTCCTCACGACAACATCTATTCGGCTCAATCATTTCTAAAGTGCCCACAGAAATATCACCACACTACAACCATTCTTCCGCCATTTTCCCACAACCACACTTTCACATTCGGGTTTTTCCTGAAAATGTCCCACATAGCTTCCCGTTTACCGCAAGACCGCTGGGAAATGTAGGCTCCCCGTCACAGCAATATACCACACAAACAGTCCTTTCAGACGCATCTTCACATTCTACCACAACAAACGAACTCAACAGTCAGCATCCAGTCATACATTACGCAAAAACTTCAGCCATTTTCTCCTCATACTCTCCAACCAGCCACTTCCGGTCATTTCACATGTCCTTTCACCCGACAACGCTACGCACATACACTCACATTCAACCATCTATATTTAATCTCCAATCTCTCCTACTACTCCTAGAACCCATTCACTCATATATTTTAACCACTTTCCCACATTCTCTCCAAAAAATCCACCAGTATTCACTCACTCATTCTCTCTTCAACTTCACATTCCATTCAGCCCATGGAACAAAAGACAGGCTATAACCTCCATTTTCTGCCCGGACTATAATCACTGATGCACTTCAAACACAAACATTCATTCAAACACATTTCTTCATCGATACTAAAACATATTAATATTTTATTGTATTATTGTACCTCTCCTCCTTAATGTAACAATATCGCCAATATCTAACTCCAAAAGATACTCTAATTAAGTACTATTTCAACCACTTTCACACAACCCCCGGCCGGGTTACAAATACTCACATTTAACAATACAAACAAGACAAACACAGCAACATACAACTTCCCAAAAACGCGCATTTTCAACTTATCCATAAAACATCATAGCCTAACCTATTTATATTTTGTGTGACTTATAATCAGTGAGTGCAAAATACACTCTTTTAGCTTTTATTTATCCAAACTACACACGCATTTTCCAAACGGTTTGTGTGATCATCAATCTATTTAAATCTGCATTTTCTCAGCTGCCTTCCCAAATACTACACACATTTTAACTATCTCCTAGGCAACCAACGGCTTCGGACCGCATTGCTTATATAGCCATAATTTGATCAGTATTCGGATCCATAAACAATGCCAATCAATAATTCTACTCAGCTTGGAGGGCGGAGGCTAATTATTAATTGTTGTCCTAGGTTTTAATGTGTGCTCATCATACATAGGCCCACCTGGCCTCATCTCCTGTCTTCCACGGACAGCGAGATAATTTAGTACAGTTTGCCATAGCCAAAAACTCGCACACAACAATATATTATTGGGCAAACTGTCGTCCTTATTCCTCTCCTTTTTAACCATATTAGTAGAAACCCCTATATGGCCTATAGTGAACCCGGAAATGTTGTTTCCTATGAACTTTTATGATTGAAATGTCATCTATAGGCCTAGTGGATGAAATTCAACTTGGTTGCTAAAAGTTGCATGTTGGGCAATTTGCGTAATTAGCATAATGAGCTAATTAATCACCAAAAACAGGAAATGGCTATAATTCTGCTTGTAGTTAACTTATAAAGGTGATCTAAGAGTCTAGGTCCATGTTTGTGATGTCCAGACATTCATCTGTTACCATGGTGTGCTAATACAACCTTTCCTCATTAGCATAATCTGCATAAATTATGTAAAAATGTGGTCAAAACCTGGAAATGGCTAGGTTTTTTCGCTTTCAGTCAACTTAGAAAGATTCTCTTACAGTCTAAGTCTATGTTTTGATGTCCAGAAATCAATCTCTTGCCATAACTAAATCATGCAACCTTTCTTTATTAGTATAATTTGCATACATTGTGTAATAATTAGTCCGAAACCAGGAAATAGCTATATTTTTTATTTTAGTCCATTTAAAGGTTATTTAAGAGTCTATGCCTATGTTTGGATGTCCAGAAATTCATTTATTTCCAAAACTAAGTCATGGAACCTTTCCGCGTAATCTGGATCCACGTCCATTTAACACATTCACTGCCAACAACGTGTAAACACGTTTTCAGAATCCAGCTGTTGACTGCCAACAACGTGTTAACACGTTTTCAGAATCGATTTTTTTTTTTTGACGGTGGATCGTTGATCTGGCCCTTTTGCATCTTCTATTATACTGTTAGAGCCGCCGGGCGTGTGCAATCCATTCCGCCGACCCACTGAGTGGCGACGGTGCTCAGACTATTGAGTGTTGTTTGGCCAGAAACGCACGCATTCCAGCTGAGCTCAACCGAGGACCCAGAAGCGAACGAGCCTCATTCTCATACTGTAGGCGAAAACCTTTCACACGGGCGCACGGCGGTGGGGGGTTCCAAAGGTGGACTGGGTGGAAAGCACACTTTGAAGCGCGCATAAAGCCTAGAGTCACACAAGGCTTCGTCAAAGCTTCAACCGAAAATCCAAGAACGGATTAAGCCAGATCCACGCTCGCCGACGAGGGGCCGCCAGAGAGGGAGGCTGCTGCTCACTGCTCAGACAGGCAGGAGAGACTGGCTTGTGACTGACAAACGCTGCTGAAATCCACCAGACACGCCCACGGAGGGAGGAGTTGTAAGGAGAGGGGGTGCGGGTGCTGCTATGGAGGAAATTACTGTTCAGAACTATATTGTTTATGTCTGATGTCTCACTGATGCCAAAAATAAATGGTTAAAGTGACTATTTGATTGAATTTCACAAAACTGCGATTATCTCAGCTTTTTGTCTCAGACGCTGAAACCATGCTGTACTCAACGGCTAATATCTACATAACTACTAACTCTACAAACTAACTCTTTTAGACAGAGAAAGCACACATTCTATTAGTACTTTTGTGAACTTTCTGTTCACAAAGTCCAAGCAGAAAATTATCCTTGGCTCTTGTAAAATGAGCCAGAATCCTCAAAAAAACCCTCTGGCAAAAGCTACCTACAGTAAAAAAAAAAGGCTGGCAGTGAATGTGTTAAAAGCGACATGGTATTAGATATTTTTTATTTTTTATTTTTCATTGTGCTATTTATTTGTCCCCGACCCCAAATGTTTCATAACATGTAAAAAAAGATTTCATGAGCAGCGATGTGCAGTCCTCCCTTCCCCACCCTTCTCCCACTGGTCACCTGCTACTCTCCACTTGACTCCCCAATGATGCCCCACAAATAAACACCATGAATGATGACACCTCCAAAAAGGACATATCAGCTGGAAAATAGTGCAGAATAAAGGTATGTAACTGTTTAGGAATATGTAGCTATGGTAGTTCACTTAATTGCCACCTAGCTAATGTTAGCTACCTGGCCAACATAAGCCATGGATAGGACTACAATCATCCATCAACTTTGCTTGTTAGCTAGCTACCAAATGCCATAATCATTTTCTTGCAACAGTACATGTAAAAGGGTCTTTTGATTTCCAATTAATTAATCTGGACATAGCCACAAATAACTTTAACCAATGAAGGTGGCTAGAAAGTATGCTAATGAATGCATTGCTAAATTTATCTGATGCTCTTCATTAGAACAAGCTTGTGTTTCTTATTATTTGCTTGTAGTTGGTTAGCAAACATGAATCTTAAGCATGATTGTAACTGCAACTAGCAAAGTCACATAATAGTTACAACATACTACAACATACAGGGACTACCGGCAAGTCCGACACTTCATTAGTCCGACCCCATTAGCGTTAACGTTAAGGTTAGGCTTAGGCTTAGGGTTTTGGGTTAGGGTTAGGAACATTGAGTGGTCGGACTGGGTTATGGTTACGGTTAAGGTTAGTGGTTACTAGTGGTCGGACTAATGAGGTGTCTGAACTATGAGTAGGCACCCAACATACATACTAGCTTACTACCTGGATCAAAGTACTCACTCAAAGGTATTATTTATATATATTTCTATCTTTTTATCTATCTCTAGATAGATAGATAGATAAGCATCAATTGAATATTTTTGTTTCATTATGTTTTATTTCTTTTATTTAGGATCAGTATGGCCAGCAGCAAGAATAACTGCTACTTCACATCATGCAATGCCAAAGGACAACCTCAAGTTTTCAAGGCCACAGCCATCAACACGATCATCTCTCGAAGCAAAGAAAAAGGAGATGACCTACACACAAACTTAGCATCTTGCTTGGCTTCTGAAGGGGACAGCTTCTCCATTCACGCACACAAAAGCTGTTATTGCAATTATACATCCACATCAAGGAACATTGGGAGTGGTGGGATGAAGAGGAAGTCGATAGAGTCGAATAATTCTGGCCGTAGGGTACTCAAATCCCAAACTAAACAATTTGTGTTTAAAAGGGACTGTCTAATATGTGGAGAAGAGTGCATACCTAAGGATCCAAAGCACCCTGAACGTTGGAACAAAGTGGTTCAGTGCAGGACACTTGATAGGGGGAAAGGAAATAGAACATTCAAGCAGGTACTGGAAGACATATGTGATGAGCGGAAAGATGCATGGTCGACTGAGATGTCTCTAAGATTAGCAGATGTACGAGGAGATTTGCATGCCAGCGATGCTCAGTATCACCAAAGCTGCTATGACAAGTTCCGCAAAATTCCACAAAACTCACTCAATTCTGAGTCATGTAAGGCAACAATCGAAGAGTCTCTAAGATTTGTAGTAGAGAAAATGAAGAGAAACATGGATGAGACGTGGACTGTATGTGAGTTGTATGAAATGTACAGTACAAACTTGGGTTTATTGACTCAGAAGCAGATGTTTGCAAATTTATGTGAATATTTTGGTGAAGAAATTGTAGTTCTGAATGTGGAGGGTTGTGACACTGTGGTGGGTTTCAGGAAGTACGTAGCTAAAACACTGAAAATGGTCAAGAGGTCAAAGATGGATGATGAAGATGAAGTTGAGAAGTTCATCAGGATGATCAAGTCAGAAGTGGCCAGCATACCAAAGCCAAGAAATTACAATCTGAGCGATTTCTGCTTTACAAAGATCACAGAGGACACAAGTGCTACCTTACTCCGCTTTGTGTCAAAGCTTGTTTCTGGGGGTGCAGCCACTAAGGCTGCACTCACCCTGGCGCAATGCATTCAGCAGCACATCAGTGGCACATGCAATCAGACAACACTAGGACTGGCCGTGAAACTCCACCACAAGCACGGTAGCTCTGAGCTAATCAGGACCCTCAATGATCATGGCCTTGTAACCCACTATGATGAAGTTCTACGCTTCCGCAAATCTGCAGCTCAGTTTGTGTCGATGAATGCTGCTGATTATCACAAAAACCTTGGTCTGACGACTGAGTTGGGGCCCATATTCAGCTGGGCAGACAACTATGACCTCTACATCGCAAGTCCGAATGGAACCAAGAGCACACATGCCATGGTCTCCGAGTTTACACAACATCCAGCTGGCATCATCGAGACTGGAAATGTTGGAGTCATGCAGCTGAAGATCCCACGGCTGAAGAAGTATGAAGGAAGCTCACTTCGACTCGCTCATCAGTCTCTACAACTGGAGCACTACACTGGTCCCCCCAAGTTGAAACCACCAGCACTTCCTGTGAAGGATCTTTCTCCAGAAGAAGCACACCAGGTTGCTGCCAGCTTGATACGAGCAAAGGAAAGAGATGCTGCGTGGCTATCCCAGCTCTTTTCACACTCAAAACCAGTTGACTGGACGGGCTATAATGCATGTGAAGAAAGAAAATCTCAGACCAACGACAAGCCTAAAACTATTGTAGTGTTTGGGCCCCTCATCGATTCTCCACCTTCACACCCGGATACCGTGCTGACAACCCTTGTCTACCTTGAGAAATCACTGAGGAGCTTTGGCATGAAGTATGCACACACCACACTGGACCTGCAGCTCTACGTCGTGGCATGTCTCATCCAGTGGAGTGACCCAGTACGCTGGAAGTCTGTCATCATCCATCCCGGCATGATGCATGCTCTGATGTCATTCCTTGGCTGCATTGGAACATTGATGAAGGCTTCTGGCATGGAAGCACTGCTTGTAGTGGCATTTGGTGGCATCGCCAACATTCTCAATGGCAGATCCTGGACAAATGCACTGCGTGCATATCGGATTCTTGTGGCTGTCCTTCTCCATGATTGTCTAAAAGGTGGGCCGCAAACTGATGCTGCTATCGCAGAATATCTGGACAAGGCATGTGAGCACCCTACAGGCAGGCTCTGGGTGGACTGTCTGATTCGTCCCACCTTCATCGCACTTCATTTTCTTCGTGCAGAGAGAGAGGGAGACTTCCTCCTACAGCAGCACTGCCTCAAGCAGATGGTCCTGTACTTCTTTGCTGCTGGCCACCATAATTATGCACGATACATAACCTGGTACCTCAGGATTATGCAGAATCTTCCACATGAGGCCAAGCAGGACCTGTTAGCTGGGGCTCACGTCTGCCGCCACTCTAACGGTGGAACTGCTGTACCTGCTGACCAGTTTGGGGAGCAGACCTACATTAAACAAGGGAAAGGACAAGGTGGGTTGAAAGGCATCTCAACCAATGAAGAGCAAGTTGCAGTGTGGATCAATTCCCATCCCATTTGTTCCCATCTTTCCCAGACAGTGGAAGAAATGTACATAAGTCAGGACACACCAGCCCCCCCTGGAGGTCAGTGCATCAAACATAAGGAGGAAGGTGAGAGAAGACGAGTGCTGGATCAAAGGGACCGTGAGAAAATCATGGAGGAGTTCCAGAAACACTCTCATCCCTTGAAAGAGAATCAGCAAATCCTGTACAACATTGTGAATGGACAGGTGGCTCCAGACTGTGTAAATGTGCAGAATGCTCTTCAGATTGGTGAACAGCAGAGTAAAGATTTTGCAGAGTCTCTCCCAGAAGGCTTCCATAGCACCATTGAGAGGAGAGTCAAAACCATGGAGGTGATGAAGAAAGCTATGACTGTTAAAGGCAAGCCCATCTACGACATGGAGGCCCTCTTTGCTCGACTCTTAGTCGTGGGCCAGCAGCGCGGCATAGAAATGAAAGATGTTTTTGATCATGAGCTCAGCCCTGTTCCACCATCACTCATCGATGAATTTGGTTGTCTGAGAAAGGGTGACAAGTCTGTCCTTGTCAGGAAAGTGGGAGTACCTGATAAAAATTCTCCACTTCCCAATGTTGTCCTAGTTGATGCAAGTCAGCTGCTCTACCACATTGTCTGGCCTGTGGCAGGTACAATCAGCAACATTGCATCTAGCATCAAAGCACGCCTCGCCAATGCCTATACTGCAGCTGGAGTTGATGAGACCCTTGTCATCTTTGACTGTTACAATGATGAGCCCAGTTCTAAAGATCATGAGAGGAGAAGACGAGCAGGAGTTGGTGCAGCTGAGTACAAGCTGACAATCAACACACCGCTTCCAGGTCGAGAGGCAGTGATGAAGAGCACATCAAACAAGGCACAACTATCACATCTTCTGTGCACATATGACCTCACTGCTGATAAGATCCTGCTTGTGAACCAGAAGGACTGCCTCGTCAAGCATGAGGAGGCTGACATCACCCTTGTTAGCTACATGCTGCAAGCAGCTGCAGCAGGGGCACCTATCATACGTATCCTAAGTGATGACACTGATGTATTTGTCCTGTTAGTGTACTGGACGTCGAAGGCCGACATTCAATCAGCAGTGCAGATGGAGAAGTGGGATGGCACAATCCTGGACATAAATGCCACAGTTAGGGCGTTGGGTGACAAATGTCAGTGTCTCCTGGGCATGCATGCATTGTCGGGATGTGACACTGTCTCCTACCCCTGTGGAAAGGGCAAGGTATCTGCACTAAAAGTACTTCAAGGAAGTACCAACCCTGGTCTTACTACAGTGCTTGGGGAACCTGGTGCCACTCACACTGACCTAAAAGATACAGGAACTGAGTTCTTCCTCGCACTCTATGGGCAGAAAAAGGCCAAGTCGATGAATAACGCTCGCTACCAGATCTACAGACGGAGGAAAAAGCCACCTGAACTTAAAAAGCTTCCTCCAACTGATGTCAACATGATGCTTCACATACTGCGTGCACATCTCCAGGTAATGTTGTGGAAGGCTGCAGATCAGAGGGAACCACCTGCAGAGGCTAGAGACATCACTAAATTTGGGTGGGAGGTTGCGAAAGGAGGGGTTGTCATGCCCGCCGTTTCCACCCAGGCAGTGGCTCCAGTTAATTTGCTTGACGTCACCAGCTGCAGCTGCAGTGCATTGAAGGCCTGCAGCAAAAACAACTGCAGCTGCCATGCTGCAGGTCTCAGTTGCACTGACTACTGCAAGTGTGAAGGAGGGGAGGTCCGCTGCTGCAACCCGTTCACAATACATGAAGACAAAGACATAGAAAATGAGGAGGCTGAAGGGAATGAGGAGAGAGATGATGAAGAGGGTGAAGGCCATTGAGTGTGAGGTTGTGGTTGTTCTAAGTCAACTTTAAATGCACTTATTGCTGTTTCTTGTATTCTGTGATTTCAATCTACATGTTTATATCTTTCAAATAAGCTAACTTGGGCCCTTTTTCTTTTTTTTACCATTATTGAATTTTCACTTGTTTCATTAAATATGGTGTTCTTATTATATTAATATGCAAATTCAAGTGCATGACAATGAGGCTAGACATTCCTATATTTTATATGTACAATATGGTACATTATCATTGAAATAAAGTGCTTTGGGAAGTCTGTGGCAATTTTTGTTTTTCTTCTTTACTTGATAATTAGCTAATAAGGGACACAAATTGCGCAAAATCCAACTCTTAGCAAGCAAGGCAAGAGATTAATTTATGGACATCAAAACTATGATAGACTTAGACAAGATCACATTTCTAAGTTGACTAAAAGTGAAAAATATTAAAAAATCCTGATTTTGACCCAATTTTTCCATAATTTATGGAAATTATGCTTATGAGGAATAGTTGCATGACTACACCATGGTAATAGATGAATTTCTGGACATCACAAACATGGACTTAGAGTCTTAGATCACCTTTCTAAGTCAACAACAAGCAGAATTATAGCCATTTCCTGTTTGTGACGATTAATTAGCTCATTATGCTAATTAATCTAATTGCCCAACATGCAACTTTTAGCAACCAAGTTGAATTTCATCCACTAAGCCTATAGATGACATTTCAATCATAAAAGTTCATAGGAAACAACATTTCTGGGTCCAAGAAATTTCTACTAGACTATATTGTCCAACAACTCCCACACACCACCTGCGTGTTCATTTTGAATAGGACTGTACTTACCGCAAGAAGCAGCTTAGGGTCCAAATTCATCACGTCGGGGTCACCACTTTGTCGTCTCTCAAAGGCAAGTGGTGTGTGGAAAGTGTTCAAAAGAGTATGCAGAAAAAGGGTCGAGAGGCGAATGTTCAGGTCTCAAAAAAACAGGTTTTATTTGAAGAAAATAGACTGCATTCAAAGGACAAGATGGCTGAAAAGATAGCCACCGAGAGAAAATCAAAATATACTCTGTCTTTTCTTGGCGCGCAACGACTTAAATAAACTATGCCTCTCCTCTGCTCCTCCTCTCAAGACTCCACCCCTTCCTTCTATCTGACCACTCACTGTTCTCCCTGTCTCTCCCCCTGTCCAATCAAAAGTTTACTCCAAGATGTGTGTGCGCTTGCTCTGGGTGTGTTTTAGTGTGTTTTAGTGTGTGAGTCCCTTTTGTTTTCGCTTCCCCTTATCTTTCTTCCATCCTGTCTTCTGTCTTTGAACAAAAGCTGACCATTTGCCTATCTCCTTCAGGAACCTCTCTTCCCCCCAGAGCCCCCCTTTCTCTACCCTTTCAAGTCCCTTGCCCAGAGACCCCCTCCTCTCTCCCCTTTCTCTAAAGACAATACAGCTGTCCTCCTTGTGTATGTGCTCCTAGCCTCTTTCCTGCATTTCGGTGTGTAAAGGTGTAACCTCCTCTCCTGCATCCTTTGATAGCCACCAAGGCCTTTGTTCCTCTCCGCATATTACTGCCTTCTTCCCCTCCAGCTAGGCCTCCTCTGAAGTCGGAATGTCTGGCCTTTTGTCCCTTCTGTTCCCTAGTTAGTTAACACAGTAACTAACCTTCCCTCCATAACTTAATATCTAGACTATTGTAAACTATAACTTATAATCTAATTAAGGCAGACCGTGGGCAGACAGTGGGCAGCTCAGATACCACACGAGCACGGTCATCTGATCGGTAACTGCCCTTCTCTCAAGAGAAAGCAACGTAGACACGGTAAACCTCCTGCAGGTGTGGGTTTGATAAAAACTGCATCCCCGCCTGCATCTCTCTCTGACCCTCACCCTCTGTGTGAGGGAGACGTGGATCCCCGTTTCCAGCCGTTCGTTACGCACGGCTTTGTTTCCTTGACAGGCGAGGAAAAATACACCATTCTTAGAGATACAGCTGCTTACCATTCGTTTATGTTGGAGAGCGTCCTGCCACTTTCGAACGAGACCTCGTGTAATTCAGATATACTAGTGTGGGGCATTAAGATGAGTGTGCTTCGAGCGCCATTGCATATGCTGCATTTGTGTTCGCCTCTTGTGACAGGACATGTGAAAATAGCCGTGCGCCCTCGGCTACCTATTAGTGGTGTCTCGTTCATTTTGGGTAATGATTTAGCTGGAGGAAAAGTGTTTGCTTCACCCGAAGTTGTTGCTGTGCCTGTGTGTGTGCCTGTGTGTGCCCCTGCCGCCTCGTTTGAGCCGAATGTGTTCCCTGCGTGCGCAATTACGCGCGCGCAGGCTCGTAGGATGGGTGAAGTAGTGGATCTGTCGGAGTCATTTATGACCAATTTAGATGAAAGTGAGTCCTCTCGTTGTGTTTCCTCCACTTTTGATAATGTGTTAAACTCAGTGAATGAGGCTGATCTGTTCTCTGTAGAGACAGAGCTGAGTTTAAATGTGACTCGAGAAATGTTGATAAAGGCTCAACAAAGTGATCCGTCGTTAACTGTATGTTTGTCTTCTGCTATAGCTGCCGGGGGAGATCCGCCACCTGTTTTCTTTTTAGACGATGGGGTTTTGATGAGAAGGTGGAGCCCCGTTTCGCGTGAGTTAAACGTTGTAAATCAAGTGGTGGTGCCAAAAGCCTACCGACTCCAAGTACTTAGTCTAGCCCATGATTCTTGTTTAGCTGGTCATCTTGGTGTAAAAAAAACATATCTCTGTGTGCTGCGTAATTTCTTTTGGCCCGGTTTAAAAACTGAAGTAGCCAAGTATTGTCGCACCTGTCACATTTGTCAAATTGTGGGAAAGCCCAATCAATCTGTTCCACCAGCTCCCCTGCATCCAATTCCAGTGCTGGGAGAGCCATTTGAGAGAGTAATGGTAGACTGTGTGGGTGCACTGCCACGAACCAAATCTGGGCATCAGTACATCCTCACTGTGATGTGCGCTGCAACAAGGTACCCAGAGGCGATCCCATTACGCACACTAAAAGCTAAACCTGTTGTGAAGGCCCTCAATAAGTTTTTTTCTACTTTTGGTTTACCCAAAATTGTACAAACGGACCAAGGCACAAATTTTATGTCTTAAGGTATTTGCACAGGTGATGAGAGAGCTTAAAATTGAACACAAAAGGTCAAGTCCTTACCATCCTGAGTCCCAAGGTGCCCTGGAAAGGTTTCACCAGACACTTAAATCCATGATGAGAAAATTCTGTCTTGAGTCTAACAGGGACTGGGATGAGGGTCTCCCTCTGTTATTGTTTGCCATCCGAGAAACTCCCCAGGAATCCTTGGGTTTCAGCCCATGTGATTTGGTGTTTGGCCATACAGTGTGTGGTCCTCTTCGGCTTCTTAAAGAGAAGTGGTTGTCAGAGACACCCAACATTGAGCATAATGTGCTGGATTATGTGAGCTCTTTCCGCGAGCGTCTCCACGAAGTGTGTCAATTGGCCCTTGAAAATTTAGCACAAGCTCAAACTAAAATGAAATGTCGGTATGACAAAAAATCTGTGTTCAGAGTATTTCAGCCAGGCGAAAAGGTTTTGGTGTTGCTTCCTTTGCCAGGATGCAGCCTGCAGTCACGTTTCTCAGGTCCATATGTGGTGGAAAGAAAGGTTAGTGACACAGATTATGTCGTTCAGACGCCCGACAGGAAGAGAAAAACTAGAATATGTCATGTAAATATGCTTAAACACTATCTTTCCAGGGCGGGCGCTCCGTCACCCCTGGCTGTGCCGGTGGCCATCATGTGTGCTGCTCCCCCTCCGTATCATCTTTCTGAAGACGGGATATCAGAGAAAAGTGGTTGTTTGCCAGCAGCTCGTTTGGGAAATTCAGAGGTACTGCGTAATTTGGAGTCGTTTTTGTCTCATCTGTCTGGAACTGCACGCACAGACATTGTCCGATTAATTGAAGATAACTTGTTACTTTTCTCTGATCATCCTCGCCAAACCTCTGTCCTGTTCCATGACATTGATGTGCAGGGCCATTCCCCCATAAAGCAACATGCATATCGGGTTAATCCAACAAAAAGGTCCCTAATGCAACAGGAGGTAAATTACCTTATTGAGCACGGTTTGGCTATTCCCAGCACTAGCGCCTGGAGCTCCCCCTGTGTGTTGGTTCCAAAACCTGATAACACTGCTCGCTTTTGTAATGATTACAGGAAGGTTAATTCTGTCACTAAACCTGACTCGTTTCCTCTCCCTAGGATGGAGGACTGTATAGATAGAGTGGGTTCTGCTAAATACGTCACCAAGCTGGACCTGTTGAAGGGATATTGGCAGGTTCCTTTAACCCCACGGACCTCGGAGGTATCAGCTTTTGTAACCCCTGACAATTTCCTCCAATATACAGTCATGCCATTTGGCCTGCGCAACGCTCCCGCCACGTTCCAGCGTCTTATGCATCAGGTACTGGCTGGAGTGAAAAATTGTGAGGCATATCTTGATGATGTAGTTGCTTATTCGTCCACTTGGTCCGATCATATGGAAACGTTGTCCCTTATCTTTAGTCGACTCCGTGAGGCTTCCCTCACTCTAAATCTCGCAAAGTGCGAGTTTGGAAAAGGCACTGTAACCTATTTGGGTAAGGAGGTGGGACAGGGGAAGGTGCGTCCCATATCAGCTAAAATTCGGGCTGTCATTGATTTTCCGGTTCCACAGTCCAGGAAAGCTTTACGCAGCTTCCTGGGAATGTGTGGATACTATCGTGGCTTCTGCAAAAACTTTTCTGACGTTGTGTCTCCCCTCACAGGACTGTCCAGCCCTTTGAAACGCTTCACCTGGGATCCCGCTTGTCAAGCTGCTTTTGATGCGGCCAAATCCTTGTTGTGCAGTGCGCCTGTACTCGCCGCACCCAACTTTACGCGCTGCTTTAAGTTGGAAGTTGACGCAAGTGCGCGCGGCGCTGGTGCCGTCCTTCTGCAAGAAGACGAGCAGTCTATTGACCATCCTGTATGCTACTTTTCTAAAGTTTAATACACACCAACTAAACTATAGTACAATTGAAAAGGAAGCTCTTGCTATGCTGCTCGCCCTGCAGAATTTCGAGGTGTATGTGGGATCTAGCGCACAGATGGTGCAGGTCTATACAGACCATAATCCACTAGTGTTCCTGGCGCAGATGCGTAATTCCAACCAGAGGCTGATGCGATGGTCCATTATCCTTCAGGACTTTAATGTGGAAATCTTCCATAAGAAGGGTACAGAGAATGTTATAGCCGATGCACTGTCCCGCTCTTTTGCATGAATTAAGCATCTTAGGGGGATGCTTAATTCTTGGGGAAAGGAGGTGTTACGACTGTGGTCGTATTTTGGATTTATGTTGAGTTGATTTTTCATTTAATTGCTTGTGTTTCCCTCCCCTGATTGTCTGAGTGATTGTGTGCATGGGTTCCAGGTGTGTATGTGTGAGTGGCTGTGAAATCAGGAGCGGTGATTGGTTGGAGGTGGGAAGGCCCAGCCCTTATAAGAGATCCAACAACCAGAGGCTGGTGCGCGCAGGGCCACAACCCAGACTGCCCAGACCTCAACCAGCCACAATTGATCCTTAGCATATTATTTACTGGAGCTGTAAGAGTAGGCCGCCATTTATGTTTAACCCTCTTTTTCTCCTGTTTTTGTAGTTAGGGAGGTCAGACGATGTATTTTGGTTTCTTCTTCTTATTTTGGTAGGTAAGCTTTAAACCTTTAGGTAGTACTTTTTGGGCTTTGGCCTACTCTGAAGCCAACCTCCAGTTTTAGATTCCTTTGATCTTGTATTTTGCAATCCTCTGTTTTATTTAATTGTTTGTCAATAAATTCATTGTTACTTCTTAATATCCCAACAACTTGTTCTGTGGCTGTTCTTGAGCTCTGGGGAGGATGGGGCTCATTTCATGTATGATCCGGTTCCCCTAGGCCGGGTCATAACCTCACAGACACCTGTGAGGCTTACGAGGCTGTGGAGGTGTCTGTGAGGCTTAAGAGGCTGTGGAGGTGTCTGTGAGGCTTAAGAGGCTGTGGAGGTGTCTGGCTCAGAGGCTGTGGAGCTGTCTGTGAGGCTTAAGAGGCTGTGGATGTGTCTGGCTCAGAGGCTGTGGAGCTTTCTGCAAGGTCTGGTTCTGTGGCTCAAGAGGCTGTGGATCAGTCTGTGAGGCCTGGTTCTGTGGCTCAGAGGCTGTGGGGCTGTCTGTGAGGCTTAGGATGCTGTGGAGGTGTCTGTGAGGCTTACAAGGCTTTGGAGGTGTCTGTGAGGCTTAATAGGCTGTGGAGCTGTCTGTGAGGCTTAATAGGCTGTGGAGCTGTCTGCAAGGTCTGGTTCTGTGGCTCAAGAGGCTGTGGACCTCTTGAGTTATCAAAGCAGGTAAGTGATTTTAAAACAGTCTGCAGCGAAGTGCAATGTAAAGATTGTCGTCATCTGATCTGAATGACTTTGCTGCATGTAAAGGATGATGATCAAGGAGAGAAGTTGCATCAACTGCTGCCATAACTGTGGTGTGGGTTAAACAATAGGCAAATAAATGCCTCTCAAAGCTCAATGTGTCCCACATCCGAACAACAAGTTTAATGACAGAATCCAGAACCAACACGCATGTCACCAGGCCAAACTGTGGCTCACCATCTGGACTATATGTGACACCATATGTGGTTTTGACCCTCAATTAGGCCGAGGTAATTTTTCTGATTTTTACAGATTCTGAAATGGCAGACTGTAAGCTTTCAAATGATGTCACACATTGTAATCTGAAAAAAATTGAAGGAGATATGCTTATTTGATTGTTAACACTCTGGGGAGGTCTGGGGAGGAGAAAGCTGAGAAAACACCTCACAAAGATTGTGAACTTTTTCACACCTGGATCACCCAGGCAAGGGGGAGTTAACAATGGCTCCTCATTTACATTGACCACTCCCAAACCATTAAGCTGTCAGTCTCTGTCAGTCCACTGAGAATGACAGATGGGAGAGAGAGAGTGCACACAACTGTGGGTAATTTATTTTCACTATTATTCCACTATTATTCCATCCATAAGTAACAGAATAATAGATGGTCATGGGTGTCATACATTTCTGTATTAAAATATCTAAAAGCTAAAATAGGGGTCTGCAGTCTATTTTTTGTCAGTTTAGGTGAAGTTTTGATGTGAAAGTTTGAGAACTATTGTCTTAAATGACCATGACCTTTTCCTTAAAGTTGTAAGCAGAAAACATATACCATTCAGTCAGTTCAAAATGAACAGTGAAAATAAACTACAAAAATATTAACCTAAAAAGGCATTTATTATAACAAAAGGCATTTAATATAAAACCAATATTCAGTAATACCAGAGATGCTCACAAGTCATTTTTTGCAAGTCAAAGTCAAGTTTCAAGTCTTTGGTCACAAGTCCAAGTCAAGTCTCAGGTCTTTGGTCACAAGTCCAAGTCAAGTCTCAAGTATCTGGATGAGCATTCTATCATCTGCTGCATGCCATCTGGTCTGCTTAGAACACTGCATAGCTAAAACTAAGGAATTCAAAGCATGTACTGTATTATCCTCACTCCTTTATCTATTAGCATACATTATCAGCATTGATTGGATGACATCAGTATAGATTTCCTTAATGTTAATGCACCAAAAAAATAATCAAAAAAATTAAGATTGTTCACAAGTAAAAAGTAAAAAAATTACAAACGACAGGACACGACAGGAAGTGCCTTGCTATCCAGGTCGGTTTCGTATGACATTCTTAACACGTTCACTGCCAATGACGTGTTAACACGTTTTCAGAATCCAGCTGTTGACTGCCAATGACGTGTTAACACGTCAAAAAAATGATTTTTTTTTTTTGACCGTGGGATGTGCATCTAACCATTTTACATCTCTTATATAAGTATTGGACGTGTACAACGTGTACAACCCATTCCACCGACCCACTAAGTGGCGACAAGGAAGGAGGAAGGCAAGCAAAAAGCAGTGTGACGAAGCCATTCTCATGAAAATGGATTGGCGAAAACGCTTTCGTTTTCGCGCTGATTGCTGGCAGTGCGGGATTGCAAATTTGCATAATAGATTACGGATGGAACACACTTTGAAACACGCAGCATAAATATGACCAGAATCGCAAAAGCTTCATCAAAGCTCTCAACCAAAACTCCAAGAAGCGAGCGAGTCCAACCAGACTTCCTCAAAGAGCGGCCGCGCAGACAGGCACAGCCGCACAGCAGCAGCAAAGCAGTGAGACTGGTGACAAGCTTGTGACACCGCTGCTGCAGCCAAGAAGAACGCCCACGGAGGGAGGAGTTGGAAGCAGAGGGGAGTTTCCTTCTGTTATGGAGGAAATTACTGTTCAAAACTATTGTTTAGGTCTTACTGATGCCAAAAATGAATGGTTAGAGTGACTGTTCTATCGAATTTCACAAAAAGCCGTTTATCTCTGAATAATTTTTCTGACGCTGAAACCATGCTGTATTCAACTGCTAATGCTTACATAACTACTAACTCTACAAACTAACTATTTTAGACAGAGAAAGCACACATTCTATTAGTTCTTTAGAGATATTGTGTGTTCACAAAATCTTAGCAGAAAAGAATCCTCGGGTCTTGAAAGATGAGCCAGAATCCTCAAAAAAACCCTCTGGCAGAACCTACCTACAGTAAAAAAAAAATGGCTGGCAGTGAATGTGTTAACTAAACCACCAGTCCTACTTAACTAAAATTTTAGTAAAAAAATATCAAAAGAACTTTGACTTCAAAAGCTCAAAAACGTTTGCGGCATTGCCAAACCCCCCCGGAGCAGGGCGGGGTCTTGAACGAGTCAAGTGGAGTGAGAGGGTTTTTTCAGGCTGGCTAGCGAGGCCTCCCAGCCTGTAGACATGCAGGTGGAGGGCATGTGATGTCTTGTGCTTCATCAGAACAGAATTATCTGATCTTCTCAAAAAGATACTTCTGCCTGGCCATGTCCAGTCCAGGCGGAGTCTGCACAGGAAGAGGCTCTAATGGCGGACGGGCATCTGCGTTGCGTAGCAGCTGAAACTCCACTGGTTCTGCTTCACAGTGTTCTCTGGCGACAACCACACCAGGTCTCTGCGCATCAAAGCTGTAAAAGAAAGAAATATGGCACATTTAAAATCTTAATAAAATAAAATAAAATAAAATAAAATAAAATGGGAATGATAATTACCTGAAGTGCTGGTAACTCTTTATCTGTGGCAGTTTTCTGAAGTATTTTGTCAGGTGTTCTTGCCAGTCGTAGGTTTCAAAACACACAGTGCCATTCTCTCGTCCGACAAGCTGGGGGATGTTTACATGTGCCACAGGAGAGCTGTCATGCACAACCTTTTCGATGTCGGCCAAAGTGCACACTTTGCGCTTCCTGAAACACTGCTTGACCAGTCCAAAACACCAGTCGGGGCCAAACTTGGTGTGGCCTACAATCAGGAAGTGAAGGCTCAGCTTGAAGTGGAGTTTGTGCATCGTTCTCCACGCGGCGTACCAAAGAACAAAGTTATTCTTGTTCTGCCCACTGCAGTTGTCACAGTGAAGGTCCACGTCTCTTTCTCCAACTCCATATTTCTCGAAAAAATTATGCAGGTAATTGATGACTGCATTGCTTCCCTTGCCTGATGCCATGCCCTCATCAATCAGGTAATTCACTTGCTTAGGCATGCCTTCACAGTGGACACCAAAAAGGCCACACTTGCGTGGAGTCAAAAAATAGACAGGGCCAGGCTGTGAGACGGAGAGATAGGTAAAAGATGAAATACAAATGGTAATCTGTGTGTGTGTGTGTGTGTGTGTGTGTGTGTGTGAGAGAGAGAGGTGTGATAAGATAAAAATGTATTCTCACCTGTTGTGCAAAATCAAAACTGTAGTGCATGGTGATCGGCCTGGTTGCAGGTTTGTTCTTGCCAAATGACAGCTGCAACTCGTCACAGGTCTTTCTACAGGCGGCAGTCATCTTCTGATAAAGTTTGCGCTCCCTTGCAACAGAGTCGAGATGCACTTGCTGCTTCTTGACACTCTCAGATTTCAACTCATCTGGCTTGTTGATGCTTTTATTCATTAGGTCGTTGTTTTTTTTGCACTGCCAGCACAGATCCGTTTTAGGTTTGGTGCTTGCAATGTGAGGGACCAGTGACTTCCACAGCCTTGTGAAGCTGCACTCACCAACCGCACGCTGCCCTGCAAAGACAATGTTTTTATGAACATCACTGTACTTTACTTATCAAAAATAGATCACATAGAATAGCCTAATGGTTAAAGACACACACACACACATGGTGAAGGTTGTGAGTTATGCAGGGGTGAAGGTTCATGTCGGGTGTTTTATTGGGTCAGAGGTTTGGAATGAATGGAGAAGGCTGTGGAATGTTTGCACAACTATGACAATAGAAGTGTGTGTGTGTGTGTGTGTGTGTGTGTGTGTGTGTGTGTGTGTGTGTGTGTGTGTGTGTGTGTGTGTGTGTGTGTGTGAGAGAGAGAGTGAGTGAGAAAGTTTGAATACTAATACAAACTTACCAAGCTGTTCCATAGCATCTTTGTACAGGCGCCAGACTGAAGCTTTAGAGGCAGAAGTTGGCAGAAGCTTAGCACTAAAGTCTCTATGCCCGGCATGGCGACCAGGCAGAGGAATAGCGTGGTCCTCTGCATAGTTTGCTATGAATGTAACCACTCTTTTGATGTCATCATAGCCGAGGTAATTCTTGTTTGTGCGTGGTTGTGTCTTCCTCTGCCGTGGGACCAATCCATTCTCTTTGTAGGATTTGATAAGGGCTTTCAGAAGCTTTGTGCTGATGCTGGAATAAACAAAATAAAACATTAATAATCAATCAGATGTATATTTTTTATGTTTTATGTTTTATAATACAGCTGTATGCAAGCAAACAGATTTAGTTTATTGAAAGAGTTTATTGAAACAGATTGAAAGTTTTGAAACAGTCTTATATCCTGACATTTATAGCCTAAGCTAGTTTGCAATGTTTGTCCCTTGCTTAGGCTATAAATGTCAGGATATATAACAAAGACTGTTTCAAAACTTTCAATCTGTTTCAATAAACTCTTTCAATAAACTAAATCTGTTTGCTTGCAAGGTTAGAATAACACTAGCGACTATCAGCTTACAGAGTATTTAATGCAAGAGTCGAGATTTCAGTCCTGTAAAACAATAGCGCAAACGCCATTTTGGCGCGCAAAACAAACAAAGACGACCCAACATGGCGGCTCTGCACGTTTGCACACATACGTTGCCGCCATTTTGACAATGACCAACAATGACCCAAGATGGCAGCTCTATACGCTTCTCTTGCAACACAATAACTTTGTACTGTAAACATGGGCACTCACACACACACACACGAGTTAAGATAGATATGAAACTCACCCAAACACAAAGCAGAACGTCTCACGGCAAACGACAGTCGCCTTAACCATGTATTGCGTTCGGTTGAATTGTCGCTTCTTATTCACTTGCTTTGTGGCTTGAGTCATGTCAGAATCATTCGTCAAAGCGTGATACACAGCCATAATAGCGATATCTCTACATTCTGGCGACATAGCAGAGTAATCCAGCCTCATGTTGTAAATGACGTTGTCACAAAGTTTCTTACTGCAGGAGATTGGCTGGTGAATAGAGTTTTCTTTTCGTCTGGCCTGGCATTTGCAATCAAAGTTTCGTATTTTCTCGATTTCCTGATCATAATCTGTGTCCACGGTTATGGGGTCCACTGATGTTAAAATCTCCTGCACGCTTTCAATGACTGTGCTGTCGGGGATCTCCGCCTCGTTGTCTGGGTCTGCGACCACGTCTTCAGGAAAATATTCTTCTTCGTCGTCATCGTCGCTTTCACCAGCGCCATCCTGTGTGCCGCCGGTCATGTAATCCAGGACATAGGAATTCATCAATTCTTCACTGTCCATTCCGCCTGGAATGGTGAATTTGTTCAGGAGGGCAGCAACGGCCGTGTCATTTTTCCTCATTCTCGCCTGCTGCTTGTTGTCCATCTCAGCTGTTCTGTTGAGTGTTGTGGTTGTGACCAGCTCCGGTGGCTACTGAATATTTATGCGGATGCGCGTCCTATCGCGCGCCCTGATTGGCGGATACAAACAAAGGCCGGCCGACACCCAATCGATACTACTTATGCAAATCCAAGACAGAGCCTGGTTTCCTCCGTCTCCTTGACAAAACAACTTGACTTTTATTTTACAAAATTAACGCATTTAATGATCCCAAAACGTCTTCATTTTATATGGAATGGATAGTTCAAATAATATATTTTGTACTATTGGAAAAAAAGGCAAAACCAAATTTTTTCAAGAAAATACTTTTGACGCTCTGCTGTACAGAACTGCCACGGCCGAATTACGGTACCTCCCGACCGCCGGCGTCACATATTCCTGAGACATGAGATGACATATTATACATACATATATACATTATATTATACATACATATATACATTATATTATACATACATAAATAGATTATATATTATTATAAAATAAGACATGAGATTACATGCTATTATACATACATATATACATTATATATTATTGCCCTTGAACTTTGACCACCAAAAGCTAATCACTTCATCATTGAGTCTGTGTGAAAGCACAGAAAAGCACAGTCCCTGGCAGGTTGATAGCATAAAAACCAGAACTCCAGAATTAACAACTAAGGAAAATGTGGGTTGTGAGGTTAGACCAGTTGAGAACCACTGGCAATTACTTCGTGAAAGTAAGACCTGACAATTGAACAAACGAACATAAAAAAAAAAAAAAAAAAAAAAAACATGCCATCCAAATGATTGGAATCCAAATCCAGCACTTGCACAGAGCCCCTCAACCATGAACTCTTTGAACTCTGTGTATTCCCTGTGGACTGTGGGCAGGTACAATACATTATTGCATGTGTTCGCTTTTGGGAACTTGGGGAGACACCCGTTTTTCTCAGGATCGTGCAGGAACCGTAGAGCAGGTCTGGGGGAGAAGCCAAGCGGGGGGATGGATTTGCATCCTGTTGAGAAGAAAAGGATGTTTTGCAGCGACAGAGCAGATTCATCATCTAGAAGACAAAAACAAAGAAGCGTGTTAGATTCAATGAACTGTTTAACAACATGTGGACTGGAGCAGAGAGGGATATACAGTTGGTTGCATTACTTCCTCTTATGTTTTTATCTTCATGTGACATATGTGTCACCCGCTGGTAATTTCAATACAATCTAGCCGAGGTCATTTTTCTGTTTTTTTGCAGATTATGAAACTACAGACTGTAAGCTTTCAAATGCTGTGTCACACATCGAAATCTGAAAATTATTTAAGAAGATATACTCATTTGAGTATGTTGGTACAGCTCAAACCACCTTTCGGAGAAACACAGCCTCAAAGATTGACCACTTTTCACCTCTGGGCCAGCCAGGTAATGAGGGGGAGTGAACAATGTGAACAATAGCTGCTCATTTACATTGACCACTCCCAGCTGTCATCACTGTCACAGGTCACAGTCAACAGCAAAAAGGGGGATACTTATTTCCACTATAATTCCATCCACAAGTAACATAATGATAGAATGTAGGGCTATTTTGGTCATGGGTTTCATACACTTTCTGTAATAAAACATATAAAAGCAAAACTCTTATCAAATGGGGGTCCGTGGTCAAATTCTTGTCAGTTTAGGGGTCCCTGATGTGAAAAAGTTAACTACTGTCTGAAGTGACCTTGACCTTTTCTTTAAAGTTGCAAGTAAGCGGATTCCAGGCATATTGGGGTAAATGAATGCAAAACTCTAGTGTCATTGTACTTGGAACAATAGAATTAATATAATAATAATAATATACCCAGCAAAAATACTTTTACTTTAGAATTGATACTGAATATTCTTGCAATTATATTATTACTATAAAAATAAACAATCTGTCGTTTATTTTATCATTGCATGTCTACCATTTAATAAGACTAGCCTACTATAAAAAAAAATGGGAGAAAAAAAGATTGATTATTTTTTCGCTTTGATTTTTGTTTTTGCTGAAGGCGAAATGTTTTATGGTCAGTCACGATTCTCTGGAAGACTGGTTGGCTTGGTTCAAGCCTTAAAACTCGTTATATAAGGATTTTTCGAAATGTCTATGGAGAAAATGAATGAGGAATTCACTTCTAGCGTTCTAGGGCAATGTCAGACAGCCACCTAACGTTACATGCAAGCTAACGTAGCTAGCTGCTAGCTACGTTAGCTTCACGTTACCTTGCATGTAACGTTAGCGGTTGCTTTTGGAGACACAAACCCTGGACGTTTCATTTTGAGTAATGCATGAGGTTCTCTATGGTTTACGCAAGCTCTGGGAGTATGAAGTGCTAATCTCAGAAACCTTGCGGGACATGTATTGCAAATTGCAATAGTGGTTGTTTTGTTATAATTTGAAACAGTCAGCCACACTGTCTGGAGGCGGCCATGTTTCGCCACTCTGCTTGGGTTGTTGTTGTTGTCACTTGTAAACAGAGCTTTGCACCCCGCCCCCATGTAACACGCTGAATTCTATTGATGTGGCTCATTGGCCGAAACTCGGAACAATAGCAGACATTATAGCCAGTGAAACGCTGCATGCAAATGAATGAAAAACCCCCCTCAGCTAGGCGACTCAAGCCTGAAATCTTGATTTTTTAAATCGCTAAATATACCTATTTACTGATTCTAAAACGACTCAATTTTATGTGGGATGGATAGTCCATACTCTCCTTTGTGTAATTATAAAAAAAAACATATTTTTTCACTAATCAACCTATTCACTCCAATTGCGCGATTTCCCCTTGGCGAGATTGTATTGAAAATACTAGCGGCTGACACATATGGTTATAACATTGTGACTTCAGTGCACACAGAATATATAGAAAAACTTAGGTGAATAGCATTTTAATTTACTAGGAGTCTCCTCCTCCAGTCAGCCTTGCCCCCTCTGCTGCAGCTGGTGGAGCAAAAGTTCATCCCAAGGTCACTCATCGCAACACCACTTACGGCTCACTGGGAACCTGAGAAAAGACAAGAAAGGAGGGAGCAATGAGTTTTGAGGGTAGAAAAACATAGCTGGGTGATGGTACAATGAGGCATGCCTGGTGACCACTGGCTGTGAACCAACAAAAAGGCATGAGGAAGGAATAAATCACATATCCCAAACTGAGAAAGGAACCTCTTTGTGAAAATCACCCACAGATCAGACAAATAAGAAGGGGGGTTGGGGGGGGGGGCATAATGTTTAGTACAAGACAAAAGCTAAATGGAACAAGGCTGTATAATATCTATTAGGGCTAACCCCAAAGCTTCAATCATTGCCATGGTAATTGACTTTCAAATCAGTATTTGGATACCTTGCGTGTGTTTTTCAAAAAATAATTATAATACATTATTTATTATGCATCGACATTCATTATTATTACTTTTTCTGTCTGACCTCTGTGATAGCAAATTATTGATTGAGTGCTTATTGATTGATTGATTATGAACTATGGCCCTTCTAAGATGTATTTTGTGAACTATGTTCTTCATCATTGCAGAATATTGCTGTACAGGGAGAACATGTATCTTGTTTTGGGGGAATAGACTGGAGTGTTATGTCTTGTGAACATCAGATTAACTATTGATGTCATGGAAATATACTGAGTTGGAGAGAGGTTGAATGAAATGGAAAAGTACTGCCCTCCAGGGTGGGGGGCGGGTGTCATAGTTTCAGTATATGATGTGTTGTAAACGATGATTCGGGGCTCCTCTGACAATGTGGTCGGGGAGACCTCTGTGGGTTACATGCTGCCACTCCGACGTTCTGCCACTCCGAAATATCGGCACTCAGAAAGGGGGTCTATATTCCCTGTTTTTCACTAACCTCTCCCAGCCACCACGCCAAACCTAACCTCCCCCCATGCCTAAACCTAACCTCCCCCAGACCCTAACCCAAAACCTAACCTCTCCCACCCCCACGCCTAAACCTAAGGTCGGCATTGCGGCTTCTAAGGTGAACGACCGCCAGTCCGAATAATGGAAGTTAACGTTCGGAGTGGCAGCATGTCGGAAAGGCAGAGGAACCCCACCTCTGTGCACAGATGTTATTGTAGAATAAAATCCTCCTAAAAACACTTAAAACGGATATCTCATTATTGATGGATCAGCAGGGCATTTCAGAAAATTTTACCATCACACTTGGGGGCTCGTCCGGGATCTCACGTGTGGAATGCGGACCTCTGGCATGTCGACTGGTGATAACCTCCTGTCAGAGTGGGACCTGAAACCTCGCTTAATTCTAAGAGAGCAGGGGTCGACATGCGGAGGGACGTAGCCCAGCGCTGTGATTTACGGAACCTGGTGAGGCAAATACACACTGAATGCAATGTTGATTGATCAATTTTATGTCAAATTGAGTAGCTGTCAAATTTAGAATAATGTTATACAAATTGGTTTTAAAACATAGACAATTGTAACTACTGCTAAAAGCTACAGGTCTGGGGGATTGTGTAGTGGAAAACGGATGTAACTTCTGCCTGGGCAATCTTTTGCCTTTGAGGGGAGTGCGATGTGTCCTGGGGATGCTCGCGTGAGATAATATTAGATAAAACTCACTATTGCCGTACGGATATACTCACTGCCTAGAGGGTGAGGCGTTGCGTTAGGAGGGGGCGCACGCGTAAGGGGAGCTTACTAGAGCCGACTCATTTTGGGCAAGGTTTGGAGAAAAAAACCGGCCTGTTTGATCGACGGACAAACAGAAAGACGCGAGTGGAAAGGTATATTTAAGCGGATAGCGGATAGCGTCTAAAACTGCAGTATAAAGGGGGAAAAAAACACATACGCAGACCTGAGTTTTGCGAAAGGCGGTATAAATTATATGTAGTTATAATAGAAGGGATACAATTACGAATTCAAAGCATTGGGAAAATTCTTACCATTCATTTATGAAAAAAGAAAAAAAGAAAAGTTGTTTTCAAAAGGTCTCTTTCCTTTGAGAAAAAAGAAAAAAAAAGAAAAAGAAAAAAAGGGGAGAGTGGGGGTGAAACGGAGAGGGTGAAACAGAAAAAAAAAGGAAGGAAAATCACAAATTAAACTTTTTGTTTTGGGGCTAAACGTTCAAATTAAACTTTTTATTTTGGGGCTTAAACGTTCATGTGTGTAGATAGGCCGGCCGGCAGGGGACAAGCGGGGCTGTTTATTTTGTTATGTGGATCCACAGTGGGTTTTATTTTAACCCATACCTGCCCACAAAAGAGGGATGGGTTGTTGTTTTGTTTTTTATTGGTAATACCACAAGGGGGTATTGGTTTTGATTTCGCACACACAAGGGGGTACAGTTGTTTAGAGAAAGCTCACAATGAGCTATGGGTTTGTATTTGCAGGGGTCTAAATACACACCAGGAATGTACAATTATCTCAAGCGGACCTACACGCCACATTTAGAGGGAATATAGACAGTATAAAAGTTATGGTCTAAGTGGTTTTGAATAAAACCACAGAAAACAACAACAACACATTTATTATGACGGGGAACAGAAAGGACAGTATTCTCCTCTATTGCTGTCAAAGCCAGAAGCAATACATACATACAAACATACATACATACATACATACATTCACTTTCATTTATCATGTGAGGACAGATAATTTTCGCTAGTGTCTCTTAATGTGTCTTAAAGGTCTCAACCTGGAATTGGCCGCGCCTCACCACCACCAGCAGCAGACTGAGAGTCAGCGCCAGGCTCAAGTGCACTGCAGACCACCAGCAGTCCAGGCTCAAGCGCAGACCATCAGCACTCCAGGCTTCAGCCAGGGAACCAACGGCAGCAACATCCGTACCACAGCTACCACCACAGCCCTGAACACCGCAGCTAGCGGCCAGCAATGGGAGAGAGTAAAATCTCTCCCTTCCGTGTAAGTGTTTGAAAACACCGGTGTGAGGGGCCACAGAAATGCATCATGAGTGGTTTGCTTGCTGTAAAATAATATATAACTGCCGTTGAGTCTCCCATCCATAGGCTTGGCCGGAGGTTGACGCCAGCAGGACAACATCTGCCCTTGGCATATGAACAATGTGCTGTGTGTTTACCGACCTGGACAGTTTAACAGCAGAGAGGATTCAAGCGAAGTGAATCAAGAAGGAGCGGAAAAGGTGTGAGGCGCTGGTCAATGACGGGGAGAGACTGAGACGGCCGGAGACGCGAGCCAGTTGAGGGTGGAGGGGTTCACAGCAGAACTTTCTCCAAAGACACCAATTATGAACAGATAAGTGATGACACACATGAACATTTGTATGCTACAGCTGTTTGACAAACCATTGTTTTAGCGAGAGAATCACACACTGCACACATTATGTACATGCAGTGATAATGTATTATAAAGTGTTTTGGAGAGTGTCAAGGAGACAGCCACCGCCTTTTCCGGTCGGAGAGAACGGCCCTGTGTCACAGGTTTACCCCACAGTATTATTTCAAAACATACCGATGTTTTCGAAAATGAGCAGGCTAATCAAGAATTTGTTCTGCGTTAGGCAGTCTGGTCTTCAAATGACTGCAGCTTTTTGTTTTGTTTTTAAATTTTGTGTTGTTGTGAATGTGTTTGTGTGCCTGTGTGACTGAGGCAATCAGATTGGGACATCAGATTGGGACAGCAGATTGGGACATCAGATTGATCTCCAATGCCAGATGCTGAGATCCAACCTGCCCACATCCTCCACCAGCGCAATTAGCTTTGTCTTCACACACACACACACACACACACACACACACACACACACACACACACACACACACACACACACGTCACCAACCTGAAACGGGGATGCTGGAGTCGTACTTCATGTGTTTTATGTAAAAACTGTGATAATGTGTATTATAAAGTGCTTTGGAGAGTATAGCAGGAAACAGGGGAAGTAACAGAGATGGGGACAAAGACTTGAGACATGACTTGGACTTGTAAAATGACTTGTGAGCTAATAGAGTTATAGTGTAAATCGATAGCTTATAAATTGAGCTATCTCAATCATTTCAAAGTGTAAATAAAATAAATAGACTAGATTGACCAGTTGCATCAAAATAGGTCGCGGGTTCAATTCCCAGCCTTTGAGCAAAGTACATACCTAAGTCGACTTGGAGCACTGTCTACCAGATGTTTGGAAATCGTCAACAATTGCAGTGAGAAACCCAAAACAAACCAGTTCCCAAAACATTTGCAGCCTGTGAGAATGTTTTCATACGAAATGTAAATAGCGGCTTGCTTGCTGATATGAGTGGACGCTGGAGGAGGGAGTGGGAGACAGCACCCAAAACGATTTAGTGGGGGCGCCGCCTCTGACTCCAACTCCCAGGGTCCACAGCACCAGCCAGCAGGATGCATTCGAAGGGTTTTTCTCTTGAGGAGATAAAGCCCAAAGTGGTTTGCTCCAGGAAAGGTTGTGTAAATTTGTGTGCATTAAGCAGGGTTGGGTAATTAATCAAACTGTGTGTTCTTAAACAAAAATGAATATAAACATATTCTAAATTGCTAAGTAGGGCTTAATTTGAATGTAACCTGCAACAAGTTAAAGGCTTCAGTCCTTGATTGGACAAACAGGAGCCCATCTACCAAATATGACAAAAGTGTGGAAGTGAGTCGCTAAACTAAACTGTTTAGAATAGTAGTAAGCTATTCTGGCCTACTTAGGAGCACAAAAATGAATATATAAAAACATATTTCAAACTGCATTGTGAAAGTTGAGAAGAAGGAAAGTGGAAAGTTGAGAAGAAGGAAAGTGGAAAGTTGAGAAGAAGGAAAGTGGAAAGTTGAAAATGTTGAAAGTGGAAAGTTGAAAATGTTGCACTGATGTATACTATGCTTAGCGTTATTGTAAGTGTCTAAAATAAAAGGCCATCTGCCTCTGACACATTTTGTTCATGCTATGAAATCCTGGGTAAATAATCATAAATAATCATAATCAGCAACCCTAAGAGTTTAATTTGAGCAAGCGATACATTGTAATACAAGTGATAGTGAAATCTGAGTTCCAGTGGTTTTATTTAGCCATAAGCCGAAATGCAGTTAAGTGAGGACTTATTAATTATAATTGTGAACACATAGGGAAATTCTGATCTATACAGAAAGGCAAACAGCCTATCATTTGATGTTTGAGTTGATCATTTTTTTTCTAACAAGTTAAGCGGATAGTTATTTTAGTTTTCTTTGACTGTGTTTGAAATTATAGTTTCTTATCAATAATTTATTTTTAATATTGATAATAATGATTTATTTTTATCAAAAGTGTGGAATTGTGATAGCAAATTATTGATTGAGTGCTTATTGATTGATTGATTATGAACTATGGCCCTTCTAAGATGTATTTTGTGAACTATGTTCTTCATCATTGCAGAATATTGCTGTACAGGGAGAACATGTATCTTGTTTTGGGGGAATAGACTGGAGTGTTATGTCTTGTGAACATCAGATTAACTATTGACGTCATGGAAATATACTGAGTTGGAGAGAGGTTGAATGAAGTGGAAAAGTACTGCCCTCCAGGGTGGGGGGCGGGTGTCATAGTTTCAGTATATGATGTGTTGTAAACAATGATTCGGGGCTCCTCTGACAATGTGGTCGGGGAGACCTCTGTGCACAGATGTTATTGTAGAATAAAATCCTCCTAAAAACACTTAAAACGGATATCTCATTATTGATGGATCAGCAGGGCATTTCAGAAAATTTTACCATCACACCTCACACAAGGACATTTAACATTAATGATAGTTTTGTGCCTCACAGCTCACATCTAACATTACCCAATGTCACTGGAGGGGGGTGGGCTCTGCACCCTGGGAACTAAAGTGACAAGTAGAGAGGACGATGTAAATACTCATATAATATACTGTAAGAATCAAACAAGCACAATGCTAAAAGAGCCATCCATTCAATCCTCATCCATCCATCCATCCATACCTGGCCATGTTAACCTGCAGCTCCTGATGGCACCCCAGTGTGAGAGTCTCTGGATCTGGAGGGGCAACAGCACCTGAGGGACAAACTGCAACACCTTCACCAGAGCTGGATACAGGTCTCTGAGGGAAGAAACCCACAAGTTGAGAGGATTAGAGGTTTACATAATGCCAGCTCATATTTTATATCTTGACTTGAAAATTGATAACTCTAGTAAATTAGTGTTAGTGTAGCTGTTTGGGTTTGTGCTAAAACATTTGCTATTAACTGTTGAGTAATCTAGTGTGTAACACAAACTTTGGAGCCCTGCCAAGGCAAGAAAGACTTGCTAGAAAAGCTAGAAAATTCCTGGAATAAGTTAAAATAGTGGAATCACCACAATTTTTCACTTGTTTATAGACTGATGAAATTACTCAATTTCTTCACAGTATATAAAGTTAGGGTTGTACTACAACCCGGGTTTTACGAGTGAGAACGAGAGCTCTCACTCTAGTGCCTAGTTCGCTGCACACGCAGCCCTATGGAAGACTGTCATTTTGCTCCGAAAAATTACTTTTCATTAAAACCGACCACCCACCCGTAGGTGGCGTGGTGCCCCCCTGGGGCTGACATGGCCACCCACCTCACCCACGTGACTACGTCACGTCCTGTCAGCCCAGGGTACGCCACTCATTCTTCCAGCCAGCTGAGATCCGACGCAACCAACGACGCATCGACGCAGCAAGGCTGGGTAGTGAGAGCTCTCGTTCTCACTCGTAAAACCCGGGTTGTAGTACAACCCTAACGTTTTACTTCGTTTCGAACTCAAGCTCTCACTCTAGTGCCAAATTCAACCGCCCTTGCTGGCGGGAGCACCCCACAGGGCGACCCGAAAGGCATCCACGGCCGTATGGCAACGTTCATGCCTGACCGTCTGACATATTAGAGTGGCAACGATACTACTTCCTTGCCACCGACAGTACCGCGTGCGCGAACCGCGAACCGGACACGTCGAGACTGTAGTACCTAACAAACGTGTGATGAGAGGACCATGAGGCCGCAGCACACATGTCCTCCACCGAAACACCACGCAACAACGCAGAGGATGTCGCAACACCCCGCGTAGAATGCGCCTTGATACCCTCCGGGGGTATCTTACCCACGGTAGAGTATGCCAACGCGATTGCCTCCACTATCCAGTGTGATAAGCGATCCTTGGAAAGGGGCCCACCCTGGGCCTTCTGCCCAAAGCAGACCAACAACTGGTTTGTAGTGCGTAATGAACGCGCCCTGGCCACATAGGCCGAGAGAGCCCTTACGGGGCACAGCATGTGCAAGCGCCTCTCCTCATCCGAACTGAACGGCGGGGGACAGAATGCTGATAAGTCTATGACCATAGACCTATAGCTGGCATTAACATTCTTGGGTTGGTAAGCCGGGTTAGGTCGCAACGTAACCCTGCGCCCATCATCCCCAAAAACCATACAGGCCTGCTGCACCGAGAGGGCAATCAGGTCACCAACTCTCTTTCCTGACGACAAGGCCAACAGCAGCGCGGTCTTTAAAGACAGAACCTTTAAATCGGCGGAGTCCAAGGGCTCAAACGGATGACCCGTTAGCCGTCCAGCACCGTAATCAGGTCCCATTTGGGAAAAACGCACCGCAGACTTATTGTCCTCGCTGTCCGCACCGTGCGAGCCTGTCGCTCTGGTGAAAGGCGGGCTCGCATGGCCCGGGAGTCTAGCTCGAGCCCCAGGAAGGTCGCCGTCTGCTCTGGGGCGAGGCAACTCTTCTGCCAGTTCACCAAAAACCCTAAGGTTTGTAGGTGATCGGTCACCACCTTGGTATGTTTTGTGGCACAGACCCTCAAGTCGGCCACTATGAGAGCGTCGTCGAGATATAGGAAGACGCGGATCCCCCTCGCGCGGAGGGGCGCCAAGGCTGTCTCCACGCACACCGTGAAGGTTCGCGGGCTCAAAGACATGCCGAATGGCAAGACACATAACTCGTAAGCCTTCCCTAGGAAGGAGAACCTCAGGTATTTCCTGTGCCTCTTGACCACATGGATATGGAAGAATGCATCTTTCAGATCCACGGAAGTAAAGAAATCCCCAGTCTCAACGCGTTGAAGAGGCGGGGAAAAGAGAGCATTCGGAACGGGAACTTCCTCAGCGTCTTGTTGAGACGCCGAAGGTCCAGAATTGGACGCATGGAGCCGTCCTTGGGCACGACAAAGTACCTGTGGTAGAACCCCGAGCGCACCTCTCCCTTGGGAACCGAGCGAATCGCCCCTTTGGCGAGGAGCGAAATAACCTCCTTGTGGAGTATGTCCATGGACTCCCCTTCCACGGCCGAATCGGGGATCCCGTTGAATCTGGGCGGGGTCTGGGAAATTGCAGGGCGTATCCCTTCTGGAGGGTGCGCCGTAACCATGGGGACGGGGAACATAGACGCTTCCAGGCATCGAGCCTGTTGGACAAAGATGGTCTCTTGTGGCCAAAGGGGGCGGAACCCGCCCCCTTGGTCATGAGTATATTGTTGGGCACCGGGACCTGACGCGGTACCCTGGTGGGGGAAGAAAATGGGGGGGGGGCAGGACGTAATAGGCTATGCCCCCCTGTCGGTTTCTTACGCGGGCTCCGCCTACTGACGTGCCCTGTGAGCGTGTCGAACCGACGTAACCCCCCCGCTGTGCGACTTTCGCAGGCTGGGAGGACCAAGGAGGCAACGTTCTCTTTCGACCGCCGCACGCGGACTTGTCCATTCGTGTGGTCCCCAGGAGAGCTCCCGACCAACAATGGGCCCATGGCACCATTGATGGTGGGCTTGTCCCGGGGGCCTCTTGATGACGGGTATGAGACCCTGGGAGAGCCCCCGACCGAACTCGGGCCCTGGGCACCGAGGACGGTGGGCTTGTCCCTAAAGCTCGCAGCGCTGGAGCCCCCGGAGGGCGACTCTGCGTGCGCGCTGCCACCTAAAAACGGCGGTCCTCCCCTTTCTGCCTAGGCATGAGGGTACTGACCGCCACAGAGTCCCGCTGCCGCTTCTCCTTCTCGGCCAGCTTGGCCGTCAGTTGGCACGCCTTTGAGGGCAACGTGGGCCTCGCAAGGTTGGAGGCCAGGTGTCTGGCCACTATCTCCTCGAGGGGAGGCATTGCGGCTAACGCGAGCTTATCCCCCCCTTCTAAGGCCGACCACGGAGCCATGCCCGCGCAGAGCGGCTTGGCCTCCTGAGGCTTCTCCCATCCCGTCTGCACCGCGCGAACCACGTCTATACAGACGGGGCAAAAGGGGCTTCGGGCGGGGCACCTGTGGCGCCTGGCGTGGCTGGAAGTAGCACCCCAACAGTACTGATTCGGGGGCGGGGGTGGTTCGGCCCGAGCGATGCCGAGCTTCGCTGCGGCCCTTGACATCACCCCCTGAAACTGCTTCTGGTAGGGCTCGTTGATGCTCATCTCTGAGCGGGCCTCTACCAGAGAGGTGACAGTGGTTGCACCGTCCCAGTCCTCTCCGCCTGACATCTCCCCTTGGGGTGTGTCCTGGGGGGGAACGACTATGGGGTCATAGGGGAAGAGCCCACCCTGTTCTAACACAGCGTTGATGGGCTCATCCCCCCCCAATTTAATTTCTGCTGCTCAGGTTGGACCGGGGAGCCCTGTTCGTCGGGTATCTCCCCCCCGACCGAATGGTCGGACCCAGCGGAAGCGCCTCCCTCGGGAGGTGCACCGCGCCCACCTGGACAAAGAGCAACGCTCTTTCCCGCAGCTCGCCCAGGGTGAAGCCGTTGCAGGTCTGGCAGAAGTCAGACTTCAGCAAAGCATCCGTAGCATGGTTATGCCCGAGGCAGAACACACACTCCCTGTGGCGGTAGTAACTCGCCAACGTAGCCTCACAGCTAACACAGCTCCTGGCTGTCCCCCCCTTTCTCATGGTCGCCGCCCGGTTCATTGCGCGAGTTCAGCGAAGCTAACTCGCAACAAGCCCCGCCGACTGTACCAGGAATTAGCGGGAGTTATACCGTGTAAGCTAACTAGCAGTAGCCTGCAACGGTGAAGATAGCTGGAGTGCTACAACGCTAGATGCTAGCTGCACTGAGCAAGCTAGCTAACTATCTACTTAACGTTACTCCAGCCGGAGTAACGCGCGCGCTCTTACATGAGTAGCTGGCGCCTAAAGTACCTAGCACACGGACGCTAACTGCACGGGTGCACGCTAGCTATCCGCAACAACTGGGCTAATTAGCCTATTGTTCCGTGCTATACAGTACCAATGCTATTCGCATGTATGCAACCTAGCTTTAACAGTTTTGAGCGCGGACCTTAGTCAGCCCTCAAGCCGATACACGCTACGCCAGCCGGGGAAACGTTTCACACAAGCTACACGGCGGTAGCTATTATACAGGTGTTAACTGTAAGAAGACACTTTTAAGAGAACAGGTTCGGGTCCCCGAAGCCTGCTTTACCTCGTCCACGCAAACCTCTCAAGGTGGGCAAGTTTAGACGGAACAAGCCTATTTTCTACAGCTATTGAGAGCGCTAACTTTGAGCTAACAACGGAGCTTTAGACAAACACGTCCTCTCACTGGCTGGAAGAAGCGATGAGTGGCGTACCCTGGGCTGACAGGACGTGACGTAGTCACGTGGGTGAGGTGGGTGGCCATGTCAGCCCCAGGGGGGCACCACGCCACACCTACGGGTGGGTGGTCGGTTTTAATGAAAAGTAATTCTTCGGAGCAAAATGACAGTCTTCCATAGGGCTGCGTGCGCAGCGAACTAGGCACTAGAGTGAGAGCTTGAGTTTGAAACGAAGTAAAACCTTTCTTTAATATGATGATAAATTATCTATTTTGTTTCCCACTCAATGCATATTTGGTGTATGACTTATAATGGGTAGGACTGTGTAGTAGGGGCTTAACCACAATCTCCAGGTGGCAGGAAGATCCTAGTCCTGGCATCCCAGCACGATTCAACTCAGCTACACTGTACTACGTGGGTAGGATAAATAGTATTTAACGGACCCTTCAATGTCACAGAACTTCTCTGAAAGGGGGTTTGGCTTAACGTGTTACCTTTTGTAGCGTGTGTTCAAATGTAATAACACCCAACCTCTCCTCTGGTCCATTCCCCGACAGCCGGAGGAGTAAGTTGCCCCGACTCTGGAGAGCCGCTTCACTTATAAGATCAATAAACAGTACCAAGTTAGAATAGAACAAAGATAACGTATAATTTCAATTTAACTTGTTTAATTTGATTTTGAGTTCCCTTGTCATGCAAATAAAATATAGGTAACCCTTTATTTGTTGAAGTAAAAGCCTAGACCACAAATATTAGATGACAGCCCTCTTTCAGACATAATTTCTAATAATAATTTGCAGAGAGAATAAATATCTTATAATGGGATAAGTACGGTAATTGAAAAGACTAGCAGATCATATTGGCTGAGTTGGTTGCTCTGCTCTTCTCCAGAGATCCAAAGCTGCTGAGGTGAGCGGTTTCCTGCAGAGGACATACGGTGTCGGTCCCATGTCTGCCTGAAGATGGTTAAGTGCATGTTGATCCTAGGCAGCATTACATAATGCAGGCACATGTGGATGTTGTCATCAGGATCTAGTGCTCCTCTTGCTTCAAGGTACTGGAAGGTGGTGTGGTAATTGCCTGCCACTGACTGCAACAGATCACGCCAAAGCCTCTCAATCCTCTGATTATGTACACTCCGTCTGTGATGAAACAACTCCTCTCTAAAAAAAAACACACACACAGAACAGATGTAGAGGAATGTGATCTTAAGGATAATGCATATAATAGAGAAGTACACTTCAGCTGCAATAAGTGTTCTTAAAAATAGGGCTAGCCTAGCATACAACCCAACCTATGACAATCGATTTTTTCATATTAGACTTAGACTTAATTTATTTGTCCCGGAAGGGAAATTCATTTTCACTGTCCTGTACATTACAAAGAAAAAATGCTTACACTGGTGTACACAGAGGACATAACAAAAACAGCAGCAACCATGACATCAACAGAGACAACATGTGGCAAGACAGACATCCGACCACGGAGACAACGACAACAACAGTATGGCAAGGCAGACAACACATCAGCGGGGCCTGCTCTTCAGAGCAGCTATGGCTGCTGGGATCAGGCTTTTCCCGAGGCGAGCTCTTCTGAATTTCATTGTCCTGTACCTGCGCCCTGAGGGCAATGGGATGAGGTGTTGGTTGAGTGGGTGTGTGATGTCCTGTTCTATTAAGTGTGCGAAGCGTGTGATGGACCGGTTATTTAACTCTGTGAGGTTGGGTGTGGGGAGACCAATGATCTTGCTGTGTTTGTGATGCGTGTTAGTTTGGTCCGGTTGGTGACAGAAAGCATGGTGTAGAAACATGTGGGAGAGGGGCAAAAAACCAGCACTCAAAATAATTCCTTTGGGTTGTTTTATTTACCTTCAAGCAAGACAATGTACGTTTCGGCGTGGAGCCTTCCTCAGCAATGCTGAGGAAGGCTCCACGCCGAAACGTACATTGTCTTGCTTGAAGGTAAATAAAACAACCCAAAGGAATTATTTTGAGTGCTGGTTTTTTGCCCCTCTCTTATTATTTTTTGAGCCGTGCACCGTAACTTTTTTGAACTTTTGAGAGTGCTCACCAGTCGTGACTTCTAGTCACTGACTATTTGGACAATTAGAAACATGTGGAACAATACAGAATGATTGGTTGGATGATGCTCTGATAGAGTAACAGCAGGAGATGGGGTGCAACGTATAGTCCTTTGAGTTCCCAGGTGAAAAAGTAGTATACTTTTGTATATTTGAAATATAATTTAAGTATACAAAAGTTATTATAATTATACTTTTACTTTTTGTGCTTAACTCATTGAATGCCATGGACGTCCTTCGACGTCCAATTAAATAGTGACGTAGAATGCCACGGACGTCCTTCGACGTCCAATGCGTTTTTTGACGGTGGGACGTCGATCAAAGCCTTCCGCAGCTCCTGTACAACTATAGTAGCTATTGGAGGTGTATAACCTATTTTACGGACTCATTAGGTGGCGACAGTGCTTGCTCGGTGCAGTCCAGATTAGAGACAGGTCCGAGAAACAGCCTAAAAGCCGTGGATCAAAGACAACCCGATGCATGCTCCCACCCAGGTGAAAAAGTATTATACTTAAATTATACTTTTCACAGTATGTACTAAGTACACTTTCAGTTAGCATATGTTAATTTGGCACCCTTAAGTTATACTTAAGTGTACTTAAGTAGTCATTTAGTAGTACTTATGGACTCCTTGAGCACCTTTTAAGTGTAATTTGTATGCTTTTTTGGAACAACTTTTTATAAACTTTAAGTGTACTGAAGTACACCAGTGAAAAGCATGATTCGTGAGCATTCAAAACACACTTTCAGTACAATTGTATTATATCACCAGTGTGTTGAAAGTATACTTAAAAAGGCATTATAGATCAATTGATGTAGTCTACAAGTATACTTTAAATACAGTTATCATACTATTAATATTCTTCTAGCATGCCTCAGTAATATTTCAAATAAACTTCAAATGCACTTTTTGATTTTAATTAGTACATTTAAAGTGTGCTATTGTTATTAAGAAATGTATTTATAGTGAAGTTCTATCACAATTTAAGCATAATAAAGACATGTACTTAAAGTGTACTATAATTGACTAAAAGTGTATCTGAAGTGTATTCCATCATTGCTTATGCGTCAGGATAAAAGTGTATTTTAAATAGAACATTGTTATACTTTAAGTACTGTATTAAATGTTCCTGAAGTATACTCACAATACATCACTATTACACTTCACATGGTGCCATTTTAGTACACTCCAAATGTGCCGTTTTGTTCAATGACCAATTGCACTTCAATTATGAGAAAAACACATTTTATTTACATTAAAATATTATGGTAATACAAATGTATGTAAGAAATTAAAACAGTTACCAGTAGCGATGCACAATATATCAGCAATCATATCAGCTGATGTTTGATCTTGAATATATCGGTATCAGTCCGATGAGCCGATGGCTGGAAAGCCCTTGTTGGTGGCCTATACCCCAGGAGGGGTAGTAGACATAAGTAAGTCCGATGAGCCAAATAACCAAAATGTTAAACCATGAAGCCACAGTCCTGAAGGCAGGCTGGTTGACAACGCAGGCTGGCTGACAACGCAGGCTGTGATCTGCTCCCATAGGCTGCTGTCCTTCTGCACCGGAGTGGAAGACCTGTCCGCCGACAAGGCTGAGGGGATGAGAAAAGAAAAAGACAAATTAATGCAAGACAAGCTTTTATAGTGAACGCAGAGGTCAAGAAACTGTAAGAGAAGAGGTAGAAATTTAACAATGTGGCTTTGTTGCCTAAACCTAACCAACGGCACTACACTGCCTCTATTAGGGCTGCACGATTTATCGTATTTTGAAAATGCGCGATGAACACATCGCAAAAGTCACGTGTTATCGCAAAAAAAAAAAAAAATTACAGTGCACATGAACGCAACATGCAAGATACCGGCTGAATAAGTGTCCAAATGTTCATGTCATTCTGGCCAATACTCCACTTCTGTTATAACATTTCAGTCTGGAATATGGAATATCTTTCAATAATCGTTATGACTAAAAGTAATCTCATGTGTAAGAAATGACTGTTCTACATTGAAGTAAAAATGTAAATAATTAACTTGTTGGTTTTGGATTTTTTTTAGCTTCAAGAGTGCATTTTTGTTCGTTTGACCCTCAACACAGGCTTTGAGAATCCCGTGCCACTTACTGATACATATGCTTAAATTAACACACTCGTATTGCAAAATGAATTTAGGCCCTCACTGTAATACTTCAGAAGTTGAATTTGAAGTTCAGCATTAATACATTTGTCATTTTTTGTCTTAGATTTACCTTTGTGTGTTATTGCAATATCAAACTACATAATTGAGAATCGATTCTAGATTCTGGAATCGAGAATCGTTGGAATCGAGAATCGATTCTGGAATCGGATCGTGACCCCAGGAATAGGAATCGGATCGGATCGTGGCTTAGCCGGATCGGAGCACCCCTACCCATTAATATTTTTTTATAGCATTTTTTTATTTATCGCAGGTCATATCGTCATCACAATATTGAACAGTTATCGCACATCGCAGCTTTTCCTCATATCGTGCAGCCCTAGCCTCTATCTTCCCAAAAGCGCTAATTTTCCGCTCGTTTAACGCCATGCGCAATGCAAATTGGGGGCGGACACAACCGCATGACTGTGAGATAAGTGTACTGGGCATTGGCTGCCACAAGCCAAAGCAGGCGTTTCAGCGCTAAAATGTGGGATAGATGGCGTTATCCTATCGTCAGCAGCGCGCAATTACTTTGCGCTAAGAGCTATGAAAAGGACCTCTTACGCGCAAATACCTCTCTGCGCTGGGCGCTCTGCACAGAGAGCGCCCAGGGGTATTTGCGGAGTGGAAAGTGGAATTACTTTTGGATATTTATATATATTTGGGTATTAGCAGCAGATAATTCAGTGAGGCAATCAACTATAACTCACTGAGAAACTTTTATCACATCGCAAAGAGGGAAATAAATTGAGAACACTTGTGGGACAATGGACATAGGCTATTTACCTTCATAACGAAGGGTCGGCACCACAGACGATCTGTCAATAAGCTCTCTCTGTCCTCGCAGGAGTGAGTACACTCTATTACGCATGGAGATAATTACAGCATATTGCATGCCTCGGTGAGGCAACCTCACGCAAACAACCATTGTGAGACGGGAATCTGATTGGTTTTGATTGACGTATGCCAGCCTTGCCCGGTCACGCCTGTGAATAATTCTGGTAGTTAAGACCGCCCAAATCCCGTTTGCGCGGGCATTTTGGGGGGTTACATGCTGCCACTCCGACGTGCTGCCACTCCGACGTTCTGCCACTCCGAAATATCGGCACTCAGAAAGGGTTCTATATTCCCCGTTTTTCACTAACCTCTCCCAGCCCCCACGCCAAACCTAACCTCCCCCCATGCCTAAACCTAACCTCCCCCAGACCCTAACCCAAAACCTAACCTCTCCCACCCCCACGCCTAAACCTAAGGTCGGCATTGCGGCTTCTAAGGTGAACGACCGCCAGTCCGAATACTGGAAGTTAACGTTCGGAGTGGCAGAGCTTCGGAAAGGCAGACAGTTACCATTTTGGGGCGCAGATGATTTTTGGCAGAATTGTTTCCGCATGCCCGCCGAGAATTGCATCCCCAACATATTTCGGGGCTGTTTTAACTTAGAAATCAGGGAGGTCACGTCTACCAGACAATTATATCACTTTGAAACAGTAAAATTTCTGTATAAATCATTACCAGTAGCTCCCGTGAGGTGGGGATGTTTTTTTTTTGCTGCTCGGTGGGGGAGGCAAGGCGGAACGCTATCGTCCGTGCCTTAATGCACGCGCAAACAGTGCGCAAAGCGCTATTTAGGGATAGCGCCTGTCGGAAGATAGAGGCCCACGTGTTTACCGTACTTTAGTTCTTAACGGCGGAGGAATGGAACTGTTAACATCGGTAGTGGGCCATGGGATCCTGACTATACGTCAAACTAGGATGAGAATGAGAACGTGCTGGGTGTGAAGAGACAGTAGTCTGCTTGCTACTGAAACACACAGGCCACATCTTCTTTCTGGATGGACAGATTTGTCACCGCAAATTAGAGGCATTTTCTATTTTATTTTTAAATGGCGTTGACATTCCAAAACAACAGAAATCTATCCTTTCTGATGGATCGGTGTGGCTGCAGTTAATTCCTTCCAGAGTCATGTTCACAGCACACAGAACACAACACAGCGTATAGCCTAATATATTTACATAATCTTTCAGTCATTTTCTATAGGATAACCACTGTGTGTGCGCGTTTTCTTCCCCAGCGGCAGCATGGTCTGGGGGAGAAACGCGAAACCGAAAGTAGACCAAGATGCGTGTTGCATCTCAAATATCCAAATATTCACTGTTGATTACCACCGAATATCCGGAGCCCAAATGTTTTTATTCGGGCCAGCCCTGGAATTAGATGACTATGAGCAGACAAATAAATGAGCATATACTGTACTTCCTGCTTAATATTTCCTCCTACTGGGCGTCCGGGTAGTGTAGCGGTAGATTCCCTGCCTACCAAGATGAGGGTCGCAGGTCCGTGCCCCCGTGTTACCACCGGCTTGGTCGGGCGTCTATACAGACACGATTGGCTGTGTTTGCGGGCGGGAAGCCAGATTAAGGGCATGAGTCCTGGTCGCTGTACGACCGCCTCCTCTGGTCAGTCAGGGCGCCTGTTCGGGGCGGAAGGAGACTGTGGGAATAGCGTGATCCTCCCACATGCTACGTCCAGCCACTGAAGCTCCCCGCTATCAGGTGAAAAGCAGCTGGCAAATGTGATCGACAGAGGGGGTGGAGCAGCGAGCGGGGCAGCAGAGGGAAATTGGCCAAGTACAATTGGGGGAAATGAGAAAAAATAATAATATAAAAAGGGATAACCCACCTACTGATGTTGACAAGTCCGTTAGTGGCGTGTGCTTTCCGTTGAGGCTGAGTGAGGTCAGTCAGACTGAGGATGATCTGATGTTCAGTGAAGATGAGGTTGGAGCAAACACACCAGCGGGCACATCTAGAAACACACACCCACACCAACAATTACTCCCAACAGCTTTTAGAAGCACCTGAAGAGTATGGCAACTGTATCACATTTGAAATATTCCATGATTAAGATAAGACATGGGGAGCTGTGCAAATAAAAACAGACATCCAGAGCAGGACTCTACCTTAGTCTCTTCCTATTTCAGCCCTACTTGGGGAAAGTCTGCTGAGAGTGGGCAGGATGCTCTACACAGGGCAGCGCTGAGCAGCGGCTGATTGGCTGGTATCCCAGCAGAGGGTGGGTGGCTGGTACAGGCCCTTGACAGGTGACACGACCGCTCTGGGAATCACAAACAGGAACATATTATATATACTGTATTCCAACCACATGCAAGCACCAGGTCCCTCAGCTTTTTTTTAAAATAAAATACAGTTGTACTGTCATACCTCTGGGCAGCTGTATCTGTTGTCGATGGAGTGATGTTGAGTTTCTACGAGGAGTAGATGGGTAGTGACGATGCAGCGCACACAGAGCAGCCTCTGGACACACTGCCTTAAGCTGGACAACAAAGTCAGATAAGATTGCAGTGAGAAAACTTCATTTTCTATCTGTAGTACTCATGAGTGTAATTTTTTTTCAGCATCTTCTGGAGAATCTCTTTTTGTGGATTTTTCTCACATTTTCTCCCCAAATGTACTTGGCCAATTCCCCGTTATAACGGTCGTTATTGCAGATCCGAAGATATGATAGTCCGCCTAGTGAAGCCAGTAATTTAGCCGACGCTGTTAAAATGATACTGCTTGCGTGAAACAACCGTTTAGAAGCAGTCTTTGTACAGCCTGCGCTGAATTTACAGCAGGGTGTGTTTGATCTCACTATCATGGTGCACCGCTTGCACATGGCGAGCAAACAACACATGCAGTCACACGGAGACGGCGTCTGTCAGTGATCATCGCAAATCCAGCGCACCTGGGAAGCAAAACATGTCATGAAATAGGTTCCTGTCGGCACTAGGAAGCTTCTCCTGTCCTCAATACGGCACAGGCTGTGCAAAGACTGCTTCTAAATGGGTGTTTCACGCAAGCAGTATCATTTTAACAGCGCCGGTTAAATTACTGGCTTCACTAGGCGGACTATCATATCTTCGGATCTGCAATCGGAGGTCGGATACGGGTAGGAGAGCTTTTTTAACAGCGTTTTCAGCGGGGACCGCCTTCCATTCCGAAACACCATCGTTCCGACACACCCCCACTCAGAAACCCCCCCATTCCGAAATTGAAATTGATTTAACCCCCCCACTCCGAAATTGATTTTCAAGTCCATATTTCTCAGAGTTTCCTGCATTCCTGCAGCTTGAAATAAATGTTTCAACTCATTGTTTTTTTTATTATATGTCACTGTCTTCATACAATTTCGCTATAGCAGTAAACACGAGCCTGCTGCATTCAGATAGATACAGGAATGTGAACGTTGGATACATCCTAAAATCAGCTGTGGATCACAGACATGTTTGCACTCTGTGTTGTTCAGAATCGTGCGAGCCGCTGCTCAGGGACTGGGCACAGCTGTCCTGCTTGCTTTCTCCCCCACTCCGCAAAGAAATAGGCTACACCTTGACAACGCACACTCTAGTTAACCGCGTATCGGGCCCGGAGCAGTGTTTTTATTTTTATTTTTTGGCACACAGACTTTCCACTCTGCTGGTCTAAATAGCCTACCAGGTGTGGTCTTGCGCATTCCTGGCTCGCAGTTTTCTGCAGGTGCACAGAGATATCTCTCTACAATCACTAAACATTGTTAATTTATGTTGTCTTGCCATAGTTTGTTAAATTTGTCAAATGCGTAATCTGAGAGCGCAAGGATCTGTTCCACAGCAGCATATTCAACTGATTATTTTTACGCCGACAGGATCTAATCATAAATGATGTTTTCTACACATCTAAAGGTGAGCTGTTACACACGCCCACATTCATACCCTGACAAGTGTTTGAAAAAAATTAATTGTAACTTTGAGTCAAATGCTCACAGTTGAATAAGGTTCATTGAGTCATATTAGCAAGATGTGGACGTTCTTATTTGTGAATGCCAGTCGGGTTGAACTGATTTTGTTTTATGAAAATCTGAGGAAATTTAGCTTCCCCATTCCCGATGGTCTAGCGCCGCCTATGCATATTTTCAATAAAAAACAATGAGTTGCAGTGTTTGATGCAGGAAACTCTGAGAAATATGGACTTGAAAATCAATTTCGGAGTGGGGGGGTTTCGAAATGGAGGGGATGTCCCCATTTGGAATAGGGGTGCCTTTAAAAAAATGGGAAAACCCCTCCATTACGAAGAATGGAGGTCGATCTTCGGAGTGGGGGGGGTTTCGAAAAGGCAGGGTGTAACGGTTTTCTACCTAGTGAGGATTCAAAGGCTGTGTGACGATGACTGCTGTACGAGAATATTATCGGAGTACAGTTACTGTAGCAGTGTCACATTATGGGGCTAACTGTCCCCATGTCCTCACTGCCTACTGCCCAGGTGGGTTCATCAAAAAGGAGTTTGTGTGGAATTTGCAGTTCTCACTCTGCTCCCCGGGGGATGAATCCCCTGCAATATATATATAAGAAAATAATATCTGTTCTGTGATAAACCATGACAAAATAGACAGGTTAACATGACCATTTACTATTTTAGGGTGTGTGAGGAAGAACAGTAACCTTATTCCTCTTACCTTCTGTCGTTGCCTTTCATGATCACCCCTTCAAGACAGACAAAATCCTCCCGACATGACTGCCTATATTGTGAACAGGAGAGAGTTGTAACTAGCATCGAGTTAGCAGCTAACGTTATACAGTACTTGATTGTCTCTGGCTGCTAGCTAGCTAAGCAGACTGACTCCCCACACTAACGTCAGCTAGCATTGTTTTGTAGCATACTGTTCACCCTTTGAGTAAATGTAATTCACAAATAAGTCTAAAACGATTCAACTGTTACCGTAACATAACGTTACATCAGTCTCACAGACTAACCTAGCGTTAACTAACGCTGGTAACGTTGTGTAAAGCAGTCTATACAGAGAATAAGCGCTAACGCAAGCTAATCTGCTTTAGCGTTAGCTAACGTATGCTAGCTAATAGAAAAACGCACATAATGTTGCGTTTCGGGGTACACCAAAATACTTTGGTACCGTCTGCTTATACAAGACATACAGTTTTAACTAGTTTTGTCAATATTACCGTATCCCAGGCGGCAGGATGCCCGCTCGAATTTCAAACGAAACATGTTGGCTGGCCCTGATCACTTCCGGAAGTACCTTCTTCTTCTTCTTCTGATGTTTAATGGCGGTTGGCAAACAGCATTTTGTGCAATACCGCCACCTTCTGAATTTGAGCAGTTACACAATATTATTCACAGTGTGGGAAAAACAAAAACGATGTCCACCCAAAGTGCTCAAAAACATAATAGTGTCTCTTCTTCTTCTTCTTCTTCTTCTTCTTCTTCTTCTTCTTCTTCTTCTTTTTCTTCTTCTTCTTCTTCTTTGCGTTTATAGGCAGAACCGGGAGTACCTCGCTTTCATGTCTTAAAAAAAAATTGTATGGGCTATTAATAACTTCACTACTTATTTTATTGTTTACCCTTGTTTTATTTGCTTAGTGGTATCTATTTTATCTGAGAACTGAATACAGTAGGCTAAATGGAGCTGATACTTGAATTTGATCACTGAGTCTGAGACACATGATTGTGTTTGTGCAGGGCAGGCTAATTTTGATCTTACTGATCTTATTTGAAGAGCTGAATATTTCAGACAAATAGGGATCAGTGCTGAGAGAGAGAAAAAGTAAATTTTAAGATCCTAAATGTCAATGTCACCTTGCTACCTTCTCACACGGATAGACAGACAGGCAGGCGGACAGACGGACGGACGGACGGACGGACGGAGACAGACAGACAGACAGACAGACAGACAGACAGACAGACATGTTATTTTAATGTGAGCCAGCTAGCTTTACAAACATTCTCAGAATTAGTGTTTGGGAAGTATAATTAGTTACTTATTATTGATTATTCATTTAAAAAGTAATACAATTACTTTACTTATTACTTGGTTTCAAAAGTACTTGTTACGTCAACAATCAGCCAAACGTCATACATTTTATTTATTTGCCTATATAGGACAAAAACTAATCATGATCTGGCAACACTAGTCTTGCAAAGCCAGACCTATCTCCACTTTTCATTTCAACACTATGCCAGCACTGGAGAAAGTAATGCAGTAACTTGAAATTACTTGGATTACTAACTGTAATATAATTTCAATCATGAGAGGCCAGTCGGTAGGATTTAACAAACTTTATTTAGCAATCGGCATGCATGGCAAATACTTTGGCGCATGACTCCATTAGCCAGTGGCGCTGCTCTTGAGGCAAGAGGAGGGCATCTGCTTAGGCTAGGAGATCCCCCCCCCGTGGGGGATCAGGAGTCACGACTCGTTGGTGGCGGACTGGGGAGGTGGGTGGGGCAAAACAACGCTCCGGAGGAGGGCTCAAGGGAGATGGACTGCTGTGAAGCTGCTGCTGTTATGATCGGCCAGAGAGAGAGAGGTGACGTAGAACCCTTGCTATATATATGAGAATTAACTGACGTCATATCTGACGTCATTACGGACGTCATACTAAGACTTTGACTGACCACGTCATACTAGAACTTGATTGACGTCAGGGGTGATCGGATTAGATTATGCACGAATGGCCTTCTGCTTGAACTATGGTCTAGAGACCTCACTACTTTTTACTTCAATGTAGGAAATAAAAAAATAAATGATTTTGGAGCAACTTTTGTCCCCACTGTCTAAAAACTATAGGGTCACACTTTAAAAAATAGTAATTAGTGCATAAAGGGCTAGATAAAAAGTAAAATGACTGAATAAAGACATACTCAAAAAAGTACAAGTACACAAAAAGCTAATCAATTACACTCATTTGAGTACTAGTAATTAGTTTCCTTCCATCTTGTATTACGACTGTAAGTATTTACAACTTATCCTACTTAAAGTACAGCTAAAATGAACTAACATTTAAGTGCACTCTTTATAAGTTTACTTAAATACACTTCTAATGAAGTGGAATTGAAGTACACTACAATAAATCATACTAGTTGTGTATTAAGAAGGACTTTAACAAAAGTGTACTTTTCACAAGTACACTATGTTACCACTAGAAGTGCTTGCACTTTAGTATACTTTTTTGAAGTACACTGAAATACAGCTTAAAATGAATTTATATTAAAGTTCACTCTTTGCAAGTACACTTAAATACACTTATAAATAATTAAATTTAAAGTGTACTACAATAAAGCATACTGTTAGTGTATTACAATTGACTTGAAAATAAGTGTACTTTTCATAAGTATACTAAATTACCACTTTACGTATTTGCAATTTAGTATACTTTTAAAAAGTACACTAAAATTACAGCTTAGAATGAGCTTATATTAAAGTGTACTATTTGCAATTACACTTAAATACACTTATAAATAATTCCACTTAAAGTGTATGAGAATAAGGTATACTAATAGTGTCTTACAATGGACTTGAAAATAAGTGTACTTTTCATAAGTATACTAAATGACCACTTTACGTAGTTGCAATTTAGTATACTTTTTAAAAGTACACTAAAATACAGCTTAGAATGAGCTTATATTAAAGTGTACTATTTGCAATTACACTTAAATACACTTATAAATAATTCCACTTAAAGTGTATGAGAATAAGGTATACTCATAGTGTATTACAATGGACTTGAAAATATGTGTACTTTTCATAAGTATACTAAATTACCACTTTACGTAGTTGCAAATTAGTATATTTTTTAAAAGTACACTAAAATACAGCTTAGAATGAACTTATATTAAAGTGCACTTTTTTAAAGTACACTTAAATGCACGTGTAAATAATAGCAATTAAAGTGTACTATGATAAAGTATACTAATACTTTATTAAAATTGACTTAAAAATAAGTATACTTTTTATAAGTACACTATATGACCACTTTAAGTATTTACAATTTCGTATACTATTTTAAAAGTATACTTAGGTACAATTTATAATACACTTGCAAGAAAGTACGCTTTTTAAAAGTAAACTAAAATACCACTTTAAGTATTGGAAAAATGAGTATATTTATTTTTAGTACATTTAAATTGACCTTAATGGCATCTTTTCTGAAGTACACTTTATAAAAGTACATGTTAAATATACTTTATATTAAGCACAAAAAGTAAAAGTATAATTATAATGTCTTTTGTATACTTAAATTATATTTCAAATATACAAAAGTATACTATTTTTTCACCTGGGCAGAGCCATTTGCTCTGTCGCGGGAGCTGACATTGGCTCCGAACAGGAGTCAATCCGCGCTCACAACTGAGCCCCTCTGTCCCTGTCTGTCTGTCTGTCTGTCTGTATAGTTTCTCCACCCGATTAGCAGACAGGAAAGCAGCCCCTGACGCCAAACCATTCAGCAATCCGGGTTGGCTCTTCCCTGCTGTGGCGCTGAGAGCCGACAGCAGCACACAAACGCAGCACTCCGAAAATATAATGGTTGCGTGAGGCTGTGTGCAGTGTGGGGAGGAGTTTACGGGGGGAGGGGGGGAGGGGGGTGGTGCACGCAGGGCATCACACAACAACTACGTCACTACATCAGAAAATATTATCTTCAGACTCAGTGAATGTGCTTGAAATGCTGCATTTCACAAAAGGCGGATTATCTCAGCTAATAATTTGAAAAGCCTGAAAACGCTGAAAACAACCTATCTTCTCCGGCTCATAACTAAAGAACGGAAAATGGTATCAATAAACTTTTTTTTGCTGATGATACAATAGAGCCAGCTCGTTCTTGTGCGTGTTCGGTGTTTACATAGTAATATCACACAATATTCTGTGGGCCTCGAGAAATCACTGAAAACGCTCTGAAAACTCTGGCACTGGGAGCATCCGTTCTCCAAAAGTGGCTGGCACTGAATGAGTTAATATAAAGTATATTTAACATGTACTTTTATAAAGTGTACTTCAGAAAAGATGCCATTAAGGTCAATTTAAATGTACTAAAAATAAATATACTCATTTTTCCAATACTTAAAGTGGTATTTTAGTTTACTTTTAAAAAGCGTACTTTCTTACAAGTGTATTATAAATTGTACCTAAGTATACTTTTAAAATAGTATACGAAATTGTAAATACTTAAAGTGGTCATATAGTGTACTTATAAAAAGTATACTTATTTTTAAGTCAATTTTAATAAAGTATTAGTATACTTTATCATAGCACACTTTAATTGCTATTATTTACACGTGCATTTAAGTGTACTTTAAAAAAGTGCACTTTAATATAAGTTCATTCTAAGCTGTATTTTAGTGTACTTTTAAAAAATATACTAATTTGCAACTACGTAAAGTGGTAATTTAGTATACTTATGAAAAGTACACTTATTTTCAAGTCCATTGTAATACACTATTAGTATACCTTATTCTCATACACTTTAAGTGGAATTATTTACAAGTGTATTTAAGTGTAATTGCAAATAGTACACTTTAATATAAGCTCATTCTAAGCTGTATTTTAGTGTACTTTTAAAAAGTATACTAAATTGCAACTACGTAAAGTGGTCATTTAGTATACTTGTGAAAAGTACACTTATTTTCAAGTCCATTGTTAGACACTATTAGTATACCTTATTCTCATACACTTTAAGTGGAATTATTTATAAGTGTATTTAACACATTGAGTGCCAGCCATGTTTTCATTCCTGTAGGTAAGTTGTGCCAGGGGTGTTTTTGACGATTCTGGCTCATTTTAGAACAGCCGAGGATTCTTTTCTGTTAAGAATTCATGAACACCAATCATCTAAAAATAACTAATAGAATGTGTGCTTTCTCTGTCTAAAAGAGTTAGTTTGCAGAGTTAGTAGTTATGTAGATATTAGCCGTTGAGTACAGCATGGTTTCAGCGTCTGGAAATTTATTCAGAGATAAATGGCTTTTTGTGAAACAGTCACTTTAACCATTCATTTTTGGCATCAGTAAGACCGTCAGACATTCTAAACAATAGTTTTGAACAGTAATTTCCTCCATAACAACAGGAAACACCCCTCTCATTCAAACTCCTCCCTCCGTGTGTCTTCTCCTCCTTCCTCCTGGCTCTAACAGCGGGCGTGTCAGAAGCGCGTTGCTGCTGCCTGCCTGTCTGTCTGCGTGCCTGCCTGCCTGCTTGCCTGCGTGCGGGGACGAGTCTGAAATGGATTACTGTAAAATCGCCAAGCCATTTCCTTGAATGGCTTGCTCCCGCGGTGTGTGTGTGTGTGTGTGTGTGTGTGTGTGTGTGTGTGTGTGTGTGTGTGTGTGTGTTCGCGCGTTGCTCCGCGGCTCTGGGGGGGAGGGGATCTCTGTCCGTTCTGTGTGTGTGTCTCCGGGCTTCTGACTGTAAAATCGCCAAGCCATTTCCGCGGGAGGCGGCTGCTTTTGGTGTACGGGTCCCGTGGCTGTGGCTTCTCTCTGTCTCTGTCGCCACTTAGTGGTCGGTAAAATAGATTACACACATGCTCTTGCTCCTATAGTTATCTCGAAGATGTAAAAGGGGTTGATTGATGTCCCACCGTCAAAAAAACATGTAAGACGAGTTATTTCGGCTCTGGCACTCAAGCGTTGGATTATGTAAGACGAATTATTTCGGCTATGGCACTTAAGGTGTTAAGTGTAATTGCAAATAGTACACTTTAATATAAGCTCATTCTAAGCTGTAATTTTAGTGTACTTTTTAAAAGTATACTAAATTGCAAATACGTAAAGTGGTAATTTAGTATACTTATGAAAAGTACACTTATTTTCAAGTCAATTGTAATACACTAACAGTATGCTTTATTGTAGTACACTTTAAATTGAATTATTTATAAGTGTATTTAAGTGTACTTGCAAAGAGTGAACTTTAATATAAGTTCATTTTAAGCTGTATTTCAGTGTACTTCAAAAAAGTATACTAAAGTGCAAGCACTTCTAGTGGTAACATAGTGTACTTGTGAAAAGTACACTTTTGTTAAAGTCCTTCTTAATTCACAACTAGTATGATTTATTGTAGTGTACTTTAATTCCACTTCATTAGAAGTGTATTTAAGTAAACTTATAAAGAGTGCACTTAAATGTTAGTTAATTTTAGCTGTACTTTAAGTAGGATAAGTTGTAAATACTTACAGTCGTAATACAAGATGGAAGGAAACTAATTACTAGTACTCAAATGAGTGTAATTGATTAGCTTTTTGTGTACTTGTACTTTTTTGAGTATGTCTTTATTCAGTCATTTTACTTTTTATCTAGCCCTTTATGCACTAATTACTATTTTTTAAAGTGTGACCCTATAGTTTTTAGACAGTGGGGACAAAAGTTGCTCCAAAATCATTTATTTTTTTATTTCCTACATTGAAGTAAAAAGTAATTATATTACAGTTGGTAATCCAAGTAATTTCAAGTTACTGCATTACTTTCTCCAGCGCTGGCATAGTGTTGAAATGAAAAGTGGAGATAGGTCTGGCTTTGCAAGACTAGTGTTGCCAGATCATGATCATGAAGTAAAGTAATTGTATTACTTTTTAAATTAATAATCAATAATAAGTAACTAATTATACTTCCCAAACACTAATTCTGAGAATGTTTGTAAAGCTAGCTGGCTCACATTAAAATAACATGTCTGTGTGTCTGTCTGTCTGTCTGTCTGTCTGTCTGTCTGTCTCCGTCCGTCCGTCCGTCCGCCTGCCTGTCTGTCTATCCGTGTGAGAAGGTAGCAAGGTGACATTGACATTTAGGATCTTAAAATTTACTTTTTCTCTCTCTCAGCACTGATCCCTATTTGTCTGAAATATTCAGCTCTTCAAATAAGATCAGTAAGATCAAAATTAGCCTGCCCTGCACAAACACAATCATGTGTCTCAGACTCAGTGATCAAATTCAAGTATCAGCTCCATGTAGCCTACTGTATTCAGTTCTCAGATAAAATAGATACCACTAAGCAAATAAAACAAGGGTAAACAATAAAATAAGTAGTGAAGTTATTAATAGCCCATACAATTTTTTTTTAAGACATGAAAGCGAGGTACTCCCGGTTCTGCCTATAAACGCAAAGAAGAAGAAGAAGAAGAAGAAGAAGAAGAAGAAGAAGAAGAAGAAGAAGAAGAAGAAGAAGAAGAAGATATTATGTTTTTGAGCACTTTGGGTGGACATCGTTTTTGTTTTTCCCACACTGTGAATAATATTGTGTAACTGCTAAAATTCAGAAGGTGGCGGTATTGCACAAAATGCTGTTTGCCAACCGCCATTAAATATCAGAAGAAGAAGAAGAAGGTACTTCCGGAAGTGATCAGGGCCAGCCAACATGTTTCGTTTGAAATTCGAGCGGGCGTCCTGCCGCCCGGGATACGGTAATATTGACAAAACTAGTTGCTTATCATGTATTTAAAACTGTATGTCTTGTATAAGCAGACGGTACCAAAGTATTTTGGTGTACCCCGAAACGCAACATTATGTGCGTTTTTCTATTAGCTTGCATACGTTAGCTAACGCTAAAGCAGATTAGCTTGCGTTAGCGCTTATTCTCTGTATAGACTGCTTTACACAACGTTACCAGCGTTAGTTAACGCTAGGTTAGTCTGTGAGACTGATGTAACGTTAATGTTACGGCAACAGTTGAATCGTTTTAGACTTATTTGTGAATTACATTTACTCAAAGGGTGAACAGTATGCTACAAAACAATGCTAGCTGACGTTAGTGTGGGGAGTCTGCTTAGCTAGCTAGCAGCCAGAGACAATCAAGTACTGTATAACGTTAGCTGCTAACTCGATGCTAGTTACAACTCTCTCCTGTTCACAATTGTAGGCAGTCATGTCGGGAGGATTTTGTCTGTCTTGAAGGGGTGATCATGAAAGGCAACGACAGAAGGTAAGAGGAATAAGGTTACTGTTCTTCCTCACACACCCTAAAATAGTAAATGGTCATGGTAACCTGTCTATTTTGTCATGGTTTATCACAGAACAGATATTATTTTCTTATATATATAATATTGCAGGGGATTCATCCCCCGGGGAGCAGAGTGAATGAATGAATGAATGAATGAATGAATGAAAATTTTATTTACGTGTCAGGACAATTTACATGACCCATCCCACATGGGATTATCAGACACATCAACATACAGTTATTTCCATATCTATTACGGTGCTTAAACAATACAAAACCGTACAAACACACACACAGCAGCACGCGGCATCAGCAGCAAAACACAGATTTAACTACAATGTGTATTAAGTAAAATATATGAATTATCTATCATATGTCATCTTTTTCCTCCTATCCCACGCATGAGAGATATATTCGGAAAAAGCAAAGATGTTATCAAAAAGAAATTCAAGTATGGCACCTTCTTCAAAATCTAACAGGTTTAACTCAGGGGAGTGAACTTTTTTAAATAGTGTATCTCGTAAGTCATGATACAAGGGGCAGTACAAAATAAAGTGAAATTCATTCTCCACTTCCATCAATTCACAATATTCACAAATCCTATCCTCCTCCGCCGTCCCTCTGTATCTGCCTGTTTCAATATGTAAAGGCAGAATACCACATCGTAACTGAGCACATAAGGACCTCTTACTTTTAGGTAAATTAAACATCACATATTTTTCACATTTAAATTCATTTTTAAATAAACAGTAAGTTCTTAATTTTGGCTTCTGCCATAGTTCTTCAGTCCAAGATTGTAACCAGTTAGCGCGGATCTGAGATTTAAACGACTCTACATTTATACACATTCTTTGAGAGTAATATTCTCCAAAACCACACTCCTGAAACAAGTCATACATATCTGAGACCCACTCCCCTTCAACAGACAAGTCCCAGAGGAAAATCTGACTAGCAACCCTATTGGATGGTAGGTCCAGCAATCTGTTCCAGAGGTTCACCATACTGATTTTCCATCTGATCACACAAGGGTCCCACCCCATTTCTCCACTAACTGCTGGAAGAGGAGCATATTTATGAAGACCCAAAAAAAAGCGAATTGCCCGGTTCTGGATACGTTCGCTTAACAGAAAACGTTTACCGCCCCAAATACCAGAAACATAATCTAACACAGGGCATACACAGGAGTGATACAGTTTTGAATAAGTGAGATAGCCCAAGTCCCTCAGAACTTTGGTCTTACCTATAACACCTCCTAGAGCCCTGCTTGCAGAGTCTGCCAACATAGAAACACCAGGCAAAAAAGACAAGTGGTCATCCAAAAATAAACCCAGGTACTTGTATTTGTCAGTGAATTCAAGCTGTGTGTCACCAATAGAAAACACAAACTGACTTCTTGCGACACCCGGCTTTCTGAAGTGCATTATTTGTGTCTTCCTTTGGTTAACGCACATCTTCCACCTGTTACACCACTCGTTAACACAATTCAACATCACTTGCAGATCTTCTTCACATTCTGAAAGCAAAATAATATCATCTGCATAAAGAAGGATGCTTAAGAGTACCTGGCCACATGAAACCCCTTTCCCCAGCTGTTTAACTTCTCTAGCCAAATCGTTTATGAAAACTGCGAACAAGGTTGGAGAAAGAATGTCCCCTTGTTTGACACCAGAGGGCGCTGGAAACCACTCTGTGAGATAATCATTCACTCTGATGCAAGCCAAAGGGGCTTCGTAAATAGCAGTAATCGCTTTGTGAAACTTTCCATTTATCCCGATTTGGTGAAGCTTGTGTTTAAGGAGGATGTGGTCAACAAGATCAAACGCCTTCTGGAAATCAATAAAACAACAGAAAGTGGGTTTTTTAAGCTTCATTCTAGTCCTAACTACAGTGGTCACAACATAAATGTGATCAATGCAGGCTCTTCCTTTTCTGAAGCCGTTTTGCTCCTCTTCTAATAATCCGTTATGCTCTAAGAAATGCGACAGTCTATTATTCAAAACAGAAGAATATAATTTATAAACAGTGCTTAGTAAGCTAATTCCACGATAATTTAGTGGAATCCTGGGGTCATCCTTTGGGGATTTTGGTATTGGAGTTATAATTGATTTAAACCAGGCAGATGGAACCAGACCGTGATCAAAACAAGTATGAAAAAGATGAAATAATAAATCAAACAGCTTAGGGTCTTTGAGCACTTCATTTGAAAGCTCATCTATACCGACGGCCTTTTTTAACTTTGCCGAATGAATGACTTTCATCACCTCCTCTCTACATACAGCACCATTTAGAGGAATAACACTGTTGAGGAGGGCGTAACCCCCCTCCAAACCGAAAGACAAAACCGGGGAGACACCCGCAACATTTTGACTCCTAGAGAATAATCCGGAGAAGGCCTCCTCCCACACTTTCAATACCTTCAGACCTTCAGACCATCAGACCTTCCCCAGGTCTGATGTTAATTCCCCTTCACTCCGACCACCTGAGTGAGAACTGCAAATTCCACACAGAAACTCCTTTTTGATGAACCCACCTGGGCAGTAGGCAGTGAGGACATGGGGACAGTTAGCCCCATAATGTGACACTGCTACTGTACTCCGATAATATTCTCGTACAGCAGTCATCGTCACACAGCGTTTGAATCCTCACTAGGTAGAAAATGGTTACACCCTGCCTTTTCGAAACCCCCCCACTCCGAAGATCGACCTCCATTCTTCGTAATGGAGGGGTTTTCCCATTTTTTTAAAGGCACCCCTATTCCGAATGGGGACATCCCCTCCATTTCGAAACCCCCCCACTCCGAAATTGATTTTCAAGTCCATATTTCTCAGAGTTTCCTGCATCAAACACTGCAACTCATTGTTTTTTATTGAAAATATGCATAGGCGGCGCTAGACCATCGGGAATGGGGAAGCTAAATTTCCTCCGATTTTCATAAAACAAAATCAATTCAACCCGACTGGCATTCACAAATAAGAATGTCCACATCTTGCTAATATGACTCAATGAACCTTATTCAACTGTGAGCATTTGACTCAAAGTTACAATTAATTTTTTTCAAACACTTGTCAGGGTATGAATGTGGGCGTGTGTAACAGCTCACCTTTAGATGTGTAGAAAACATCATTTATGATTAGATCCTGTCGGCGTAAAAATAATCAGTTGAATATGCTGCTGTGGAACAGATCCTTGCGCTCTCGGATTACGCATTTGACAAATTTAACAAACTGTATGGCAAGACAACATAAATTAACAATGTTTAGTGATTGTAGAGAGATATCTCTGTGCACCTGCAGAAAACTGCGAGCCAGGAATGCGCAAGACCACACCTGGTAGGCTATTTAGACCAGCAGAGTGGAAAGTCTGTGTGCCAAAAAATAAAAACACAGCTCCGGGCCCGATACGCGGTTAACTAGAGTGTGCGTTGTCAAGGTGTAGCCTATTTCTTTGCGGAGTGGGGGAGAAAGCAAGCAGGACAGCTGTGCCCAGTCCCTGAGCAGCGGCTCGCACGATTCTGAACAACACAGAGTGCAAACATGTCTGTGATCCACAGCTGATTTTAGGATGTATCCAACATTCACATTCCTGTATCTATCTGAATGCAGCAGGCTCGTGTTTACTGCTATAGCGAAATTATATGAAGACAGTGACATATAATAAAAAAAACAATGAGTTGAAACATTTATTTCAAGCTGCAGGAATGCAGGAAACTCGGAGAAATATGGACTTGAAAATCAATTTCGGAGTGGGGGGGTTAAATCAATTTCAATTTCGGAGTGGGGGGGTTTCTGAGTGGGGGGGTGTCGGAACGATGGTGTTTCGGAATGGAAGGCGGTCCCCGCTGAAAACGCTGTTAAAAAAGCTCTCCTACCCGTATCCGACCTCCGATTGCAGATCCGAAGATATGATAGTCCGCCTAGTGAAGCCAGTAATTTAACCGGCGCTGTTAAAATGATACTGCTTGCATGAAACACCCGTTTAGAAGCAGTCTTTGCACAGCCTGTGCCGTATTGAGGACAGGAGAAGCCGACAGGAACCTATTTCATGACATGTTTTGCTTCCCAGGTGCGCTGGATTTGCGTTGATCACTGACAGCCGCCGTCTCCGTGTGACTGCATGTGTTGTTTGCTCGCCATGTGCAAGCGGTGCACCAAGATAGTGAGATCAAACACACCCTGCTGTAAATTCAGCGCAGGCTGTACAAAGACTGCTTCTAAACGGTTGTTTCACGCAAGCAGTATCATTTTAACAGCGCCGGCTAAATTACTGGCTTCACTAGGCGGACTATCATATCTTCGGATCTGCAATCGGAGGTGGGATACGGGTAGGAGAGCTTTTTTAACAGCGTTTTCCACTTATTGAGGATTCGAACGCTGTGTGACGATGACTGCTGTACGAGAATATTATCGGAGTACAGTAGCAGCGTCACGTTATGGGGCTAGGGGACAGTCAGCTTCTTAGTGTATGTAAAATTCTGACACACTGGAATAGTGAATTACGAAGTGAAATAATAGACTGTAAACTCTCAATTTCATGGACCCTCTCTTAATGCAAGTGTGTGTGTAGAGAGAGCTATCTCACTCTCTTTCTCCCTGCAGAGGCTGCTCTGTGTGCGCTGCATCTTCACTACCCATCTACTCCTCGTAGAAACTCGACATCACTCCATCGACAACAGATACAGCTGCCCAGAGGTATGACAGTACAACTGTATTTTTTTTATTTTTAAAGCTGAGGGACCTGGTGCTTGCATGTGGTTGGAATACAGTATATATAATATGTTCCTGTTTGTGATTCCCAGAGCGGTCATGTCACCTGTCAAGGGCCTGTACCAGCCACCCACCCTCTGCTGGGATACCAGCCATCCAGCCGCTGCCCTGTGTAGAGCATCCTGCCCACTCTCAGCAGACTTTCCCCAAGTAGGGCTGAAATAGGAAGAGACTAAGGTAGAGTCCTGCTCTGGATGTCTGTTTTTATTTGCACAGCTCCCCATGTCTTATCTTAATCATGGAATATTTCAAATGTGATACAGTTGCCATACTCTTCAGGTGCTTCTAAAAGCTGTTGGGAGTAATTGTTGGTGTGGGTGTGTGTTTCTAGATGTGCCCTCTGGTGTGTTTGCTCCAACCTCATCTTCACTGAACATCAGATCATCCTCAGTCTGACTGACCTCACTCAGCCTCAACGGAAAGCACACGCCACTAACGGACTCGTCAACATCAGTAGGTGGGTTATCCCTTTTTATATTATTATTTTTTCTCATTTCCCCCAATTGTACTTGGCCAATTTCCCTCTGCTGCCCCTCTCGCTGCTCCACCCCCTCTGTCGATCACATTTGCCAGCTGCTTTTCACCTGATAGCGGGGAGCTTCAGTGGCTGGACGTAGCATGTGGGAGGATCACGCTATTCCCACAGTCCCCTTCCGCCCCGAACAGGCGCCCTGACTGACCAGAGGAGTCGGTCGTACAGCGACCAGGACTCATGCCCTTAATCTGGCTTCCCGCCCGCAAACACAGCCAATCGTGTCTGTATAGACGCCCGACCAAGCCGGTGGTAACACGGGGGCACGGACCTGCGACCCTCATCTTGGTAGGCAGGGAATCTACCGCTACACTACCCGGACACCCAGTAGGAGGAAATATTAAGCAGGAAGTACAGTATATGCTCATTTATTTGTCTGCTCATAGTCATCTAATTCCAGGGCTGGCCCGAATAAAAACATTTGGGCTCCGGATATTCGGTGGTAGGTCAACAGTGAATATTTGGATATTTGAGATGCAACACGCATCTTGGTCTCCTTTCGGTTTCGCGTTTCTCCCCCAGACCATGCTGCCGCTGGGGAAGAAACGCGCACACACAGTTATTATCCTATAGAAAATGACTGAAAGATTATGTAAATATATTAGGCTATACGCTGTGTTGTGTTCTGTGTGCTGTGAACATGACTCTGGAAGGAATTAACTGCAGCCACACCGATCCATCAGAAAGGATAGATTTCTGTTGTTTTGGAATGTCAACGCCATTTAAAAATAAAATAGAAAATGCCTCTAATTTGCGGTGACAAATCTGTCCGTCCAGAAAGAAGATGTGGCCTGTGTGTTTCAGTAGCAAGCAGACTACTGTCTCTTCACACCCAGCACGTTCTCATTCTCATCCTAGTTTGACGTATAGTCAGGATCCCATGGCCCACTACCGATGTTAACAGTTCCATTCCTCCGCCGTTAAGAACTAAAGTAAACACGTGGGCCTCTATTTTCCGACAGGCGCTATCCCTAAATAGCGCTTTGCGCACTGTTTGCGCGTGCATTAAGGCACAGACGATAGCGTTCCGCCTTGCCTCCCCCACCGAGCAGCAAAAGAAAACATCCCCACCTCACGGGAGCTACTGGTAATGATTTATACAGAAATTTTACTGTTTCAAAGTGATATACCGGTAATTGTCTGGTAAACGTGACCTCCCTGATTTCTAAGTTAAAACAGCCCCAAAATATGTTGGGGATGCAATTCTCGGCGGGCATGCGGAAACAATTCTGCCAAAAATCATCTGCGCCCCAAAATGGTAACTGTCTGCCTTTCCGAAGCTCTGCCACTCCGAACGTTAACTTCCAGTATTCGGACTGGCGGTCGTTCACCTTAGAAGCCGCAATGCCGACCTTAGGTTTAGGCGTGGGGGTGGGAGAGGTTAGGTTTTGGGTTAGGGTCTGGGGGAGGTTAGGTTTAGGCATGGGGGGAGGTTAGGTTTGGCGTGGGGGCTGGGAGAGGTTAGTGAAAAACGGGGAATATAGAACCCTTTCTGAGTGCCGATATTTCGGAGTGGCAGAACGTCGGAGTGGCAGCACGTCGGAGTGGCAGCATGTAACCCCCCAAAATGCCCGCGCAAACGGGATTTGGGCGGTCTTAACTACCAGAATTATTCACAGGCGTGACCGGGCAAGGCTGGCATACGTCAATCAAAACCAATCAGATTCCCATCTCACAATGGTTGTTTGCGTGAGGTTGCCTCACGGAGGCATGCAATATGCTGTAATTATCTCCATGCGTAATAGAGTGTACTCACTCCTGCGAGGACAGAGAGAGCTTATTGACAGATCGTCTGTGGTGCCGACCCTTCGGGTTATGAAGGTAAATAGCCTATGTCCATTGTCCCACAAGTGTTCTCAATTTATTTCCCTCTTTGCGATGTGATAAAAGTTTCTCAGTGAGTTATAGTTGATTGCCTCACTGAATTATCTGCTGCTAATACCCAAATATATATAAATATATATAAATATCCAAAAGTAATTCCACTTTCCACTCCGCAAATACCTCTCTGCGCTCGGAGCGCAGCCGTAATCTCTGTGCAGAGCGCCCAGCGCAGAGAGGTATTTGCGCGTAAGAGGTCCTTTTCATAGCTCTTAGCGCAAAGTAATTGCGCGCTGCTGACGATAGGATAACGCCATCTATCCCACATTTTAGCGCTGAAACGCCTGCTTTGGCTTGTGGCAGCCAATGCCCAGTACACTTATCTCACAGTCATGCGGTTGTGTCCGCCCCCAATTTGCATTGCGCATGGCGTTAAACGAGCGGAAAATTAGCGCTTTTGGGAAGATAGAGGCTAGGGCTGCACGATATGAGGAAAAGCTGCGATGTGCGATAACTGTTCAATATTGTGATGACGATATGACCTGCGATAAATAAAAAAACGCTATAAAAAAAATATTAATGGGTAGGGGTGCTCCGATCCGGCTAAGCCACGATCCGATCCGATTCCTATTCCTGGGGTCACGATCCGATTCCAGAATCGATTCTCGATTCCAGAATCTAGAATCGATTCTCAATTATGTAGTTTGATATTGCAATAACACACAAAGGTAAATCTAAGACAAAAAATGACAAATGTATTAATGCTGAACTTCAAATTCAACTTCTGTAAGTATTACAGTGAGGGCCTAAATTCATTTTGCAATACGAGTGTGTTAATTTAAGCATATGTATCAGTAAGTGGCACGGGATTCTCAAAGCCTGTGTTGAGGGTCATACGAACAAAAATGCACTCTTGAAGCTAAAAAAAATCCAAAACCAACAAGTTAATTATTTACATTTTTACTTCAATGTAGAACAGTCATTTCTTACACATGAGATTACTTTTAGTCATAACGATTATTGAAAGATATTCCATATTCCAGACTGAAATGTTATAACAGAAGTGGAGTATTGGCCAGAATGACATGAACATTTGGACACTTATTCAGCCGGTATCTTGCATGTTGCGTTCATGTGCACTGTAATTTTTTTTTTTTTTTGCGATAACACGTGACTTTTGCGATGTGTTCATCGCGCATTTTCATAACGCAATGGCGATGAAAATACGATAAATCGTGCAGCCCTAATAGAGGCCGTGTAGTGCCGTTGGTTAGGTTTAGGCAACAAAGCCACATTGTTAAATTTCTACCTCTTCTCTTACAGTTCCTTGACCTCTGCGTTCACTATAAAAGCTTGTCTTGCATTAATTTGTCTTTTTTTTTTCTCATCCCCTCAGCCTTGTCGGCGGACAGGTCTTCCACTCCGGTGCAGAAGGACAGCAGCCTATGGGAGCAGATCACAGCCTGCGTTGTCAGCCAGCCTGCGTTGTCAACCAGCCTGCCTTCAGGACTGTGGCTTCATGGTTTAACATTTTGGTTATTTGGCTCATCGGACTTACTTATGTCTACTACCCCTCCTGGGGTATAGGCCACCAACAAGGGCTTTCCAGCCATCGGCTCATCGGACTGATACCGATATATTCAAGATCAAACATCAGCTGATAGCCATATGATTGCTGATATATTGTGCATCGCTACTGGTAACTGTTTTAATTTCTTACATACATTTGTATTACCATAATATTTTAATGTAAATAAAATGTGTTTTTCTCATAATTGAAGTGCAATTGGTCATTGAACAAAACGGCACATTTGGAGTGTACTAAAATGGCACCATGTGAAGTGTAATAGTGATGTATTGTGAGTATACTTCAGGAACATTTAATACAGTACTTAAAGTATAACAATGTTCTATTTAAAATACACTTTTATCCTGACGCATAAGCAATGATGGAATACACTTCAGATACACTTTTAGTCAATTATAGTACACTTTAAGTACATGTCTTTATTATGCTTAAATTGTGATAGAACTTCACTATAAATACATTTCTTATTAACAATAGCACACTTTAAATGTACTAATTAAAATCAAAAAGTGCATTTGAAGTTTATTTGAAATATTACTGAGGCATGCTAGAAGAATATTAACTCATTGAGTGCCAGCCACTTTTGGAGAACGGACGCTCCCAGTGCCAGAGTTTCAGAGCGTTTTCAGTGATTTCTCGAGGCCCACAGAATATTGTGTGATATTACTATGTAAACACTGAACACGCACAAAGAACGATGAGACTCTATTCTATCATCTGCAAAAAAAAGTATATTGATCCCATTTTCCGTTCTTTAGTTATGAGCCGGAGAAAATAGCTTGATTCATCCAAAAACATCAATTTTTTTCTAGAAGCTGAGATAATTGGCCTTTTGTGAAATTAAACATTTCAAGCACATCACTGACTCTGAAGCTTGCTGCTGGTGGGCATCGGATATTCTGGCTTGCGTTTGTCAATCCTGTCCTGCTGCCTGGGTCTGTCTGGGTGTTGCGTGCTGCTCTGCGTGCCCCCCCCCCCCGCCCCGCCCCGCCCCGCCTCGCCTCAACTGCACACTCCTCCTCCTGTCTGTGGTGGCTCTCTGCTGAGTTTGCTGTGCCACCCGCGACATCCAGCTTTTTTACAGCGTTCCGCGTGTGTTTGTCACCGGCAACGATGCTTCCAGTTGAGAATAACAACTCCACGGTGTGGATGTGCTGTCGTGCTGTCGCAACCGACACGGAGCGGCTCAATTGTGGGAGCAGATTGGCTGCTGCAGGCACAGCTGCAGTAACGTGCTTCAGCATATCGATGCATACGGATGCGATGCGATTTCCGTTTCCATAACGACTTCTTCTTTGTTTTTTCCTTGCCTTTCTGTTATGTGGAGAGCACTGTCGCCACCTAAGGGTTCTGTAAAATAGGTTATAGACCTCCAATAGCTATAATATTTGTACAGGAGAGGCAGAAGGCTTTGATCGACGCCCCACCGTCAAAAAACGCAATTGACGAACATGTCCGTCCTTGGCACTCTACGTTACTATTTGAAATGACGAACATGTCCGTCCATGGCATTCAATGAGTTAATAGTATGATAACTGTATTTAAAGTATACTTGTAGACTACATCAATTGATCTATAATGCCTTTTTAAGTATACTTTCAACACACTGGTGATATAATACAATTGTACTGAAAGTGTGTTTTGAATGCTCACGAATCATGCTTTTCACTGGTGTACTTCAGTACACTTAAAGTTTATAAAAAGTTGTTCCAAAAAAGCATACAAATTACACTTAAAAGGTGCTCAAGGAGTCCATAAGTACTACTAAATGACTACTTAAGTACACTTAAGTATAACTTAAGGGTACCAAATTAACATATGCTAACTGAAAGTGTACTTAGTACATACTGTGAAAAGTATAATTTAAGTATAATACTTTTTCACCTGGGTTTCCGGATGGCTGACCGTCTTTGTTGGTTCCTTTTTTGAATGTCCTTGGTGTGCTGATCAAACGTGAGTTTATTGTCCATTGTTATGCCCAGATATTTAAAACTGTCCACTGTAAAGGTAAAGTAAAGTCCCACTGATTGTCACACACACCTGAGTGTGCGAAATTTGTTCTCCGCATTTGACCCATCCCCTGGGGGAGCGGTGAGCGGCAGCAGTGTCGCGCTCGGGAATCATATGGTGATCTAACCCCCCAATTCCAACCCTTTGATGCTGAGTGCCAAGCAGGGAGGCAAATTGGTCCCATTGTTATAGTCTTTGGTATGACTCAGCCGGGGACAGATCTCACAACCTCCCAGTCTCAGGGCGGACACTCAAACCACAAGGCCACTGAGCAGCTGTCTCGACTGTTTGGCTGTTGATGATGACGGGCGGCTGATGTGAGGGGGGCCTGATCACTAGTTATTTTGTTTTATTGACGATGTGTAGATGGTTGTCCGCACACAACTGGTTGAAGTGTGTGATTGTGTTGTAGTTATTGTACATTGTGTTGCTTTACAACTTCCTGTTGCCAACTATGACCTTCAGTAAATCGCAAAAAAAAAAAAAAACGAAAATTGTGTCATTGTGGTAATTGGGACGTAAATCTTTAACTTCTGAAATGGCATCGCCGTCATCTACAGAGTAACAGAGAATTCAGCAATCTCAACACCTTGCTTCACACAACACGAATCCTAGTAAAGATCTAGATTTAGTAGAAGACAAGAACACACTGCCCCTATATTTAAAACTAACAGGGGGAGGGCCAGCTTCATCCCCTCTGCTATTAGGCTCCTTAACAAACATAGCCCCCGCTAACCCCCCCCCCCCTCCATCAGGGAAACCTGGCCCTGTTGTGTGCTACCCTCCCCCCCCCCCCTTTTTTAGGTAGGCATACAGGTGCACAGAACTTTTAGAGTAATTATGTATTTTTTTGTGGTATTTTGTATGCTGTGATCTATTCACTTTTTTATATATTGTCTTGTTTTCGCTGTACTGACCTTAACAAAGTGAATTTCCCTTGTGGACAATAAAGTACAACTTGACTTGACTTGATTCACAAAGTTGTAATTTATAGCTAGATACCTGGTCCACGGGAGGGATGTTCCATCATAAACCTGGCTACTGTGACATTTTCTCCACCCTTGTCACTGCGCACACAGTGTGGTAAGCCAACTTTTTGAATAGCTCCCACAAAAGCCTGGTGCACACTTGAAGCCCTGTTGTTGTTTGAGGCACGGAGGTACATTATCTTCCTGCTGTAGCCATCAATGCACCCATGAATGACAATTCTCCACCTTGAAGAAAGCACAAAGAGACAAACAAAATGTCCATGCGGAGAAATGTCCTGGGGTATGGGGGGCTGGTGGTTGGTGAGACGTGTGATAGACCATCTGATCCTTAGTGGCATCTGGGTAATGTAGAGGTAAAAGCACTTGCCTACCACCGCGGAGACCCGGGTTAAATTCCCAGCAGCGGTACTTCCCACTTGTCAGACCAATCAATTCATTGTTGACCTTGCCACTTTTGTGATGAAATATAATTATTTTAACTTTGATAATGACTTTTTTCAGCAGATCTCAGGGACAAGCATGGGTTCAATTTGTGCCCCTAATTATGCTAATTTGTACATGGGTTATTTTTCAAAAATAATCTCCAGTTCACATGTGAATGGAGCAAAGAAAAAGTGAATTTTCTTGACATGTGGGTAACTATGAAGGATGGTGAACTATGTACAACCATATATTGCAAAGAAACTGACAGAAACACTTTACTTTTAGCAACTAGCGCACATCCCATTCCACTGAAAAGGGGTTTGCCCAAAAGTCAGTTTTTCAGACTGAGGAGACTATGTCAGACTACACAAGATTATATTGAAAAAGCATCGGATATGAAATCGAAATTTCTTGCAAGGGGTTACCCCACAGACTGGGTTGAACAGGCATACAACTCGGCTTTAGAAAAACCTCGGCCTGATCTTCTAAACAAGAGTCAAAAAAAGAACAAACTTTATTCAACCACATGTACTGTATAACTACTAGTGATGCGCGGGTCAGGTTTTTTTAAGGCGCGCCCCAACCCAACCCGTCATTGGAGCCAGCCGGCCCCGCCGGCCCCGTTAAAATTTAATGTAATATGTCTCCGGACGCAGGAGGAGCACAGCAGAGCTTCCAAGGTGTGCAAAGTAGCTAAAACTCTGTCTCTCTCCCCCCTCTCTCTCTCACACACACACACACACACACACACAGACACTCACATGCTGCCCTGCGCGACAACAGTTGTAGCCTAGGCCTGCTCTGGATGAGTTGCGCTGCTGCTTTCATGTCGGTCTTTCTTCAATTAATCCATGGTCTTCAGATAGCGCGACCGACTATGCTCCCCCAAAGTGCGGATGGCGTGACCGCGCAGTGTTTCAAATGGAGGTAGCAGGTAGAGGTAGACACTAGGCAGGCTACAGAAACAGTTCTTATTCTTCCCCATTTATTTTAATTACCTCATGCGCTCTCAATTGGCCATGTAGCAGTAGTAGGCTGACGCCTACATTCCACTAGGTCCGTGTTCGGTCCGTCTGCGCTGCGGTACGGCATCGGAGCCGATACGTTTCCACTCTAATCATTGTGTCAACTCCCACCTACTCCGCTGCGTTGCGTGTCTACTCCGTCCCAGCTCCGACGATCCGGAGCTCTCCGAAAAAGATACGCAAGGGTTCTATTTTTCACGGATGACGGATAGATAGATAGATAGATTTATTTGATGATCCGTTTAAAAAAAATGCCATACATTAAATGTACATGCAATTCCAAAAAGGCATCAAGGATAACACAAAAAGTAGATAAAAACTTAATTCCGTTGTGGTCCTTGGTCTTAGACATACAGTACATTAAATATACAGACATTGCACCACACATACTGTAGTTTCATAATAAAATCTGGCTATCTAGTACTAAAACATTACAGCATAACAAAAGAAGACTAATTAATACAATACGCCATTTCTGCCTCGTCCCTTACTCAGGAACCCTATCTAGCAGCCACCTCTTAAGTTTAACTTTAAAGGTGCTTTGACTTGAGGCCTCCTTAATATCCAGTGGGAGCAGATTCCATTCACTGGGCCCCTGGAAAGCAAAGGAACATTGGCCAATTTTCAGTTTGCACCTAACTGACTGTAGGTTGGCTCGGCTAGCTCTGGTGCTGTGGCTGTGTGCTTCTCCTACTCTGGTGAGGTAGTTTGTGAGGTATACTGGGGCCCTATCCATGACTATCTTATGGACCATTGTAAGTCTAATCTGTGCCACCCTGGCCTTGCTGGCCGGAGCAAAGCCGCAGCAAGTTGGGCGGAGCCAGGCATGAAATCAACAGGGCAGAGGTGTTTACAGCATTCAATATCAAGCCAGAGGACCCATATGGGTAACACTTTACAATAAGGGTACATTAATTAAGGGTTAATTAATGCTTAGTTAATGCTTAGTTAATGCTTAATAAGCATGAATTAACATGAATTAACAGGGTTAGTAAAGCTTAGTAAGCCTTAATTAACCCTTAATTAACGTTAACTAATGTGTATTAAGTAAGGGTTGTTAATGCTTAATAAGCATTAATTAAGCCCTTAATTAACAAAACTAGTAGTGCTTGATAAGCATCCATTAACCCTTAATTAACGTTAATTTGAGGTTTGCTGGTTCCTTTTCTTCATGTGGCCCTAACTTAAATGCATGTTCTATAAACATAACTTAACTGTAATTAACCATTTATTAATGCTGTTTGTGACCCTTATTGTAAAGTTGAAAACATATATCCCTTAAGTACCACTTTATAAAAGCATAAGTGTGTTGAATAAGCATTACTTAACTGTAAGTAACCATTTATTAATGCTCTTTGCGACCCTTATTGTAAAGTTGAAAACATATATCCCTTAAGTACCACTTTATAAAAGCATAAGTGTGTTGAATAAGCATTACTTAACTGTAAGTAACCATTTATTAATGCTCTTTGCGACCCTTATTGTAAAGTTGAAAACATATATCCCTTAAGTAACACTTTATAAAAGCATAAGTGTGCTGAATAAGCATTACTTAACTGTAAGTAACCATTTATTAATGCTCTTTGCGACCCTTATTGTAAAGTTGAAAACATATATCCCTCAAGTAACACTTTATAAAAGCATAAGTGTGTTGAATAAGCATTACTTAACTGTAAGTAACCATTTATTAATGCTCTTTGCGACCCTTATTGTAAAGTTGAAAACATATATCCCTTAAGTAACACTTTATAAAAGCATAAGTGTGCTGAATAAGCATTACTTAACTGTAAGTAACCATTTATTAATGCTCTTTGCGACCCTTATTGTAAAGTTGAAAACATATATCCCTCAAGTAACACTTTATAAAAGCATAAGTGTGTTGAATAAGCATTACTTACCTGTAATAAACCATTTATTAATGCTCTTTGTGACCCTTATTGTAAAGTTGAAAACATATATGCCTTAAGTAACACTTTACAAAAGCATAAGTGTGCTGAATAAGCATTACTTAACTGTAAGTAACCATTTATTAATGCTCTTTGCGACCCTTATTGTAAAGTTGAAAACATATATGCCTTAACTAGCAACTCATAAAAGCATAAGAGTGCTGGATAAGCATTCCTTAACTGTAACAAACCATTTATTAATGCTCTTTTTGACCCTTATTGTAAAGTTGAAAACATATGCCTTAAGTAACACTTTATAAATGCATTAAAGTGCTGAAAAAACATTACTCATCCGTAATTAACCATTTATTAATGCTCTTTGTCAAGTTGAAAACATGTATCACTTAACCAACACTTCAGAGTACTGGGGGAAAAACATTACTTAAGTAACCATGTAGTGAAACATGACAACCATCTGTTAACATGATACATTCCGGCTTTATGCTATACGAGGAATCCGTGTGAAGTCACGACACTGCCAAACATCCAGAACCGCGGCAGTTAACTAGTATGAGTTGTGCCCATTCGTTGTGCCAAACAAACGTTAATATCTCAAACTATACATACTATACATGGCATTGCTTATATTTTGACATTCTGACTGGGAGCAGAAGTAGCACAAGAGTCTGATGTGTAATTATGCATGTTTAGCTAAAGTTGTGTGAACTGTTGCAGTTTTTAAAATGTACACCGCATAGCCGGGGCTAGAGTGAGAGACTAACGGCTGGCTCCATCTCATTACCGTTTCCACCCAGTGACGCCTTTGTTTACTAAAATGCTGCTTGGCTGATCCCTCGTATAGTTAAAGTAATTATTTAGAAAATTTAACCATTTTAACTAACAATAATTCTCTTTGAAAGTGTTCTCGGTCAGTGCGCCTGTTTGGGGAGGAGGGGAACTGGGGTGAATAGCATGATCCTCCCACACGCAATGTCCTGCAGATGAAACCCTCGCTGTCAGGTGAAAAGAAGTGGCTGGCAACTGCACATGTATCAGAGGAAGCATGTGCTAGTCTACAATTCTCCCCAGATAGGTAGAGGCGGCCAAATACAGTAGGGTACATTTGGGGAGAAAATGAACGAGGTCTGACAAAACTTCATAAGAGTTGCAGTTGGAGAGTTGGGGTAGCGGAGGTTATTACAAGCGGTAGCTATGCCCAATGTCCTTAATTAGTCTCCCAAAGGGACCACTTCTGTGGCTGTTTGCTCGCCAGTAGGTCCACTCAATTACTGAGAGATGTTCTTTTAGTAGGGCCTCTGTTCTGTTCCCTCTCAGTCGCCATACGACCCCCTTGTATATGGCCCATGCTCTCTCAAGGTTCTGTGTGTGGCTGCCTGTTACTGGGTCAACAAACCAGCGACTGTGGTTGACAGGAAAGTGTCTGTATCCAAGATTGGTCAGTACACCTCTGTAGGCCCGCCATTCGTCACTGAGGATGGTGCTTCTGGGACGCACATGGCGCACAATTAGTGGGAGAAGATGACGTCTGGACCTACGTTGGACCAATTTTAAAATTGGTCTGTTACACCTTTGGCCAACACCCATCATCCCGAAGACCCACTTTCGTCTCCGCCAGGTGTTGGCGAACCTTCCTCGTCCATACTGAAAAGATGAAATATTAAATTCAGGTTATTTCAGGCACAAATCTCACGTTCTTACTGCTTATTCATGCTGTTCAGTATGCATGAATCCCCATTTCTGTTAATGTATACCCCTAAAGTTGCTTCCTAAACCAACGGACTGAAAACACTGTCAATCTGCAGTTTAGGGCTTTCTGTATATGCACTAAAGGTAAAGTAAAGGGAAAGTCCCACTGATTGTCACGCAATGTCTGAAATTTGTTCTCCGCATTTGACCCATCCCCTGAGGGAGCGGTGAGCGGCAGCAGCGCCGCGCTCGGGAATCATATGGTGATCTAACCCCCCAATTCCAACCCTTTTGATGCTGAGTGCCAAGCAGGAAGGCAAAAGGGTCCCATTTTTATATAGGCTTGGTATGACTCGCCCGGGGATCGAACACACGGCCTCCCAGTCATCTCCCAAGTCATCTTTTTAAATGCGGAAGACTGTAAAGTGTTCGATAGCCTGAGGGTGGATGCTGCAGCCACCAGCAACAAAGCACCTACAGCCAGCAGCTCCTCTGCTTCGTTAGCTGAAACGGACAACGACGACGACGAAACTTCAAGTGTCGCAAGTGAGGCGTCGACTTCTTCAACATCAGGTAACGTCATTTAATTAGCTAACGTTAGCTGGATAGTTGTAGCTTATAGCTTAGCATGTTTAGTAGCGTAACTAGCGTTGCTAACGTTATTATTATTATCCTCAGTTCGTGTCACCGTGAGACGTGTTATTCAACGTTCCACTCTTGCTTTCTTTGCTAGGCCACCGTGTGAGAGTCGCACAGGAGACACCCTTCACCCTAGCGAAGAAAGCAGCTTTACCCCGGCAGAAAGTAATGGCTCAATTCCACCACATTTTACAGCCCTGCACAGCCCGTCACCACTCGGCTCTACTTGCTTCAACCCGATGGACGTTCTGCTTCGACCGCCCTTCATCTGCCCCCGCCCACACCTGGTCGTCACAGCGACCGCATATCTGCCCTCCACCCATGTTCTGAAATAGGCTATAACATAACGTTACAATTAAATCCATACACAGAACTTTTAAACTGTTTATGAAATACTGGTGCCTCTAAATTACCTACAGTGTGTGTGTGTGTGTGTGTGTGTGTGTGTGTGTGAGAGAGAGAGAGAGAGAGAGCAGTGCTGGCATGATCACAGTCCTTGATCCTGGCCTGAGCAGCCAGCTCATAGCATCACAGCATGTTGGGCGGGTGTTACAGTGTACATGGGCAAAAGTGACAATCGACCAGGAGAATGGATATCACTTTGTTGTTAGTCAAAACTCACAAGCGCTGCACGAGGGACGGGCGCGAGGGACGGGGGTTGCGCTAGAGTGAAGCCTCTACCCCCGCGGCCTCTCACCAGGCAAAACCGCGGCTTCACCAGGCGCCTGCGGCCTAGCGGAGCCGACGCAGCACTAACTACACAAGCGCTTCAGAGCAGCGGACTTTTGGACAATTGAAACCACCGCGCCGATTTTATTTCACCAGAGGCGAAGGCAGCAAAACAAAAGACTGATAGAAAAGCATAATAGAAGAGAAAAGAAGGTAAACTGGTATGCAGCGCTGCATTGACAGTCAGTAGGATATAGAGAGTAAACACGATTCTGCCTGACCAATCAGTCGCCTACAATGTTTTCACGTCACGGTATGGACCCGGGTTGGCAGAATAGAACCCCGACGAGGCAGGTACTAAAAGTAGCCCAGCTCAGCCCCAAATCAAACCGAGCTGGGCCGGTTTATACCGGTGGGATGAGACCAAAAGTCGAGTCGAGCGGAGCGGGACCGCGCTACTAGCTGCGGTGGGATTGGGCCATATATGAGTGCCACAGGGCAGTGACTGCCTTCATTGTAAAAGGCATGTTGCCCTTCGCAACGGTGGAGTCTCCATGGTTCAGGTAAATTATTTATTTATGTATAAATGGGTGATTGTGTGTGTGTGTGTGATATTCATAGAGTAAGCTAAGTTACTAACAATAGTTATTTTTATTGTCTATATATAGGGAGATGACAGGGACCCTGAACCCAAAATACTCCCCTCCCTCCAGAGACCTTCTCACAAACACACTTATCCCAGCTTGGTGTCGTGTTGAGAAGAAGAATGTGAAGGAGGAACTCAGGGCAGTTGACCATATTGCAGTGACCGCTGATGGATGGAGCAGTGTGGCACAAGACCATTACCTCACGGTCACTACCTTGCTGCGACAAGTAAACTCTTGGTTTGGGAGGGAAGAGGGAGGGAGGGAGGGGTTTTATTTTGTTGGGTGCTGCTGCTAAACAAAAAAAAATCTAAATAAAGAACAATGTTGAAATTGAGAAGTTTGGACTTATTTGTTTTACAACTGTACATTTTTGTTGTTGCAAAAAAAAAAAAAAAAAAGTTTTTTTTGTTTAGTTTTTTTTTTTACTCAAAAAAGTATCGAAAAGGGTACCGTTTTTGGTACCGTACCGAATTCCAGGTACCGGTACCGTACCGGTATCGATTCAAATGTGAACGGTACCCAACCCTAATACTAGGACTATAATATGCGCGCGGGATTCCGAGACGTGTGTATATATTTATATATATATATATATCTCAATTCAAGTTTCAATTCAGGTGGCTGAATTGAAACTTCACCCTAGTTTCAATCCGGGAGGGGTGGATGGCTGGATGCTATCTGAAAACGCACTCCGAGGCAGAAATATGGCTGGGCTGCTTGGTCTTGTGTGAAAGCAATTTCTCTGGCAAGGCTGCCAGCGTTGCGGGCCTTCTGAACTGCAATATTGCGCGATCTGTGTGTGAAAGCGGCTTATGTTTGCAATTAACATCACTGGAAGAGCACAATTGAATTTAGATTTCATGGGGGGCTTTCCCTTTAACATTATGTGAATATGATCCTTAAAGGATGGGTTTTCCGTGGGGAATATGAATATATATTAAATCTCACGCCCCTAAGGTTTCGAATCCGTTGAAATTTTTGAAATTGGAGGTTTACTCACAGAGATATCAACCGAAATCCACTCTGTGTGTGGGGGGGGGTGGTGGGGGGGAGGTGCGGGTGCGGGGACTCGAAATACTACATTTCCCACAATGCACTGGGCTCGCGTGGCCTTCGTTTTTATGCCCACCCCTCAGGCATTTGGCTGATATCAAACTCCAGTAGGTGGCGGTAATGCACATATATGTTTGCCAACCGCCATAAAACTCAAAGAAGAAGAAGAAGAAGGCTTCGACAATGAAATATACAAAGAACAAGAAATAAATCGAAAATAAAATTGCCTCCAAATTGCACCAAATGTAAACGGTAGTATATATGTCGGGAGATGTCTTCATAAAAAAAATTTCATGCATTTTAAGGCATTTTCGTAGGAGTTACGCGCATCTGATGTTGTAACTATTTTCTGTAAAAATGTGTAAAAACGGGTACATTGCTCAGCGTTGATTTCGTTACTTCAACCCACCTACTACTAGATGTAAAATTTGACGAGCTTTCCAATGCCGCCAGTCCCGTGTCGATTAGTGCTTCCCTTCCCGAGATAATGGTCTCTTTGCAAGGAACTATGGGAAGCTAATATTAGCTACAGCAGGCTAGGCGGTTGAAAAGATGGCTGCGTTTTTGTTTTGGTCAAGGCCTCTGAAGGGGCGTGGAGGACCTCTAGAGGCGGGACCATGGCCAACAACAGTTGTAGTTCATAGGTGCACGAGTTCCGCAAGGCGGACTTAGGCCAGATGACGCGAAACGCGTCGGCTGGCCCAAAAAATATGTGAGAGATGCTTGATATCTCTGGCAGTGAATATCCAATTTCAAAAATTTCAACGGATTCGAAAACCTTAGGGGCGTGAGATTTAATATATATTCATATTCCCCACGGAAAACCCATCCTTTAATTGTAACTGCCTTACCTTTCGCTTATGACGAAAGTTGCTCTCATCCAGCATCACAAACTCCCTGTGACTTCCAACAACCTGGCCCTTCCTTGCAGCATATGATGCCATTGAGTTTATGCATATGCTTCTTATTTTCCGGGCCATCCTGGAGAGGGTTCGTGAGCTTCCAGCAATACCATCCTCTATCATATCCATTTGGCGTAATCGGAGCCCCTGTGAGAACCTGTTTCAGTGACAGATATGTTGAGGAGACAAATACAGTTACTAGTTCAGCAGATTGACAATCAAATAGGGCTGTGCAATAAAATAAGACACTCAACACTCGGGGGTTTTGACTCAATTTGTCCACTAAGTTATCAATATAAAGTGATGTACATATTATTACACTACCTGGGTGGTTCACAGTGTGTTTTTAGTAATATTTTTTAATTGTCAGTAAATTATGTAGAGTATTGCAATATATCGCAATACTGTATGTATTGTATCGCAATGCATCGTAATACAATTGTATTGTATCGTGATACGTATCGTATCGTGAGGTCCTTGACAATACCCAGCCCTACAATCAAACAAGCCTAGTCATGCCGGACCCAGCTGCAACACTTATGCATCCGTGATTCAACAGTGGGGAGTCAGTCAGTCAGTCAGCAAAAATAAGGCAAATGAATAAGCCTTAAAGGGAAACTGCAAATTTGTAACCCGCTTTGTATCATTACAATGTCAGTAATTATTCTGATGGGCAGCCTTTACGGTACCTGGGTAAACCTTTTTAATACCTGTAGATGAATGTCATCCAAGAGAACAGGCTGGATTTGGACCTCTCGAACAATGATCCAGACCTCACTGACTTTCTTGGGTTTCCCCTGTGCTTGTTCCGTCTACAGATCCTACATGGTATCAAATACAGAAAATTCATTAGGCATGCTTTTCTTATAACATGTCAAATGTTATTTTCCTAGATCTGATAAGAAATCTTATGGGTTGCTTCTCTTAATTCCTCTATAGTTCGGCATACTGTTGACTGTTCTATCCCGGTCGCTGCACTAGCACCTCCTCTGGTCGGTCTGTTCGGTCCGGAAGGGAACTGGTGGGAAAAGCGTGATCCTCCCTCGTACTACGTCGTGCCGGTGAAGCTCCCCGCTGTCAGGTGAAAAGAAGCGGCTGACGAATGCGCATGTGTCAGAGGAAGCATGGTGGTCGTTTACAGCTCTCCCCAGATTGGCAGAGGGGGCTGGCGCAGTGTCCAGGGCAAGAGGGGAAAAAGCCACGTACAATTGGGGAGGGAAAAAATAAAAAATAAACGCAATCCAACTTTCTGTGCATATAAAAAAAAACTGGTAAGACTCAACAAAAGGTAAAATTATCTATTTTTTTTTTAAGATTTTCCCCCCCGATTTTTTTATCCCATTTTATCCCCCATTAGTGCTCACTTGATTTCTCAATCCTGGTTGCTACTCCATCCTCTGCCGATCTGGGGAGAGCCGAGACTGGCTCCATGCTTCCTCCGAGACATGGGCAGTCAGCCAGCCGCTTCTTTTCACCTGACAGAGGAAGCTTCACCGGTAGGACATAGCACGTGGGAGGTTCACGCTATTCCAACCAGTTCCACTCCCTCTGAACAGGCGCCCTTAACGACCAGAGGAGGAACCACATTAGCAACCAGGATATTGCATGTTTTTGTGAAGGGGGTTCCTATATGAAGGAAACCCCCGGGAGGCACGGGGAGAACATGCAAACTCCACACAGAAAGGCCCTTTTGCCGACCCCACCCGGGCGGTGGGCACTCGAGGACATCTATTTAATAATTTTTTTTTAAATCTTAGAGCATTTCACCACAACAGTATTAATTAATCAATCAATATTAATTTATTCATTGCTTCATATTCACTGGATTGGATTGTTACATGAATAACCATTTATAAACTAAGTGATAAGGATGGAACCATGAGACCGGCATGATGTCATCCACATTGATTTGTAGGGATGTCACAATATATCGTCCCACAATATATCGCGATATCAAAATGTGACAATACCGGTATGTATCATTGAGATGAAATCTCATATCGCGAGAAAAAGAAGCTGAACATGGTGACACTGATCTGCATCTGATTGCATGCTCGCTCTCCTTTTCATTGCTTTGTTTGAACAGACGAGGGACGTTACAGACACGGAGGATGAAAATGGTGAAATTACTCAAATTAGCGTGGAGGATGCCCCCTCAACTTACAAATCGATCGCAAAAAAAGATTGCTGAAATATCGTATCGTTATCGTGAACCCAATATCGTGTATCGTATCGTATCGTGAACTGAGTGTATCGTGACACCCCTATTGATTTGTGATCGCCGGGGGGGACAAACAAAAAAAAGAACATGGGGAGTAAATAGTGGTTAGGTGGCTTTTTGTTCACAGCAGAGCGGAGCGCGAGCGAGCATGGAGCATGAGGATTTTGGATGGAGCAGTGAGCAGATTTTTGTATTTCATTTTTAAGTTGGAGTGTCGCCTTATCTCCCCCTCCAATTTGCCTCCGGTACCGCTCACACCAAGTCAAAGGCCGAGTCTGACCCAGCCATAATACAGACATTTTCTTTAAAGAAAACACTTTAGGTCCAAAAACCAAAGTAGGCCACTGGAGGACACGGATCCTTTTATAAAACTTTTTTATCGAAAAACTAACGTTTCGACGCCATGCGTCTTCATCAGAGTTGCCAACTCTGATGAAGACGCATGAAACGGCATGCGGCAGTGGCCTACTTTGGTTTTTGGACCTAAAGTGTTTTCTTTCAAGTTTATACTTGCCCATTCTCTGGGAGCACCGGACCAGCCTGCTGGGCTGTCTTGGGTGGAAGCGCGCCTAATCTCATCCCTACAGACATTTTCTTGTTTTGTGAAACAGCAGCAATAAAAGCCTCTCTGACTTGATGCTTCTGCTGTCAGTGTTGCCCAAAACTGTTAGTATCATTTTGTTTTCCAGCTGGACCTGACTGTGGGTTCATCTTTTATTGATTAATTTATTATCCATTTTGTGGGAGGGTCTGAGACTGAGAGAAATCTGAACAGACAAACTTGTTCTTCTTCAGTGGGAAAATCTATCAAATTAAAAGCTTCTCTAATTGCAATACTACTTTTGTTGTTTGATCACCTTAAGTTCCAACACAGGGGTCAACCAATTACTTCCTGCTATGTTTACACTTCCTGTGACAGTACAGTACTTATATTGTGTTCATTGTGTTAACTGTGGCCACACTAAATTAAGGTGTGTGCAGACCCCTAAGAGCCCGAGTCAGACTAGGTTTTAAACAGACAGCGTTTTGAACAGGAATTCGGTGGAACACAAATGGGTGGGGCTATATAAGGTGAATAGTCTTGAGTGTGAATGTGGATGCTTTTATATTGGACGCACCAAACATAGACTCAAGGATAGATTTGTTGAACACAAATATGCTATATGCTCTAACAACCCTAACTACCCTATTGGCAATCATTACAAAACTGCTGGACACAAAGTGTAGCTCATTGAAAATTATGGCAATAGAAGTCATCTCCAAATCTGTCAGAGGGGACAGACTCAAACACCTTCTCTAAAGAGAAACTTTTTTTGATTGTAACCGTAAGTGCTACCACCTTCCCTGTTCTGAATGATGATGACATTAATTTCTCTCCATTTCTCTGAGTTAGGCATATCTGAGTTAGGCATTTTTGTTAATGTTAAATTAGTCACCTTTACAACTGACAACTTGTAAGGATCATGCATTCGTGGAATGAGGAACACAGCTAACCGTGTGGGTAGCGCCCCCAAAAAATGTGCCAAAATCCCCTGCAATATTCTTCTGTTGGTATTCACTCTTGTTTTTAACTTCAAGTGCTGGCATGTGTTTGCCAGTCACAGGTGTGTGAGTGGCACCTGATTGGCACCTAAATTGCAGTGCCAAGGTGCCAAACTGTTGTGGCTGCGTATGGATCTTCCACACGCTACTGAGGTCCCTGACAGTGTAAAATGAATAAAGTGTAAAAATGGCCAATATGTGTTGTTTTTTCCTTATGACTGTGGAGAAGTGCAATCATCCAATCCACCAAGCAACTCAAAACAAGAGTGAATACCAACAGAAGAATGTAGCAGGGGATTTTGGCCAAAACAATTGGGGCGCTACCCACACGGTTAGCTGTGTTGCTCATTCCACGAATGTGCGATCCTTACAAGTTGTACTTAGTTGTAAAGGTGACTAATCAGGCTTCCCAACGATATAAAATACAATACCAATTGGTATTATTAAAGGGGAGAAATAATTGAGCGAAATAACGTTTCTGAACTTTTTTTGAGGAGTGTAGTTATTACCTCTTAGTTTTATGTCACCAAGACATTTATACGCTAAACATAATAAAGTATTAAATGTCCACATAGAGAAATATCCAGCAGCTGAAAAAGGAAAGTACAAACCATTCAAAGTGGTCGGCTTTGCTGGCAGGTCTCAGCTTCATTTTCCGATGACACCTTGGACACTTTACTTTTTTTTTTAGTAAATGTTTTTTTTGGAGCCATTTTATTAACTTCAATGTCCTCTTCTTTGTTGGTTTCCCTTGGAAGAGGGACAGCAACTTTCTCCTAACTGTATTAACCATGGCACCTGTAGATACACATAAAACATTTGGTGAATTGAACTGACTTTGCTATTCTTTCATAGGATTACAGGTCAGTCAACAAGAACAAACTAAATAAGATTGTTAATATGTCTAGCAAGATTGTAGGCCAACAACAACTTAGCATGACGTGGCTCTGTGAGTCTCGTGTAATCAGGAAGGGGAGGGCAATCTTTAGTGACACATCACACCCTCTCAGCGCTGAATATAAACTGTTGCCATCAGGACGGAGGTACAGGGTACCGCCTTTGCGGACCTCCCGTGCCCAGAGATCTTTCATACTGTCCAGCATTGGCCTGCCTAATAAGCTCTGAACACATGACCAGAGCTCTTGTAATTTATTTATTTACTTTTTTCCACTGGGGTGGGGTTGGTGTGAAGCACTTTGTGATCATATCCGTTGTTATTGTTTGATGTATTGTCGTGGCATTGTGTTGTACTGTATTGTATCTTGTCTGTACTGTATTGTCTTGTCTTGTGCTGTGTTTTGTCTGACTGCTACAGATGCAGGACAACTTTCCGAAAGGACAAATAAATACTACTACTACTACTAAGGCAGGAGGATGGACAGTGTCTTACCTCTACAAGTTAACTGGGGTCAGGTCTATGGGTGCGCCAACCCTCCTGATTCTCTTCAGATGGGGAGGATCAGTATCTCTCTTCACAACAAGCACCTGAGGCCGGCATATACACACAGACACACACACACACACACACACACACACAAATAAAGCTGTGAAGCGGAGTGATATACACTCAGTAAAGCATCCCGTGATGTTATACTAAATATCAGCATGGCAGGAATGCCTCTTGTCCAATCAAATTGCTCGTCTGGAACTAACTGTTGTATAAGTGCACAGATCAACACTGTAGCTTTGCTGTCCTGTTGGTCTCTCAAACATTGTGTGTTTATGCCATGTGCACCCGTGCTACAGTAGCCTACTCTCAGTGCATACATGTGATAATTCAATATTATTGTTTATCGTCTTTCAGTGAAACCATACCATGGTGATCTGAAGACATTTTAATATCATGACACATTTCTGCTGTCTAAATTGATGACAATAAAATGTTACTTCAAAAGTCTGATGAAATGAAGTATGCTAGGAATATTATTTGTAAATTTCATTTTTGTTTGACATCACTAGCATTAACATTCACCTTTTTTTTGGCATACATTTTTGCATTTTGCATAGCCTACATGAACCATATTGTGATATAGATATTGATGAAAAATTACTGTATGTCTATAGTATTGATTTAACCAGATTGCCCAGCCGCAAAAAAGCTCTGTTCCGAACTCTGCATTTATACACTTTGCAACCTAACTCAACACTGATATGTCAACACTGAAGAGAACAGAGAGCAGGGTTTGGAACATGGCCTAAGTCCACACTTATGGAAAGACAGCATTGCTGAATGAATGCACTGTCTGATACTTGTTGAACAAACACTCAAGGAGAGTACATTCTAATTGGACCGAATGTTTGCCAATAATAGCTGTGCTAAATAGCTGGCAGGAAATAAACCTGGGTCCAAGTAACAAGACAAACAAAATACAAGTAAGAGATGATACTGAACCAATGAACCAATCCAGCATTGTGTTAATGTTAGCCAAACAAGACAGATTAGGAAATAGACAGAGTGAAACATGACAAAAATTGATGCACCAATAGTCAGAAAATGAAATAACTACATAAAGAAAACGTAACATCACCATATTACTTACAGATTTGAAGTGTTAACAGCCAAAGATGTCACGATCTGTCTCTGCATCAGTGAGCTCATCTGCTTCCACTCGCCTTTTGCGCGCGCACTGCCCCTGAGCCTTGAACACATGACAGCTAGCTGCTAGCTAGCTGACGGACCCGCCCTACTCTGCCTGTGATTGGCTAGTACTATTGTCGTTGTTGGTTTTGTATGGCTGATTAGGAACGAGGAGTGAGCGATTGGTTAGGGCTACGGTAAGAGTATCAAGGTAATCCAATCACAGGCAGAGTAGGGCGGGTCAAATAAAGGCGGAACATTCAGGTGATTCGGTGAAGACGCATTTCCGTTTCGTTACACCTCTCTGCTGCTGTCTGGCGAGAATCAATACACACGAATATCTGTGGTAGCTGCGTTAGCACCTCAAAATGGACAAAACTGACCCATGGTGTCGAGACTCTCCAGTTAAAACGCGGGGGAAGAAGAAGAAAAATGCAGAGCCGACCATAGATGAGCCGACAGCCAAATCTGCTGGAAAACGGGGTAAGTTTATTTACCCACCATAACTAGCTATCTTGATGCTAATTCATTCCAGGTATTTAACTAAGCCTGCTAGGTAGCTAAGCTGACGTTGCTACATGGGTAACGGATGTTATCTGTGTTGTGCAAGTTTAGTTGACACTTAACTTGAGTTTTGGATTTTAAACCAAGTCCATTGTGGGGGGGGGGGGGGGGGTCATGCAGCGCGCACACTGTGTCCTTCAGACTGTGTGTGTGTGTGTGTGTCACACACGTGGTTTATCTGCTACACCATTTTTTGTAATGCAAATTGTTTGTATGTCCACAAGCAAGGACCACAATGGAAATCAGTCTGACTTTTTGTCTAATCCTTGATGATTTTAGAATGCATGTATTGTATGCATGTATTGTATGCATGTAAATGTAATGTATTTTTAATTGTCAAAGAAACTCAACTAAAATTACCAAAGACATCTAAACACAATGGGCAGTTATCAAGGTCAGAAAAGAGTCATGTTGAAACCAAGTCCAAAAAAAATAGTTTGTTCAATTAACTACTAGTATTCAGTGCAATCAACAACAAAAAATCAACATGCTAGTTGTAAAGTCAGGGATGCAAACTAGTCAGCTTTAGGTGACAGTAATCTTTTTGATCCCAACATAGGGCACCTATGTGTCATCCGGCTATGGGCGGAACACACCCATGACATCTGCCCGGAACAAAAGTGCAGCTGTGCTAGCACTCAAACCTTGCGTTCAGTTCAGAAAACATGGGCGACGCGAGTATTTAACATTACAAAAGCACGTCGACAGTGTTTTCTCACTGCCAGTAGCCTACAGCAGGGTTTGACAGATAGCTAGTCCGACCGGTGTCAGCACAGCCAGTGCTCCCAGTCCTCGCTGCTCGTTAGATATGTCCAAATAGGCGTTATTCTGATAAACTGGTCACATATATGTTCCGAAACATCCTATGACCCCAGGGTACATCACTGAGGATACGTCCCAGTTATGCATCCATGCAATGTTTTTTTTCTTTATTGCGTTCTCACCCGAAAAATATTAAAACTTTAAAAGTTTGTTTGTTTTTTGGCTTGAAAACAGCTTTTTTGGAAAGTCTAAAAATGACTACAGCAGGCGTAATCTACTTCCGCGTCGAAAGCCGGAAAGACGATTACAAAATGACGTCATGCAGAAGCGTCCTTGTATGGGCAAAGAATAAGGTGAATAGTTGTGCGTCGCGGCTACTATAGAATGATGGTTTTGTGTCTGCCGATAGGCTATCTGTCACACCTTTCATTCTTTATGAGTTTGCATCCCTTAAAGTATTGTGAGCTTATGTCCACCTACCAGTTAACTTACCGGTAGTCTAACAGTATTTTGAAAGTAGTCAAGTGGCTACTTGTGTGGCATGTTTTCAGTTACAGTCACATCACAGTACCTGTTAAGACTGCGAGAGTGTGGAGGTTTTCTCACAGCTCACTGTTGATTAATAAGGACCTCCCATCATTCACACAAATACTGTAAATGGCACAATCAAGCTCATATGATTGGTTTAAGTAAGAGTTGGTCCAAGAAAAAAGTGTTACAGTCAAAGTCAATGACAGAAAAAAGTCATATTCAGGAGCTAAGAGGAAAAATAGGCTACAAACAAAGCAATAAAATCAACTTAGCTAGAAGCAAGTAGGTTTAATTAAGGCTACATAAAAGATACATAAGACAATCATTTAGAATGGTTTCTGTCTCATAACATCTGTTTAAAATGGAATATCTTTCTCCAAATCTTTGATTTGATAATGGATATAACATTTAATATTTATCTTGACAGTGTCAGTCAGATATGCAATATTAGTGTTATCAGTCTTTCATCAAGAATAACAGATTAATTTGTTAATATTTGGTGATAACCATCTGTGGAGTTACCGTCAATTAGCGTTTGTTTATTCATATTAATATTCAGGCTAAATCAAACTTGTAAAATTCTACTTCTTGTCTGTCGATTATTGTTAATCCTAATACCATCCTATAGGCACAATCCAGGTCAAAAGTGAATTAATTTTGAAATATGTTCTGTCTTAATTGTAGGTGATGAGACTGGAATGGCCCCAACATCCATTGTAGCTTTGGCCAAAGCAGATCTTGCTAAAGCCAAAGCACAAATGCAAATGTATAAGGTGACGGCTGAGAACCTGGAGGAGAAGATGGAAGCTTTGACCCAGGAAAGAGACTTCCTTCGGAGGCAACTTTCCGATGGTGAGTGAAGCTATACTGTCCATTGAAGTTTCCTTTTTTCTTTATTCATCATTATCTGTTTCACGATTTACTTCCTATTAAGACATGTATCTTAAAGGAGAACTTTACCGAAAAACAATGCTGTGTTTTTTTTGCACATGATCTTACACACATATCTGAAAACTGTAAACCGTTTTGCATTCACTTAGTTTGACAGATCTGTCAAACTAAATCAATGGCAGCAAAACGGTTCCTGTAATAGGATGTACTCTGTACTCCCATTATCAAAATCCATGTTATTCATATTGTGTAAGATAGTCCCTAATCCAAACACTACTAGACTCTAGTGACTAAAGTGTTAATCACACATTTCAATCATGAGAGACCAGGGGGTAAGGTTAATCAGCAAGCTTTATTAAAGTATGGCATGGCGATAGGATTCATGGCCTGAAGCGGTATGGCATTAATTCTGATGGCGTGGCGGCATGGCAACTGATTCTTTGGCGTAGTGACTCCGTGGCAAGATGCCTCTCTTCTTGAGGCGGGAGGGCATCTGCTCGGAGAACCCCCCAAAGAGAGAAACCTGAAAGGCCAACCGGTCTGCTCGCCTCGCGATGCAGAGGGCGCTGGGCGGAAGGCGACGCTTGTCGCCGGCCGGTTGGCTCGGCAGCACGGCGACTTACGGCATAATTCGGCGTTGGCATCGTTCGGCGTTGAACCCCCCCCCAAACTGACTGACTACAGGCTGCTCGGCAGTGGGCACCTAGAACACTTGCGGGCTGCTCGGCACCCAGAACACTTCGAGTCGTCTGCTGAGGTCTTGCTGGATTAGTTATGAATGTGACTACAGGCTGCTCGGCACCTGGAACACTTGCAGGCTGCTCGGCACCTAGAACACTTCGAGTCGTCTATTGAGGTCTGAATTAGTGAAGCTGCCTCAGTGTTGAGATTTGGGTTGAGCCCCCTCGGTTTTGAGATTTGGATTGAGCCTCCCCCCTGACTACAGGCTGCTCGGCACCGGGAACACTTGCAGGCTGCTCAGCACCTAGAACACTTTGAGTAGTCCACTGGGGTCTGAATTAGTGGGGAGACTACGGGCTGCTCGACACCCGGAACACTTGCGGGCTGCTCGGCACCTGAAACGCTTAATCAATTCGATCGACACCGATTCGGGGAGTCCACCACCAATGAAATGCGAAGTAACGGCTATTGCGAGGAATGCAGGAATGGATGCCATGTGCTTACCATGTGACGCCTAGGGGAGGAGAGATCTTTGGGCAGACAATATGGCGGCCTGCTCTGGTCGGACGTAGGCCGCGTGGGCTGACGAGGACCAGCGGCACCGCCACGGCGACTTACGACGCCCCCCGGGCGTGGCCGCAGCGCTACGCAGGCGCTGGGTGATCGACCAATCCGGCGCGGTGACTTAGCAAAACCCCCCGAGATTGACAAGTGCTAGCCATGTGTTTGTGAGCAGTAATGTGCTCGCTTTCCGTGCTGTTCTGGGACGGTTTATTTAGTTTTATGCGTCGACTAGCCAGTCGGAGAATGGAGTTATTATGGCACTAGCGGGTGCCTGTGCGAAGTGAGCAAATTTATGATGCACTTCTGGAAGCACTGCAATAGCTGCTTGTATGTGTTTTAGATCTATTTGTTGTGTGGTTTTATTTTATTTTAATTCTTTCTTATTGTGCTGTCTGTGTTTGTGTACGTATTTTATGTGGACCCGAGTCTGGAATAAAGTTTATGTATATGACTTTAGCGCCCCCTTGCGTTATAACTTCGGGGAGAGCGCTGGAAGGGAACACTTGTTCCGCGCCCCTGCCGACTTACTCCGGGGCATTGCTACTGCTGGACGGTGACTTTAGACTCGCCCCTGCGCAACGAGCGACTTGCGGCGGCTTTACTGCTGGCACTATAATTTCGGGGAGACCACACTTGTTCCACCGACTTACTTCGGAGCATTGCTACTGCTGCGCTATGACTTTAGACTCGCCCCTGCGCAACGAGCGACTTACGGCGGCTTACTGCTGGCGCTATAATTTCGGGGAGACCAGCACCAATGAAATGCGATGAAAGGGTGCTACTGCGCGGGTTTGCCTTTGCCATGCTGCTTAAGGCGGTTGCGTTTTTGGAACGTCCGTTTGGAGACGATGGATTTGGTTCCGGCTTCGTCACCGGCCATGACTCCGCATTCAGCTTAATCAGAGACGTGATTTGATTTCGGCCTAGACAGTGGCACTAGGTTTGATTTCCGGTTTCGTCGACAGCGAGACTAAGCATTCAGCTTGTAGTCGGAGACAATGAATTTAATTTCTAGCCCCCTCAGCCGTGTTGTGTTGCGAGGATCAGAACTTTTGAGGCGGAGGACACCCCTTGCGCGGCGGCTGATGTGGCCGCGCCGATCCTGAAGGAGTGGCCGGAATAGTGCTCCGCTGGGAGGTCGCACATCTGGAGGGTCCGCTTGAGGTGAAGAGTGAACCAGGTTCTTGTCATGAGATGGTGGGGTGAGATGAAGGCGCCGTCGTAGGCTCTGGCTGTGGAGCTGGCCAGCCCCGCCCCCTGATGTAGGACTGAGCGGCGTGGAGTAGCTGGGTGAGGCGGCGATCGCGAGGGAGTGCCGGGGGCCTAGGACGTGGGTCCGGACTCATGAGAGGGTTAGGGCCGAGAACGGGGGAAGCGGCATTGGAGACGGGTCGGCTGCCGGATGGAGGTTTCGGAATGCGTCAGTACGATGAACACAGCCAACCACTGTCCAATGCAGCAATTAACATAATGGCTGTCTCCTTAGGTTTAGTGCTCATGGCCTGTTGAGCCGAGATGTCATTGACCGAATATGACATTTGAATGGTGCAGAAGACCAATGTCCCATTGCTTTGAGAATAGATGCTGAGACGTCTCAGCTGCAGGGGTAGACGTGCCAGTGCAGGAGTGGAGAGAGCAGCTGACGAGGGAGTCCTCATCATTTGCAGCGGAGACGGCGGCGGGAGGTCGCCTTCCCTTCGAACTCAAGTCAGGAACAGAGTTAGTCCTGCCCCACGTCAGGATCTCATGCGGTATGGATCTTAGAGGATAGACAGATCAAGTATTAGTTTGAGAGATAACAGTTGAGCCTTTAGCGTCCCTGTCTGTTTAAAATGAAGTGAATAAGAAATTAGTATTTTGTCACTGGTTGGGACAGCAATGGAATATTTAATTATGTCAAATAAAATCAACCCCCCAAACATATGCTTATGCAATCGTCCTTACGAGAACTTGGCTGAAGCTGAGAGATTAGTGAACTCGATAATCCTCAAATATTTCTCACCAAAGGTTCATGCAGCTTTTTTTTTTTTTTTTTTTTTTTATAATAATATAAAGTACCAACCAAATTTTACGGACTCAAGACTATATCGACACATCTTAATTGTTACTGTAAATTCAATGTGAAAATAAAGCTTATCCCTTATACCCGCAGCAATGATGCAAGTCCTTACTTTATATTTTACCAGCTGCTTCATATTACTTTGATTAAATGGTTTGATCAGAATTATTTAATGCTTACTAATTTCCCGAATACATAACGAGGCACTTTATCCATCTATCTATCCTTTTATAGGCAGAAGTTATTTTCAAAGTTTCATTTGAAAAACAATTTATGAAAATCAAGCACTTCCGATAAGTATATTGATAAAGCATATTCCTGAACGTGATGGTTAAGATCAAGCATTTCCAACTTAATCGCTGAAATTGAGCTGTGCACCACCCACTGAGTGATTTGCATTGATGTAGTTACAATAGAACGCCACCAGAGTGCACCGGGGCTCAGCTAGAGGCACGAGATAATATAGCAGAATGAGAGTTAGGCTACATCATGCCAGCGTCGTGGTGAAGAATACCTGCCAGTAAACGTCGGTGATATTGCCGAAATCAATCTGTTAGCAAACAGATCGACATGCCAACATAGTAGCTTATCCACCAGGCTACATGAAATGATGATATATGCTTGATTGAATACTCAACTTTAGGACAACGCAGGCAACTCCATTTCCCAGCGTCCTTGTCGGTGAGGTGACGTCACTCAGGAGGGCCCCCGCACGCCTGACGTTGATGCTAGCTAACGTTAGCTGCTAGCAGCAGTAGCCGACAGCCCTGGCTTGGCTTTAATGAAGAAACTCAGCGATGGGACTACATTTCCCAGCGTCCTTATCGGTGAAGTGACATCACTCAGGGGCACACTCCGGCTGCCGTAGTGATTAGCGATAGCTTGCTAGCAGTAGCATAGCCAGCAGCCATGGCCTGAAGCCGTTCCCTGTGGGAGACGGAGCCTCCAAAACCCGGAGGCGGACGTGCCTCCCACTGGACGATCGGCGCGGCAAGAACAGACCGGTCCTCGTCCGGCGCAACGTCCACGCTGGGAGTCCTGCTCTTCAGCAGGGGAGCCAAACTTGTGCTTGGAGATGGAAAGTTTTGCACAACTTAACAGCTCTTCGTGGCTGCCCCCAGTCAGGATGCGGAGATATTGGCTAAACGCTTTGAGGATGCCTGCCCGGTTTTATCAATGGAGGAGCTACTAGCCAAGCGGGAGCTGCGATGAGAGATCCTTCCTCCGGAGACAGTAAGTGCAATGAACGAGCATAAGAATCCTACTGAACTTCGTACCTGGCTAGATTTGGCATCCAAACTCAGCACGGCAGCAATGAAAGTAACGCGTGAGATTAGCAAAGCGTTTGTCAGCAGCCGCAACGATCGGCAAGGTGGGGAACAGATCAGTGAAACGCGGCTTCCAGAGAAGGAGTTGGATCAGCTTAGTGCAGCGGCTAGAGGGCAGGGAACAAGGACTGTGGTGCGCTCGGCGTGGCTATAAATACTGCCACGTCATAGCCTCGGTACTGACGACATTAACGCCGTCACCTAGGCAAGTGCGTCACTACTGCACTGACGACGTTAACGGCGTCACTCTGGGATTACTGCACTTGTTGTCGCGCTAGGATTACATGTGATGCTGAGGTCGCTATGTTTCTAGATTACGTGTGGCGTGAGGCAGCGTGTCTGGTCTTCATCTTGAAACTAGGTCGAGACCATCATTATTTGTTGTTAATACATGAGCTAAGACATGCCTAATGTGCATGTTATCATGTGTGTTCTGCACAAGATCTGTGCTGATCACTTCTTAAAATAAACAGCTACCAAAATAACGTGTGTAACGGGCTCCCTTTTGTTGAGATTTCCACAAAGCAGGCAGCTTTCCGACCCTGGCCACAGCATCTGAAGGCAGCACACAGCTCTCTCTGTATGCCTGGCTGGCGGTGCATGCAGATTACAAGCTAACATTCCGCATGGAGTGGCCTTCGCCCTGTTTAGCCCCGCTGGTGTCTTTTGTGCTGCAGTAGGTTGACTGTCATGCTGGCTTTCCATCATTTTGCATTGCATTTTGGATTGCATTTTGGATTTGGCCCCTCTTATCTTCTTGTCGTTCACGATGTTCATGTTGGCAGGTATCCCAGCATGCTTTTTCAGCTATTTGTTCGCATCCAATACAAAGTGAATGGGAATGAGGCTTTTTCGTATTGTCTTGTTGTTCGCAGCAGACAAGAGGGGGGGGGATTCAAAATTGACCAATGCAAAACCGAAAGACAGCAAGACAGCCAACCAAGCTGCAGCACCAAGAGACCGGCAGGGCTAAACTGGGTGTAGTCATGGAAATCCATTGGTCGAAATGTGTATGAACCCTGTTTACTGTTGATGAGTTTTAGAGAGTCCCGTTCGTGTTGTGTTTCTCTGTTTCTGTGATCTCCATGCTGAAATTAAACTCCAGCACGATAATGTGTTCAACACGCTAACAAACAGAAACAAACCAATGCGAGCCAGGGCAGGCACACAACTCTCTGCATCCATCTCCTCCTCCTCGCTCATTTCTGCCGTCCATCATCACGCACGGCTCAGCATCGCCTCGCCCGCAGGAGGCAGCACATAGCATCGCTGTTCATGATCTTAGCACAACTGTTGGGCCCTATCATGTTTTGTTTTTTGTTGTCATTTGAGTGTACTATATGAAATATGTAAAACTATCAAGTAGATCTAGTGGACTGTCAATCCCTGCATCAATTTTTTTTGGCATGCATTTTGTAGTAATTGATATATCCCACTTGATTTGTTAGGTCCCAAGAAAAGAAACAAGGAGAAGGGGGAGACGTCTCGGAGTGTGATCTCCATACAGGATCCAGAATCTCACTCTGAGTCAGACTCAGAGCGTTCTGATTCTTCAGTGGAGAGAAAGAGGAGGAAGAGGAAGAGGAAGAGACAGAGATTATCTGACTCTGAGTCTGACTCTGAGTCAGATAGCTCTGATTCTTCAGTGGAGAAGAAAAGGAGGAAGAAGAAGAAGGGGAAAAAGGCGAAAAAGGCAAAAAAGGCGAAGAAAGAGAAAAAAGGCACAAAAGAACATCACTACCGGCAGCGGGGTATGTGAACCAAATTTTGTTGTACTGTATGTCTGAATCAAGTCTTGTTAGAAATGAAAACTGGAATTTTTAAAGGTATAACCTAGGATGTAACTTGACAGTAGTGGGTGCTACTGGCCTACAGAGGCTGTTCACTGCTGCAATCGCCCATCACCATTTACTTTTGCTACCAGCAGCTGTTGATTAGTCATTTGCCTCCGACCCAGTAATCTGAAGCTTTAATAATTGAGGGGACCTACCATATATACTGTGTAGGGCTGCAACTAACTATTATTTTGATAATCGAATAATCTGTTGATTATTTCTTCAGGTAGGGGTGGGAATCACAAGTTCGATCACGATGCGATCCGATCTAGATTAATTTGACAAAGATGCGATACGATGTGTGCGATACGATGTGATTCAATTTGATTCAGGCGGCTGCGATCAATATTAGACGATATGCCCCACAATATGCCTACAATCAGTTAACCAGTCCAAAAAACAATTAAAATTGATGTTGTTCACTGTCAACATGAAAGCCAGATTATTGACAATTCTGGCAGCAGCGGAGATTGAGGATCCTTCTGAGAGGAGAAAATGCAGGAGGAGTGGAAAGACGAGGAGCGTGCTTTTCCTCCAAATGTTCAACTTTTTTCAGCTTAAAAACGCCCATAGTGCTCCTCCAAAAACAAAAGACGCCACCAGCGCAAAACGTCAGGTGCATTCCTTGAAAGAGGAGCACGTTTAGCGCGTCTTTACATAGAGAATGAATTGCAGAAAGGTGCTGGCAGCTCCAAAAACGTTTTGGTGTGAATGTTCCCTTAGTCTGCGTGTTTCACTGCTCTAAATTATTTAATAATGTTGCTTTGAAACTAGAGCCCGACCGATATGGGATTTTTGAAACCGATACCGATACCGATTTTAGGGAATAAAAAATTACCGATACCGATAATATCGGCCGATATATATATATATTTTTTTTATCAAATGTTTATCCCCCATTAGTGCTAATCCCCCATTAGTGCTAATTTTTTATTTATTTATCCTGGTTGCTGCTCCACCCTCTGCCGATCTGGGGAGAGCCGAAAACTGGCTCCTTGCTTCCACATGGGCAGTTAGCCAGCCGCTTCTTTTCACCTGACAGGGGAAGCTTCACCGGTAGGACATAGCACGTGGGAGGATCACGCTATTCCAACGAGTTCCCCTCCCTCCGAACAGGCGCCCTTAACGACCAGAGGAGGCACCACATCAGCAACCCTCAAATATCAAACACTTGACAAAGATATGATTGAGTTGACATGAATTGAAATATGTGATGTAGGCAGGATATTTTACAGCTTATTAATAAACTCAATGCAATGAAACAGTAAACTTAACTGGGAATTTAATAATTATAAATAACTAGAAATACAAAAACACAATAGAACAAATAGTTAAGAAAAAATATCAAATATACACAAGATGCTGTCTATAACTTATATATATATATTAAAAAGAAAAAAAAATTGGCGCCAAATATTACCGATACCGATATATCGGTAATCGCCAATATCGGCCGATAATATCGGCAGGCCGATAATATCGGTCGGGCTCTATTTGAAACGTTCTGACCCAGACTGCCTGCGGGGCAGGCCAGCCCGCGGGACACGGTGGGTTCTGGGTGACCCGCGCATCACTAGTAGTCAGTCTGCGACACAGGAAGTGGCCAGCTGCACGACAGACGGAGCAAGTCCGACGTAGTAGATATATAAACATATATAATTATATAGCCCACTAGCCAACGAATCGAAAATGCAATTCGTTGCCAACTAATTTAATAATCAATTTATCGATTAGTTGTTGCAGCCCTAATACTGTGTGTATGTGTATATCAATCCCTCCAGGATTTGTGTGATTGCTGCAATCAAAAAAGCTGACTTTGCAGTGGGTTTTCTCATAAATTGCAATGCAATTTGTGAAGTTTTATATGACCCCCCCACCCCCCAGTTAAAAAAGCACCCCCACTATCCAGTGGTAACTTTTCTCAAAAAATGTTTTTTAAGTGTTTTTTTGCAGGAAAGTTGTGGGATCTGGCAGAAATTGCAAGTTGAGTAATCTGTTTTGCCATTTTGGCTGAGAAATCACTGGAATTTTGAACAATTGCAAGCCCCCGCAAATATTGCAGAGATTGGTTGAATTTGCATGAATGCATGAATTAAGGTCATGACAATGGTGTTGTTTTGGAAGTCAAATTACAAGCCCCCATTGATTTTGATCCCATCAGTTCCAGATGTTTTGCAACCGGATCCGAGTTCCCAAACCTACTGTAGTCTTGTCACATTCCAGGGTCTACCTTTAAGTTGATACATGTCTGTCATTCATTATTCAAGTGAGCTTATTCTCATTCTTATTGTGTGTTTTTGTTAGTTGGCGAACCATCTGAGGCGGTGCACCGATATAAGAGAGTGCTGAGCATCTTCCAAAAGGGGACAAACATGGCGGAGGCGTTCAAGCAGTTCGGAGTCGACCGCAACACAATTTCCCAAACTGCAGCAATTGCCGAGCTGGCAATCGCTGCTCCGGAGAAGTATGCAGAGCTTGAGAAGGGGGGGAGGCTTGTGGACATTGCAAAACGGTGCAGGGAAGCCATTGATGCAGACGAAGCAACCTCTCAGACCGTAAAGCAGATGAAGGAGAATAGAGACCTTCTGCCCATAAAAAAGAATTAAACTTGTTCAGGCATTTGTTATGACGTTCATGTTGGACCAAGTTAATTAGTCTCCATTTTTATCGATCATGTTTTTTATGGTTAAAGGGACAGTTAACCCTAAAATCCTAAATACATTTATCATTTTGTGTTAGTTGCCTGAGTTTTGAAGATATCTGCAGTAGAGATGGCTGCCTTCTCCAATACAATGGAACTGGATGACTCGGATTGTGGTGCTCGAAGCACCAAAAAATACTTTTGAAACAGCATTGTCTCTTTCCATAAATCATGACACAGACTTTGTTGTGAGCAGTTTCATGTAGGAACTATTTTCTTTTGTAGGAACTAGCTAGCAGCTAGCGGGTGTAGTTCAGTCAAAAGAAAATATTTCCGACATGAAACTGCTCATAATAAGGTCTGTGGATTATCTTGAGTAACCGGGTCATGATTGGAAAGAGACATTGCTGTTTAGTTTATCAAATGTATTTCTTTGGCAGTTTGAGCACCACAAGCTGAGTGCCATCCAGTTCCATTGGATTGGAGAGAAGCCAGAAACTCTGCAGCCAATATCTCCAAAACTCAGGCAAATAAAACAAAACGATATAGATGGATAAATAGCACTGCAGGTGAGGGAAAATATGTATTTTGGATTTTAGGGTGAGCTGTCCCCTTTAAGAGTTGAGGCTCTTTGATTTTATTTTGACAATGTAGTTTTTTCCAAAACCTTTCCACTGTACATGTTGGAAGTCTGTATGTATGTATACACGTACGTTTTAAGTTAAGTTAATCAGTCCTCATTTTTAAGGACTTTTTTTTTCTCTTTTGCTTTTTTCCAACTTTCGCTCTTCAATTATGATGTTCAAACACTTACCCTACTTTGCCAATGTCTCCCTGCTGATCATTGCTCCACCTCCTCTGCCGTTCTGGGCAGAGTTGTAGACTAGCACATACCCTCCTCTGATAAATGTGCAGTGTCATTTGCAGGACATAGTGCGTGAGAGGATCATGCTATTCCCCCCAGTTCCCCTCCTCCCCAAACAGGCCGACCAGAGGAGGTCACTTTCAAAGACTGTTATACTGTTATACCGTTATAAAATTATTGTTAAAAAATTTAACATTTTCAAAATAAAATTGCATTTTGTGTATTTTTTTCTTTTTGAATTGGCAATTAATCATGTTTATAACAGATGATTGTCATGTTCCAGTTGTGTTTCACTAATGTTCAAATGTCACAAAGAGCATTAATACATGGTTACTTAGTTTAATTGTTTTTTCAGCACTCAGAAGTGTTACTCAAGGCAGACATGTTTTCAATTTTACCATCAGGGTCACAAATAGCGTTCACTAAATGGTTAATTATGGTTAAGTAATGCTTATAATGCATTTATGAAGTGTTACTTCAGGGATACATGTTTTCAACTTTACCCTCATGGTCACAAAGAGCATTGATGAATGGTTAATTACGGTTATGTAATGCTTATTCAGCACTGTTATGCTTTTATAAAGTGTTACTTCAGGGATACATGTTTTCAACTTTACAATAAGGGTCAAAAAGAGCATTAATAAATGGTTTGTTACAGTTAAGGAATGCTTATCCAGCACTCTTATGCTTTTATGAGTTGCTAGTTAAGGCATATATGTTTTCAACTTTACAATAAGGGTCGCAAAGAGCATTAATAAATGGTTACTTACAGTTAAGTAATGCTTATTCAGCACACTTATGCTTTTGTAAAGTGTTACTTCAGGGATACATGTTTTCAACTTTACAATAAGGGTCAAAAAGAGCATTAATAAATGGTTTGTTACAGTTAAGGAATGCTTATTCAACACACTTATGCTTTTATAAAGTGTTACTTGAGGGATATATGTTTTCAACTTTACAATAAGGGTCGCAAAGAGCATTAATAAATGGTTACTTACAGTTAAGTAATGCTTATTCAGCACACTTATGCTTTTATAAAGTGTTACTTAAGGGATATATGTTTTCAACTTTACAATAAGGGTCGCAAAGAGCATTAATAAATGGTTACTTACAGTTAAGTAATGCTTATTCAACACACTTATGCTTTTATAAAGTGTTACTTGAGGGATATATGTTTTCAACTTTACAATAAGGGTCGCAAAGAGCATTAATAAATGGTTACTTACAGTTAAGTAATGCTTATTCAGCACACTTATGCTTTTATAAAGTGTTACTTAAGGGATATATGTTTTCAACTTTACAATAAGGGTCGCAAAGAGCATTAATAAATGGTTACTTACAGTTAAGTAATGCTTATTCAACACACTTATGCTTTTATAAAGTGGTACTTAAGGGATATATGTTTTCAACTTTACAATAAGGGTCGCAAAGAGCATTAATAAATGGTTACTTACAGTTAAGTAATGCTTATTCAACACACTTATGCTTTTATAAAGTGTTACTTAAGGGATATATGTTTTCAACTTTACAATAAGGGTCGCAAAGAGCATTAATAAATGGTTACTTACAGTTAAGTAATGCTTATTCAACACACTTATGCTTTTATAAAGTGGTACTTAAGGGATATATGTTTTCAACTTTACAATAAGGGTCGCAAAGAGCATTAATAAATGGTTACTTACAGTTAAGTAATGCTTATTCAACACACTTATGCTTTTATAAAGTGGTACTTAAGGGATATATGTTTTCAACTTTACAATAAGGGTCACAAACAGCATTAATAAATGGTTAATTACAGTTAAGTTATGTTTATAGAACATGCATTTAAGTTAGGGCCACATGAAGAAAAGGAACCAGCAAACCTCAAATTAACGTTAATTAAGGGTTAATGGATGCTTATCAAGCACTACTAGTTTTGTTAATTAAGGGCTTAATTAATGCTTATTAAGCATTAACAACCCTTACTTAATACACATTAGTTAACGTTAATTAAGGGTTAATTAAGGCTTACTAAGCTTTACTAACCCTGTTAATTCATGTTAATTCATGCTTATTAAGCATTAACTAAGCATTAACTAAGCATTAATTAACCCTTAATTAATGTACCCTTATTGTAAAGTGTTACCCAAATATGTATGAGGAAAAGTTCATAATTGAAGTGGAAAACCACAAAATAATATATGACACAACACATCCTTTTTACAAGAACAACACCAAGCAAGTCCACCCCTCCTCTGCTCCTCCAGTTGGGAACAATGATCTTCTGCCTGTTTGTCGTTGTATTTATCCCACATACAAATTGTCTCGCTCGATTTTACAGTGATAACCTGTCGGTCTCGTCACTCTAGCTGTCTGGCGCAGCTGAGCCGTGACGTGCTCTACACGCAGCCAGTGAGTGTTGCCGCAGCACAGAGCACGGAGCAAAACCGGAGCTCAGCCGCAAAGCAACGCAATGCAACCAGTGGAATGCCGGCGTAAACGTAGTAGTGCAGCAGGTGCGCACATGGCTTGCAGATACGGCCAGACTCGCTGTCTGATTTATTTTAATTACCTCATGCGCACTCAATTGTTCACAGCCTACTCACGTTGCAGTAAAGTTGACAAATAGATCACAGTCGAGTCCACAACAGAAAATCTGCGGTGGCATTATATGGACACTTCAAATAATAATTACAGCGAATAATCCTTCCAAAATGTTTGTTTTGAGACCACATAGGCTACCTCATTGAAGCGTTTCTTTACTCCATGTAGGCTATAGAGAGTGCAGCAGGAGTCTGTCTGATTGTGTGTACCTACGTGTGAGAGAGAGTTAACGTCTTTAAGGTTAATTACTCTGCGTGTTTCATTGCTCTAAATTATTTAATAATGTTGCTTTGTCACGTTCTGAGCCTGCCCCGCCCGCACCCGCAATATTTTCATAATTTGCCAACCCGGCCCGCCTGCAGGGTGGCCCAGCCCGCGGGACCCGGCGGGTTCTGGGTGACCCGCGCATCACTAATAACTACATCTTCACCTCGTAGTCACCTGGTTAGATCAGTTTTTTTTAAAACACTGGCATATACTAAAATCTGACCCTGATTTAACTGACATGTTCAAGGATCCACCCCTGTTTGTTTACAAAAGGGGTCGCAATCTAAGAGATCACTTGGTTCATGCAAATTTCTCATACAACAAAACCAAAAGCCAGATTCAAACTCTTCTAAGCCCTTTGGAAAATGGCAATTACCGATGTGGATCTTGTGCTCAATGCAACAACACAGCAAAAACATCACACTTCTGTCACCCACAGAATGGGAAAAAAATCTTTATTAACACATTGAGTGCCAAGGACGTCTGTGCACGTCCTAAAAAAAAGTAACGTTCAGTGCCAAGGACGTCTGTGCACGTCCTAAAATCATAATTCATATTATTCCATAATTCTGCTGTTTAAGGTCGTACCTAGCCAGTGAGCATGAATCCCTTCAAGGGATCACACGGCGCCACCTTAAACATTGACACGGAAGCTGCGCCACCCACCTCAGATCCTTTACTTTGTACAGGAGACAGCAGGGAAAGACGTGATCAAAGAGGAAACCGATGCATGCTTCAGCCAGAGCCGTATATATTGCTCTGTCTACAGCGGAGAGTGGGCTCGGCTGCATCCGCGCTCACAACTGAGCTCTTATGGTGCGTTCCTTTATCGCAAAATAACTGGGATGTGGAGGCTAAATGACATCACATCCGTTTTGTTAGCGTTCCATTTGCAGAAAACTTGAGCTGGGAAGTTCACTGTTCATTGGTCAGATCCAGTCGCTAGCCAGGCTAGCCATTGTTAGCCATTGTTAGCAATAAATTTGACAACATGGCATTTCGCGGCAATTTGCGCATACAAACACTGCAGCCTCATGTCCACACAGATAGATGTTAGGCAGTGCTGTGTGTACAGCTGATTTAATGAGACACAAACAAAACAGAAGTGCTAAACAACATTACTACGATTATACTACTACTGTTGTTGCGCGGCGCAGCCATCTTGGATTTTTGAGGTTGGGGCTGCTGAGACTCCTACGAGTTTGGAATGGGACATACCAGCTCTGATGACGTCACCGTCCAGCTCATGACCTTTGAAGTCGTAAGATTACCAGTCCCCAGTTATAAAGGAATGCACGATTATGCTTCTATCTATCTCCACACGATTCCCTGCCAGAAAGCCAGCATCCGAAGCCGAATGGCCAAGCCTTTTCGTTCAGTCGCGTTTGGCATTTCCTTGATGCGCGCTGGGATTCGTCCGGGGCAAAAACGGAGTCTGTCAGAAAACAAACTCTGTGCGTGTGGGGAGGAGCCCGCAGCTCAGAGGTGGAGAGGGGGGGGGGGCACGCAGGCTGCACAGAAACCACACCACGCCACCACATCAGAAAACACCAGCCAGAGTCAGTGAATGTGCTCGAAATTAGAGTGCAAAAGGTATTCATAAAAGTGACTATATCTTGGAAAGTAAAAAAAAAACGACAGAAAACCCTTGAAAGTGCACTTTTTTCAGAGGGTGTCATTTCATAATGGAACTGTCTAGAAACAAAATTTCTTCTTTGGAAGAAGCAGGAGTGTTCAATGTTTCATTAAAGTCCAGCCTTATCAATATAGCCCTAATAGAAAAAATTCTATAGCTGTTTTCAACTGAATGGAAGTGAATCTGGCACAGGCTGCAGACAATTTTACTGAAGCGCTGTGGCACTCAATGTGTTAAGAGTGTCACAGTCATTGTGCGTCTACTCATGTTGTTTATTTGATAAAATGTCCATGTGGCCTTGCCTACATGGGAAAAACCAACAGAAAACTCAAACAAAGAATTTGTGAACACAAGAGTGCGATCCAACGCCAAGATAAAGATTCCCTAGTTGCACTACATTTTAACACTAAGAAGCACGACGTGGCCTCCCTCCGTTTTTGTGGCATAGAGAAGGTTCTAATGCCACCTAGGGGTGGAGACCATGACCTGATTTTGAAGAGAAGGGAAGCGTACTGGATTTTTACACTTCAGACGCTGTCTCCTAAGGGATTAAATGATGAACTTTTATTGAATGTAATGCTATAATATGGCTTTTGTGTATATTGAAATGCTTATGTTAAAAATTTGTCCATCTGTCCAGATTGGTACTGACTGGTCTTACAAAACAGAAAGCATATAGCCTATTTAGGCCATGCAGCCTGTAAGTATGTTATTGTTTTTCTTATATTGTCCCGTATTTTCTTATATTTACATTCTTTTTATTTATAATACTTTGAATATGGATGTTGTACTTGTGATGTATTGGGCACTGTCTATGTTTTAATTCTAGTGCACATATATTCAAATTTTCCCCTGATTGAGCACTCAATGTAACCACTTCAAGGTGCTCAACCAGGTAAGGTCCTTCGTTGTGATTGGATGATTGGTTCATGGGGGCATCCCCTATATGTATATATAGATGGAGTCAAGGCGATGTCGCCCATAATACTGATGAAGGTCCTAGTGACCGAAACGTTTATTCAATAAATTCTCCTAAAAAGGTGAGACAGTGTGCGGGAGCTTTTCTTTAGAGGTTGAAAAGAAACAATTGTCTGGTTACGCCGCCCCCCATCCCCTTTCCGCTGTTGAAACTAATACCGTATATCGGGGTCTAATGTCAGGATTGTATGAAGGTATGGAAAAATAGATACTGCCCAAGCCTAACAAGAAGTGCTAATTCTGCAGTAGGACAGCTTATTTATTAAAGCAGCTACAAGCACGATTTTCGATTGTTATTAAACAGTCTAAATTTAATATCAATGCCTTACATCTTACCTCTAATATTAGACGACACCAACGCAGAGTAGTCTAGCTTGAAAGCAGAGTGAATCGGCGAGTGTTGTCTTGATGATTAGTCTGTCTGCGGGCCGGTGTCATCAGGAAGTGAAAAGAAACGGTTTGCGGCAGCCACTTCGGCCATAACCACAAAATTACTTTCAAACAAACTATTAGAATATAACGAGAGATGTTCGCGAGAGTAAAAAGCCCTTTGATCTGGCGGGGAAAGCTGTCCTTGTTTTGGGTCTGTTGCTAGGCAGAGCGTAATGGTTTACGGCAGCTGTAAACAGTTGCTAGACAGAGCAAAACGGTTTACAGCCGTAGCAACAGACCCAAAACAGCTGCCCTTGCTACTTTCTGCTCAGGGATGTCGACGGTTAACCGTTAACCAGTTAACCGCTGACAAGAATGTCAGTTAAACGGTCAATGTCCATGTTAATTTCCATATAACAGTGTTGCCAATGTGGCGATTTCCCCCCCTCCTTCGTGGTCAGCAATGTAACATAAGTATAACCCCTACGTTGCGTTAATTAATACTATACGTGAGTTGCGTTAGTAATAATGAGTGACCATTTTTGGTCACTCAATATGTTAATTCAAGATTGGTGCATCTTTTTTTTTTTTTTTTTTTTTTTGTGTTTGCCAAACCTTATACCCTCAGATGACATCATACATACCCAAATGTTTATACATTTTCAGAATTTTAACCCTTTATAAGCCACTTTGTTTTGATTATTAAAAAAATGCTTTCTATTTGTTTCAGCTTTCCACAATTTCCCACAAAATACAATTCCCACCCAAAGTTTTTGGGTGGGATTAACACTCAAGGGGTATATGTAAAATTTGGCACCAACATTGTGTTTGTTCCTCTTTTATTTTTGACGCAGTGTCAATTAAAAAAAAAAAAAAGACGTGAGTTGCGTTAGACCCTCTCGTTGACCATTTTTGGTCACTTAGGAGAGTCCTTTCTGGGCACTCACTGCAGTATGGAGTGCCCTGCCCTGGAGCTCCAGAGGGGATTTTTTTTTTTTTTTTTTGCTAAATTGCTTACAACTGTTTACCCTGCCTTTTCAACACAAAATGGCCCTGTGATAAGGGTATCTTACACCTTCCAAGTTTGTTTTACCTTGTCTGGAAATAAAGCAGAAATGCAACTTCACTTTGAAAAATAACATGAATTTATTAACAGCTCAACGTAGGTGTGTGTGTGTGTGTGTGTGTGTGTGTGTGTGTGAGAGAGAGTTCAGTTCAGCGGCAGGATGGGCAGAGCAGTACTCCATGCTGCTTGCATGTGGGCTTGCCACATCTGTAGCAGGTGGTGGTGACCCTCGACTTTGCATCCGTGCAAAAGTGGCAGGTTTTCCTGCCACTCACAGGCGCGTCGGGGGCGGGGTGGGCGGGCGAGGGGCGGGCCCTGCTGCAGCAGCAGCGTACTGGGCGGCGATGCGCCGTGCCTCCATCACCAGACGAGCCGCAGCACTCTCCTTCGGCAGCCTCTCCCTCCTCGCAATATGGGCTATCACCAGCTCCTTCCCCAGCTGTTGCAGAAACAGCCGCCTGTGCCAAGATTTCCGTGTTATCTCCCAGGTGGGGTTCACCCCCACCCAGAGGACATAGGCGTTGAAGCCGCTGACGTCGATCATATTGCTGAAGACAGCCAGCGGCCAGCGGCGAGTCTTCCGCTTACAAGAGTAAGCGGCCAGAGACTGGAGGGGAAAGGGACAAAGAAAAATGAATAGGCTACTCCTCATAAAAGCAACAATCACATAAATCCAGTCAGAATAAATATAGCCTAGTTATTATTATTATTATTATACATACTTGGTCCAGATGGTCCACGGCCCCCTTCCTCTTGTTGTAGTCGAGGATGATGATGGGCTTTTTGTGGCTCTCCTGGCTCACCTGCGCCTCCCCGTGCTGAGCAGGGTCACATTCTTCTTCTTTTTCGGGACGTAGGAGACGGCGGTGTGTGAAGCTGTGAATGCGAAGAGGGAGCTCAGTGGAGCTCGCTCTCGCGCGGCAGCACGGAGGATGATGGGGGGCAGCTCCGGCTTGTTGTTTCGGACTGTGCCGAGGAGGTCAATCCTCCTCCGCAGCAGCAGCTTCCCCAGGTTGTAGGTGGTGAAGAAATTGTCCACCGTCACGGTGCCCCCCTGCAGACCCGCCGTCAGGTCCAGGACCACTCGCTGGCCCTGCTGTTTTTCAGGGGCAGCCCCAGCCGGCTTCCCCGTGTATAGCTGCATGTGCAGGGCATAGCTGGTGGTGCAGCAACACATCGCCCAGAACTTTATCCCGTACTTCGCCGGTTTGGACGGCATAAACTGGCGAAAGGGGCAGTGGCTTCTGAACGCCAGGAGCTGCTCGTCAATGCAGACGTGCTCCCCGGCGTTGTACATCATGGGGAGCCGCTCCACCCATTGCCCCCACAGAGGCTGAATGGGCGCAAGCTTCCCTGCCCGGCCAGCCATCCGCGCCTCCCGGACCTCTTTGTCATCAAAACGGAGGGCTCTATTGATGTCGTGGAACCTCCGACGGGACATCGTGGCCCGGAAGATTGGCCGACCAGTGAATTCGTCCCATAACGATAGGGTTGCTTCATCTCTTGACCGATACACACCGGCCAAGATCAGCAGCCCTATGTAGGCCATTAGTTCATTACGGTCCAGCTCCTGCCACTGATGGTGGGGCCATCCCGATGATCTACAAGATACAATATAGGCTATATCATTCATTGTGTATAATTGTATTCAGCATTCCTTATAATGTAACATAATAATAAGAATAACAGTACAATAAATACAATAGCCTACTACAAATAGGCTACAATAGAAATAAAATTAGGTAGGCTAATTACCTGTGAACCCATCGGTTGGTCATGGTGACGATGTTGTCCACCATCGGCTCCGTAATGAAGAGTCCAAATGTGGACTCTATGGTGGTGATACGCGAGATGGCGTATATTGTTGCCCCGGGGCGCGGTACCCCTGCTGGAGCTGGTCGAGGCATCGGGTGGGGCTGGGGAAACCAGGGTGTCCCGTCTTTACCGATCCATTCTGGGCCAGGTTGTGAGACCCACACTCCCGCTGCACGGGGTGCAGCTGCAGCGGGAGCCGCCTCGCCCTCATCCGATGACGAGGTATCGGACCCAGGATTGTAAGTGGGATCCTCTCCCTCTCCCTCTGTTCCTGAAGCAGAGTCCCAGTCGCTGTCCTCCTCCTCGGGGGAGGCTGCAGGTCCAGGAGCAGCATGCTCGGGGCTTCTCTCCATGGAGCTTGGAGCGGAGGATCCAGGGTGCGACACCTCCATGCCCTCCTCCCAATCGGGGTCAGAGGTATCGGTGGATACATCACGGGCGGCTGGTCGGTGGGTCATGTTGGCAGGATGTTGGCAGGATGAGAAATGACCACCCGCCACACCGACACATATTTATGGATTCGGCCAAGGGTGCACCTGTCTAAACAAAATGCCAGGTTCCCAGGGCTTGCAGACTGTGTTTTGTTTTTCGCACATTAGCGGCTCTTTGCAGGCCGGCGATCACCCCGCAATGACCCCGCAATGTTTTATTCCGTGAACGAGATCAAAGTCAGCTCAAGTTTTCTCATGACATCAACGTTTTGTAGGGACGTGTGTGTGTGTGTGTGTGTGTGTGTGTGTGAGAGAGAGAGAGAGCGTTCAGAGGCAGGATGGGCAGAGCAGGGCTGCTTCCCACATCTCTGGCAGGTGGATTTTGCATCAGTGCAAAAGTGGCAGGTTCGCCTGCCACTCACAGGCGCGTCGGGGGTGGGGTGGGCGGGCCAGGGGCGGGCCCTGCAGCAGTGTGTGTGTGTGTGTGTGTGTGTGTATGAAGAGAGTGAGGTGAGAATTACCAGTTTTATCTCTGTACCTGCAGTTTTATTTATTTTTATTTTTTTAGCTATAGCAAAATTGCCTGCAAAACATGAGAAAATGTTGCAAGCTGCTGAAAAATACTAAAAACTAAAATGTTGAAGGCTTAAGTCCAAAAAGTCTGGAGGAAGGCGTTAAAAAAATCATTTTTGTAAAAAGTGTCTCGGGGCCCAAAAATAGCACTTTTTTGCAGTTTATAATGGTTCTTAATGGGAAAATGACTTAGCCATTTTTGGACACTAACGCAACTCACGTGATTTTAATTTTCATTTGTATTTTCCCGGGGCCAGGAATGCCTGTAGATACTCAAGTTTTCAGATCCTTGATATAAGCACCAACTCTCCCCCCCAGCCAAGTTTCATCGGATTTAGAGCAATTTAAAGCACATTTCTAACAATGCGAAAAAACCTACCTAGCCAAAAAAGGCCAAAAAAAGCCTAACGCAACGTAGGGGTTGGGGCAAGTGTTAATCAAGCTAGATTTGGAAATAAACACATGGTTAATGTTGATTTTATCTACCTGATGTCTGATCAAATGCATTCCGCAGCGAAGCACACACACAGCTGAATACCTGCTGCAGCCACAGTGTCACAGTGAAGTGAGTGCACTGACTGCCCCGCCCCTCTGCTGCTCCTGTCTGAGCACACAGCTCAGATGTGCTCTGTGATTTCAGAATGATAACACCCAGCGAAATAATCAGCTCATACATGTTCTATAGTTTTGTTAACTCTGTGTCTGCTGTCATTACTTTTTCTTCACTGGCTCATTCGGTCTAACGCTTACATTCCACTAGGTCCGTGTTCAGTCCGTCTGCGCTGCGGTACGGCATCGGAGCCGATACGTTTCCACTCTAATCATTGTGTCAACTCCCACCTACTCCACTGCGTTGCGTGTCTACTCCGTCCCAGCTCCGACGATCCGGAGCTCTCCGAAAAAAATACGCAAGGGTTCTATTTTTCACGGATGACGGAGCAAAGCTGCAGGAAGTTGGGCGGAGCCAGGCATGAAATCAACAGGGCAGAGGTGTTTACAGCATTCAATATCAAGCCAGAGGACAAACATGTATGAGGAAAAGTTCATAATTGAAGTGGAAAACCACAAAATAATTTATGACACGACCCATCCTTTTTACAAGGACAACACCAAGCAAGTCCACCCCTCCTCTGCTTCTCCAGTTGGGAACAATGATCTTCTGCCTGTTTGTCATTGTATTTATCCCACATACAAATTGTCTTGCGCGATTTTACCGGGAGAACCTGTCGGTCTCGTCACTCTAGCTGCCTGGCGGAGCGGAGCCATGACGGGCTCTGCACGCAGCCGGTTAGTGTTGGCGGAGCACAGAGCACAGAGCAAAACCGGAGAACAGCCGCAACGCAACGCAAATGCAACCAGTGCAATCCCGGCGTAACTCTCTCCCGCCCTCTCTGCATGTTCATCATGCACAGCACACGCTCGCACTCAATGATGAAACAGTAGTTTTTACCGTGTTACAAAAATGCAGACATGAAGCGGTCTAATTTGACGATTGAAAAGTATCAATTAACGTTACCAGTCTTTACTGTCCAACACAATGCAGTTCGGATGAATTGTTTCACAACAAGAGGCGGAGTGCGGACTCGTCTTTATAATGTTGGGGAGCCCTGCAAGACACAGAGAGCACAGCCCTCGTCGCGTGTGTGAAGAGAGGAAGAAGGGGTGCGACAGAAGCAAACTATTTTTTGCAGATCTCAAAAGCAGGTAAACCACTGTGGGATTAGTGAGACTATTGCTAAAAGAGAATATACTGTAGTGATGTGCAATTTGTCAGTGCGCCCTGCAGCCTGGGCTGTCGTCCGCTCAAACAGTACTTCACGGGGCAGCTGCGTGTCAATTGATGTGCCCTTAATATGCAATGCGTGCAGCTCTAAGCAGTATAGCCTATCGGAGGAATGTTTTTGTTTAGATGGCTGGAAGATTCAACTTGTCTTCTCATTTTGTTAATTTGTTTTTTTTCTGCTTGTAGAGCAGAAGTAAACTCTTTCTAATGAAAAAAAGCAAGCATTTGTTGTGGTAATGGTTTAATGGGGCACAGAGTCAAATAGCGCATTTTAATCTTCTCGGTTACCAATTGTCGGCTAATGAGGGTCGGTTGTCGGTCAAGAAAAATTATGATTTTCGACATGCCTATTTCTGCTCTCGCGAACATCTCGTTATATTCTAACAGTTTGTTTGAAAGTCATTTTGTAATTTTGTGGTTATGGCCGAAGTGGCTGCCGCAAACCGTTTCATTTCACTTCCTGATGACACCGGCCCGCAGACAGACTAATCATCAAGACAACACTCGCCGATTCACTCGGCTTTCAAGCGAGACTACTCTGTGTTGGTCTCGTCTAATATTAGAGGTAAGATGTGAGGCATCGATATTAAATTTAGACTGTTTAATAACAATCGAAAATCTTGCTCGTAGCTGCTTTAAAGCAAATTGATGATTGCTTCTGTCCTTGTTATCGCATCACAAAGGGTGATGCTTCTGATAGACTTGAAAAATGTCAAGTTTTTTCACGTAACAAGCTTGTCCAAATGACAGTTTATCCCAGCACCCAAATAACATTTCATAGAGCCAAATCCACACCAAGACTGGGCAAAACCAGATTTTCAAAATGAGGTGTACAACGTAATGGGGAGGGGGGGGGGTGCGATATGGCCTTAAAATAATATCACAATCTTTCAGGGTATTTTGGCGATAACGATACGATATTTTTGATAATATGACAAAATACGTACGTTTTATTCATCAGTATATACTAGGGGTGTCACGATACACTCAGTTCACGATACGATACGTATCACGATACTGGGTTCACGATAACGATACGATACGATTTTAACAATATTTTTTTAAACTTGAATAATGACAATATATGACTGGAAAAGTAGTATTTTATTTGAAATGCACAAATACAAAACATGCTGTTGTGGGAAATTGTTATTACAATAACAACTCTAAAAAACATGAGATTGGAGATAAGGCTTATCTTGAAATAGAATGAGTTACTGTACACCGTCACTTAGATTTACTTTGAAATAAAAGGTTTCTCAGCAGTATAAATTCTCATTATGCATCTTCACTTTTTCTTCAAACTCAAACAACAAGACTTTTCTTAGTCTATTTTTTATGCATCTTCAGTTTTTCCTGTCAAGTAAACAGTTTTGCCAGAAACTCAATTGAATGGTTTCTCTCCTGTATAACTTCTCATGTGTCTCTTCAGAGACTTGTTCAACCGAACTACTTTCCACACATTGAACTTCAACAAACAAAGACGTTTCTTTGTCTATTTTTGGAAAAAAAAAAAAAAAAATTGCGATATGAGATTTCATCTCAACGATACATATCGTGATGTTTTACTATCGCGAAATTTCGTGGGACGATATATTGTGACACCCCTAGTATATACGCAACAGTTTGGCTTCAAATATTCAGTAAAAAAATACTGCTCAGTTCTTTAGTTTGTAAACTGTAACTCAGATTCCGTAAATACCGTAATTCGCATCCTGGTTTCATCATCTGGTCTGGTGAAAATATAGTGCTAAATCTGAACTCTAGTATTACCTTTCCTCGTGGTAGATCAAGGGTATCCTCCGCGTGCTTCAGCACCCTGTCCCGCATCTTCTTTTCCAGCGCAGATTGGGACGCTGTGGAGGGGACTACCCCCTAGTCCGACACCTCACGAGTCCGACACCTCACGAGTCCGAAAAATGATGCATTAGACAGGCATTTCATTAGTCCGACAGCTCGTTAACCCGACAACGAAAATCTCACTAATCCGACAGCTCGTTAGTCTGAAAACAATGCACTCTGACTGCAGCGCAAACGGCAAATTTCTCTGCTGGTTTTCTCTCCTTTCTCTCTCATCCCCTCTCTCTCATGGACATAATGTAGTAAACATGCTGTGGGAGGAGATGTTTGGGGGGTGTACACACCCACACAGAGAGAGAGAGCGAGTGTGTTAAATCACAAACCGGCAAGGTCTGCGCTGTGCGTTCTCACCGCCCTGTCTCTCCACGTGCGCATCCAAGTGCAAATGGGACCAGCGCAGCCATGCAGTTTTTTTTTCAGTGATCGATCATTTAGGGAACATAATTAGCGCCGCTGCCGCCTGTGAGAGTAACATGAGTCTCTGATAATTAACTCTGATCATTTGTTATGAGGCTGTGTGACGCAGTGCCAGGGAGCATTACGCACAGGTGAGGTAGCCTATGTTACAGTCATTTTTCAACAGCTAAGATTGTCATTAAGCTGTAGGAGCACAAACACATTTCTTTTAGATAGGCCTATATCACAAACAACGCCTACAGTAGCTGCACTATCCGTCATGTGGTTTAAAACAGGTTGCAGCAGCAAATTATGTTATTATTCTTGACAATTTGGCAGCGCTCCAAAAGACACAATAGGCCTATAGGCTACACGTCCTTTTCCTTCCAGCCTGTTCTAACTGGAGTGCGTTTCCATATTATATCGTACAGTGTGGGGATATGAATAATAACGCACGTCGGATCATAAATTAGACATCCGTGTCATCAGGCCATTATAGGTTATAGCCTAGCAGTACAGTGCCATGCAGTAGCCTACTGGAATTAGTGAATGATCAAAAACATTAGGCTATGTTCATGAGAGGGAGAAGGGGAGGGAGAGGGAGGGAGGGGTGAGAGAGAAGAGAAAACCAGCGGAGAAATTTGCCATTTTGTAGGCTTCAGTCTAGACTGAATGAGAACAGCGACTTGCGCTGCAGTCAGAGCGCATTATTTTCGGACTAACGAGCTGTTGGTTTAGTGAGATTTTCGTTGTCGGGGTTAAACGAGCTGTCGGACTAATGAGACGTCTGTCCAATGCATCATTTTTCGGACTTGTGAGGTGTCGGACCAGTGAGGTGTCGGACTAGTGCCATGCACCGCTGTGGACACATCAATGTTCATGTCAATTATTGAAAGACATCTGTAAAATGGTGTGTGTCTTACATAGTACAAATGAATAAGAGCTTAAATAACAATAAAGTTTCTGATTAATAATAATTGTATTAATAATACTACAACTACTACTGCTAGTAATAATAATAATAATAATAATAATAATAATAATAATAATAATAAAATAATGTTTTCTCAATCTTTCCACAAGGGCTGGGGTCTCTGATTGACTCATATTCAGCATATTATTAATATTTGCTTTTCTGACATACTGTTGCCTTATCAGTGGTTCTCAAATTTTTTCACATGAGGGACCCCTAAACTGACAAATTAGACAACGGACCCCCATTTGATAGGATTTTGTCCCACGGTCCCTCATATGATAATAAGATTAATACTTTTAGATGTTTCATTACAGAAGGTGTGTAAAACCCATGACCAAAAGGTGCCGGTGCCGCGTCTATGTGCCGAGAGGTCGCAATGCCGATAGCCCACAAGCAGAACCAGCTGAGCGAGGCGGCGTGCAGCGTGTCGGTGGAGCTAACCTCTCCCTCTCCCAGCCCCCACGCCAAACCTAACCTCCCCCCATGCCTAAACCTAACCTCCCCCAGACCCTAACCCAAAACCTAACCTCTCCCAGCCCCCACGCCAAACCTAACCTCCCCCCATGCCATGCCTAAACCTAACCTCCCCCAGACCCTAACCCAAAACCTAACCTCTCCCACCCCCACGCCTAAACCTAAGGTCGGCAGGTGGTCGGCATAGCGGGTGGTCGGCATAGCGGGTGGACCCCAAGGTGCCGCGTCTATGTGCCGACAGACCGCAGTGCCGACAGTCTGCAATGCCGATAGCCCACAAGCAGAACCAGCTGAGCGAGGCGGTGTGCAGCGTGTCGGGGGACCGGCTGCCTCCAGCCCCCATGCCTAAACCTAACCTCTCCCACCCCCATGCCTAAACCTAACCTCCCACAGACCCTAACACTAAACCTAACCTCTCCCACTCCCCACGCCTAAACCTAACGTTGGCATTGCGGGCTGTCGGCACTGCGGGTGGTCGGCACAGCGGGTGGACGCCGACCAAAATAGTCATTGTGTTACTTATGAATGGAATTATAGCTACAATTTACCCTCAGGCTCTTCTAAATTTCGTGTTACACTACCCAGGTGAAAAAATAGTGTGCTAAAGTACATTTAATTTTAGTATACTAATTGTACTTCCAAGTCCACTAATGACTAATGCACTTTTAGTGTTATTCTCAAGTATACTTTAAAAAAGTGTACTATTTTCAAGCACACTTGTTTTGTCTTAGTACACTCATGATATGTCATTAGTGTACTATGGACAGTACCAAAATACACTTAGTATACTTATTTGTGCTATTTTGGAACGCCATAAAGTTGTACTTTAGTACAGGCAAGTACACTTATTAAAAAATATACTTTGAATGTGTTAACAAACACTTTTATATACAATTTTAATGCAATTTAAATGTACTAGACCCGTACATTTAAATTGTATTATTATCATATATAAAATAGTTTGCTAACATACTCTAAGTGCATTATTTTTAAAGTGTACTTCTCTGTATTTAAGTACAACTTTATGGCGTTCCAAAATAGCACAAATAAGTACACTTGGGAGCGTACCTATATTCCCCGGGTCCTATGTTCCCCGTTTTTGTGGGACCGGGGAACATAGAACCCTTTCTATGAAAAAGGGTCCTATGTTCCCCGCTTTTCCCAAATAGGGTCCTATGTTCCCCGCTATGTTCCCTGGTCCAATGTGTCTCCCGAAATGCCAAAAACAGCCTACCTCATATGATCGCGTGATTCAATCAATGCATATGGGTGCAGACAACACTCTCCGCGGGGAACATAGGACCCTATTTGGGAAAAGCGGGGAACATAGGACCCTTTTTCATAGAAAGGGTTCTATGTTCCCCGGTCCCACAAAAACGGGGAACATAGGACCCGGGGAACATAGGACCCGGGGAACATAGGGATGACCCCCTTGAAAATAGTACATTTTTTTAAAGTATACTTGAGAATGGGGACCGCCTTCCATTCCGAAACACCACCGTTCCGACACACCCCCACTCAGAAACCCCCCCATTCCGAAACCCCCCCACTCCGAAATTGAAATTGATTTAACCCCCCCACTCCGAAATTGATTTTCAAGTCCATATTTCTCCGAGTTTCCTGCATTCCTGCAGCTTGAAATAAACGTTTCAACTCATTGTTTTTTTTATTATATGTCACTGTCTTCATATAATTACGCTATAGCAGTAAACACGCCTGCTGCATTCAGATAGATACAGGAATGTGAACGTTGGATACATCCTAAAATCAGCTGTGGATCACAGACATGTTTGCACTCTGTGTTGTTCAGAATCGCGCAAGCCGCTGCTCAGGGACTGGGCACAGCTGTCCCGCTTGCTTTCTCCACCACTCCGCAAAGAAATAGGCTACACCTTGACAACGCACACTCTAGTTAAGCGTGTATCGGGCCGGAGCAGTGTTTTTATTTTTTGGCACACAGACTTTCCACTCTGCTGGTCTAAATAGCCTACCACGTGTGGTCTTGCGCATTCCTGCCTCGCAGTTTTCTGCAGGTGCACAGAGATATCTCTCTACAATCACTAAACATTGTTCATTTATGTGATCTTGCCATACAGTTAGTTAAATTTGTCAAATGCGTAATCCGAGAGCGCAAGGATCTGTTCCACAGCAGCATATTCAACTAACTGATTATTTTGACGCCGACAGGATCTAATCATAAATTATGTTTTCTACACATCTAAAGGTGAGCTGTTCCACACGCCCACATTCATACCGTGACAAGTGTTTGAATTTTTTTTATTGTAACTTTGAGTAAAATGCTCACAGTTGAATAAGGTTAATTGAGTCATATTAGCAAGATGAGGATTTGTGAATGCCAGTCGGGTTGAACTGATTTTGTTTTATGAAAATCTGAGGAAATTTAGCTTCCCCATTCCCGATGGTCTAGCGCCGCCTATACATATTTTCAATAAAAAACAATGAGTTGCAGTGTTTGATGCAGGAAACTCGGAGAAATATGGACTTGAAAATCAATTTCGGAGTGGGGGGGGGGTTCGAAATGGAGGGGATGTCCCCATTCGGAATAGCGGTGCCTTTAACACATTCAGTGCCAGCGACGCCATATGGCGTCAAGAGAAATTTACCGTACAGTGCCAGCGACGCCATATGGCGTCAAGAAATCCAAAATCATATTTTTCCATATTTGTGCAGCTTAAGGTCGTACGCAGCCTGTCAACATAATCTCCTTCAATGGATCTCACGGCGCCACCTTAAAAAATCGACGCGATCAGAGCGCGCCGCCCCCCCCCGACTCCTTTGTCTTGACTGAGTTTGGGAAATCGCTTCAGTCCCTTGGTGATAGCAGATGGTAGCATACGATAGATAGCATTGAGAATTAGCATTGAGAATTAGCATTGAGCATTAGATAGTTATTAGCGGTATATTTAGATCAGATAGGTAGATAGATAGATTGATAGCATCAGATAGATTAGTTTGTGAGATTGTGGTGAGTGTTGAGCGTTTGGTGTATTTCAGGTGAGTGCTTGGGTGTTTGAGGTGTGTGTGTGAGGGCCGCGTGTGTGTGTGAGTGTTTGTGATAGCGTTAGGTCGATTAGTTTAGCAGGCAGCAGTAGTAGCGTTAGCGTATAGTTATTAGTTAGTGTAGTGTGTGTAAAAAAAAAACAAAAAAAACAAAAAAATACGTGTTTGTGCGTCTCTGTCTGTCTGTGTCTGTCTCTGTGTGTTGTGTGTTGTGTGTGTGTGTGTGTGTGTGTGTGTGTGTGTGTGTGTGTGTGTGTGTGTTTAGTTGGCTAGTTGGCTAGTCTAGAGCTAGCTTAGCTGTAGGGATGCCTAGGCGCAAGCGTCCCCAGCCTGCTGCCGGGCAGCTCACATTACAGCAGGCCCTGGACCGCGCTGTTGAGTCGAGAGGTCTCCCGGAGACGGACTCCGACGAGCCGGTCTCTTCCTCTGAACATGACGATGCTAGGGATTCAGACTGGCAACCGCCTGCACCGAGTGGTGCCTTTTTGGACTCCAGCGATGGTGAGATCGATTTACGATCATCTGATATTGAAAACACTTTTTTCCTTCAATCATATATATCATATTTTTATAAACTCTCACTTTGGATACAGATGAGGAGGAGGAGGAGACTCCTGAGTTGCCCGTGGCGTCGTCTTCTAGAGGTAAGAACCTAGATATATATACGTTATTATTGATCCTTTGCAGGAAATTCATGTGTCAGGTATACAGCTAAATCTACATTTCAGGACAAACAGAACAATGTATCATCATCATCTTCATAGGAGAGCAAAAAGTAGCCTACTAAAAGTGACTTACAGTATATAGCAGTGATGCCCAACCAGTAGATTGGGAGAGAGAGAGAGAGAGAGACAGACAGACAAACAAACAAAGAGGGAGTGTGTTGTGGCGACTTTACTATGCAGGCTGGAAACTGTGTCTGTGTAGTATGCGTGTGTGCATTTGCAATGTTGAAACTGGACTGGTAGATCTTGGCAGACTGGCTTCTTGAAAAGTAGAGGTACAAATGTAAAAAAAATAAACACACACACGCACACACACCTTTTATTATTCAGCCATTTATTTTCGTAAATAAAAGCTTGGTAAGAATAACAATCCTGAATTATTTAGCCTATTCTAATACCATGTAAAATATACAATTTCAGAGTTGGAGGACAGTGAGGATGACGAAAACCAAGGGGCTTCCTCCAGCTTCCCACGTGTTGCACGTTTGCAGTCCAGTGATGAAGGTGAGATCAAGGCCATTTTAGAATTCCAATTCAATCTGATAGTGAATGAAAACATAAACTTTTTTCCTTCAAGAAATTTCAATTTCATATTTTTATAAATTCACTTTTACGACAGAAGAGTCGGAGGATCCACCACCACCACCACCACCTTCTTCAAGTGCAGTTGGGCGCAAAAGAGGTGGGAACCTTTTTTATTCAGTTTATTTTTGTCAACACAAGGCTTCTAATTATTGGATTTTGTCAAAAAGACAGCTTGTTTACATATCACAATTGTCTGAAGAAAAACCTTTTATTTCATATTATTTTTATTTTATTTTATTTTTATTCAGCTGGCAAGACTCGCCATCAGGAGGACCCGCCAAGCTGGCGGGAAACGGGTGACTGGAGCCCCAAGAGCTTGCCGTTCACGGGAGTGGCAGGTCCTAGCAACGCGGCAGCATCCATCCAGTCCGACCAGCCTGTCGACTTCGTGGAGCTCTACCTCTGCGAGGAGCTGCTGCAGCTCATTGTTGAGCAGACAAACACTTATGCACAACAGTGCATTGCTGTCCTCCATCAGCTGCGTCTCCCCTTCTCCAGGGCAAATGCCTGGGTTCCGCTGACGGTGGTAGAGCTGAAGCGGTTTTTGGGTTTGCTCTTCCTCACCGGCCTCATAAAGAAACCCAGCATCGCGGAATACTGGTCTGTTGAACATGCACTTGAAACGCCCTACTTCAGAAGAACAATGCCACGGAACAGGTACCAGATAATCTGGCGCTTTATTCATTTCAGTGACAACCGGGAGGTCGATGGCAGCGACCCGCTGCACAAAGTGCGTCTCGTCCTGGACCTGCTGCTCTGCAAATTCAGGGAGATGTACCGGCCCTCACAGAACATCAGTGTGGACGAAGGGATGCTTCTCTGGCGCGGGAGACTGCGGTTCAAGGTGTACAACCCTGCAAAACCAGTCAAGTACGGGATCAAGAGCTACATACTCTGCGATTCTGAAAACGGCTATTGCTACTCCATGAAGCCCTACTGTGGAACAAGCAACACACTGCAGGACACCGTGCGCTTCCTGGTCGACGGCCTTGAGGGTTTTGGCCACCGCCTCTACATGGACAACTTCTACAACAGTGAGTCCATGTGTCGACTTCTCCTCAGCCTCCACATAGACTCAGCCGGCACACTCCGTGTGAACAGGGGAGAACCACCGTCAATCCGGCAGGTCAGCATGTCGGATCTGGCAGTCGGTGAACGACGCGCTCTCCACAATGACGCAGTGATGGTCCTGGCGTGGCGAGACAAGCGGATCGTGAGGATGATCACCACCTTCCACACGGATGACATGAAGACCGTAGAGGTGAGACAGAAAGGCCAAAGTGAGAGAGTCCCCCAACAAAAACCAGCATGCGTCGTGGCCTACAACCAGTACATGAATGGTGTAGATCGGCTAGATCAGAAGATCAGCTATTACCCATTCATCAGGAAGACGGCGAAATGGAGCTCCAAATTCGTGGCGTACCTGATGGAGATCGCGATCAGCAATGCCTTCATCGTATACAGAAACCGCAACCCAACGGCCAGCTGCAAAACGCTCAAAGACTTCACCCTGTCGGTGATCAAGTCCTGGACGGAGGCATCTGTCCCCCCCCCCTCCTCCTCCGGCGGCAGGTGACCAACCTCCTCCTCGCCAAGCCACGCCCATCCACCCGCGGAAACGGTCCGCTTCCGCTTCCGCGACTGTGGACTTCGAGGGACATGTCCCACAGCCAATCGAGGTGCCACCCACGAAGGACAAGGCCTACAGGCGATGTGTGCACTGCGCAGCGAAAGGACTCAGAAAAGAGACAAAATACGTTTGCCCCAAATGTGACTACCTCCCTCTCTGCCTGTACCCCTGCTACTTCGAGTATCATTCCCAGTGACAGTTTCATCCTCTCCCCACTCCCTCCCCCACCTCACCCCCCCAACCCCAAAAAAAAAAAAAAAAAAAAAAAAAAAGTAGATGAGGTCTATTGTTTATAGTCCGGTGGGCTGTCGTCTTTTCACATACTTTTTCCCGCAGGTAAACTAGACATTCTAACTTTCATTTCAGCTATAGCATTTTGTTCAACTCAAAGGAGAATTCATTATTTGGCCTATGTTTACATAAACTTGTCTTGATTTCCATATATTTTGAAGGTCCATGTGAAGAAGATAAAACAGTGCAGGACATGTTGTGTTTTGAATATTGTTATTATGTTACACATCAAATGAAAGCTTTCAATGTGTAGTTTCATAAAAATAAAAAATAAAGGTGATATATTGTTTCCCTATGTAAATAGAGACTTCAATATCCAGCATGACCTCATGAAAGTGAGCATTTTGATGTTAGACCAAGATGTATACAGATATTTGTAGAAAATAAACAAAACATTCTTTTCACATACTTTTTCCCGCAGGTAAACTAGACATTCTAACCTTTCATTCCAGCTATAGCATTTTGTTCAACTCAAAGGAGAATTCATTATTTGGCCTATGTTTACATAAACTTGTCTTGATTTCCATATATTTTGAAGGTCCATGTGAAGAAGATAAAACAGTGCAGGACATGTTGTGTTTTGAATATTGTTATTATGTTACACATCAAATGAAAGCTTTCAATGTGTAGTTTCATAAAAATAAAAAATAAAGGTGATATATTGTTTCCCTATGTAAATAGAGACTTCAATATCCAGCATGACCTCATGAAAGTGAGCATTTTGATGTTAGACCAAGATGTATACAGATATTTGTAGAAAATAAACAAAACATTCTTTTCACATACTTTTTCCCGCAGGTAAACTAGACATTCTAACCTTTCATTCCAGCTATAGCATTTTGTTCAACTCAAAGGAGAATTCATTATTTGGCCTATGTTTACATAAAGTTGTCTTGATTTCCAAATATTTTGAAGGTCCATGTGAAGAAGATAAAACAGTGCAGGACATGTTGTGTTTTGAATATTGTTATTATGTTACACATCAAATTAAAGCTTTCAATGTGTAGTTTCATAAAAATAAAAAATAAAAGTTGATATCTTCTTTCTTTGTGGAAATATGGACTTCATTATCCAGCATGACCCCATGAAAGTGAACATTTTGATGTTAGACCAAGCTGTAAACTAAAATTTGTAGAAAAAAAACAACACATTCTTTTGACATACTTTTTCCCGCAGGTAAACTAGACATTCTAACCTTTCATTTTAGCTATAGCATTTTGTTCAACTCAAAGCAGAATTCATTCTGTCGCCCTTTCTAACATAAAGATGTGATTATCTCAGAAACTAATTTCACCCTGCTTTTTTCGGTCGAAAACACTCTTTTTCAGAGGGGTGTATTTCCAAAATGGAAATGGTTTATAAACAAACTTTTTTTTTAAAATGAAACAGAAGGGTTCAAAGTTTCATTGAGGCTATTGGTTGTCCATATAAGAGGAACACAAAAAATGATATGGCTATATTACAATGCATTGCGGCCTATGTGGCACAGCAAGCAACCTTTTGCCCAAGGGCCGTGGCACTGAAAGTGTTAAAAAAATGGGAAAACCCCTCCATTACGAAGAATGGAGGTTGATCTTCGGAGTGGGGGGGTTTCGAAAAGGCAGGGTGTAACCCTTGAGAATAGCACTTTAAGTGCATTAATTATGACTTCTGAACATGACAACTTCCAGTACATTTAAAATGTATTATTAACATAAATAAAAGAGTTTGTTTGGATATTCTAATTGTATGTTTAATAGGTATGGACAAGTGTACTTCTCTTTACTTAAGTACAACTTTATGGTGTTCCAAAAAAGTGTACTTAGTGTATTTTGGTACAGTCCATAGTACACCAATGACATATCGTAAGTGTACTAAGACAAAAAAAAGTGTACTTGAAAATAGTGCACTTTTTCTAAGTATACTTCAGAATAGCACTTTAAGTGCATTAATTACGACTTCAGAAAAACACACTTCCAGTAAATTTAAAATGCAGTAACATCACACAGAAAATGCTCTGTTAATAGATTTGGAGTACATTTTACTATGAAAACACACTTCTTGTACATTAAAAATGCATTAATATCACACAAAATAAATGCAGAAAAATGCTCATTCAATATATTTAGATTACATCTTAAAATGTTAACAGTAAGTGCAGAAAAAAATATACTTCTGTGTAATAAAGTATAACTTAATGGTGGCTTAAACTAGCACACATACGTTTTTTCCAGCACCTCTTTAACTGTACTTCAATCGGGAGCGTACCTATGTTCCCCGGGTCCTATATTCCCCGGGTCCTATGTTCCCCGTTTTTGTGGGACCGGGGAAGATAAAACCCTTCCTAACCTCCCCCAGACCCTAACCCAAAACCTAACCTCTCCCACCCCTCACGCCTAAACCTAAGGTCGGCATTGCGGGTGGTCGGCATAGCGGATAGACACCCCAAATGTTACGGGGAGTGTTAAAAACGGGGAACATAGGACCCGGGGAACATAGGACCCGGGGAACATAGGGATGACCCCCTTCAATCATGAGAGACTTGTAAGACATTTTAACAATCTTTATTGAATCAGAATAGACAGTTTGAGTATGGCGTATGACTCCATGATGTGACGCTCCTCTTGCTATGAGAGAGGGGGGCGTCAGTGCTGTATGAGATAGAAAATCCCCCCTAAGGGGATTTGTTTCCAACAGGAGTCATGACATTGGTGGTGATCTGGGGAGGTGGTGGGGTGAAGCTTTTGCTCTGGAGATGCTGGATGAATGCGGGATGCTGGCACGAGGTGAGTGATGACTGCACAAGTGTGATTTAAGCTGTGGTGATGGGGCTTTATATAGTACCAGGAGAAGGGCATTTATGATGTCATAACTGATGTCATTTATGATGTCATAACTGATGTAATTTGGGCAACTGACATCACCCTGCAAAGGTGAGGTCATAGAGAAGGTGACGTCGGAGATGGTGACGTCATTTAGTGATGTCATTTGGGCTGAGGGGTATGACAGCATGCGGTGTCTACCTATGCCTTTTGGTCTTCCATGATTGAAATTCAGTCTAAGACTACACTTCAATCATGAGAGACTTGTAAGACATTTTAACAATCTTTATTGAATCAGAATAGACAGTTTGAGTATGGCGTATGACTCCATGATGTGACGCTCCTCTTGCTATGAGAGAGGGGGGCGTCAGTGCTGTATGAGATAGAAAATCCCCCAAAGGAATTTAAAGTTTTTAGGAACTGGGAAAGTTCCTAAACGGGGGGGTCATGGAGCTCGCCTGGGGTATGCTTTAGTCAGGTCATGGGCTGACAGGGGGAGATTTATGCATGCCGGGAGATGAGGGGCTGACTGGGGTTTTTAGGCAATGGCAGGGATGCATGGGAGTGGACGTGGGGGTCATGGAGGTTGCCTGGGGTATGCTTTAGTCAGGTCATGGGCTGACAGGGGGAGAGTATGCATGCCGGGAGATAAGGGGCTGACTGGGGTTTTTAGGCAATGGCAGGGATGCATGGGAGTGGATGTGGATAGCCTGGGCATGGGCGCATTTAATGAGAAATGGGAGAGTTTTGATCACCACCAACGAAGTGCTTGCTTCCTCTTTAGTCATGGAAGGAGGGATCTTTGGGCTGATAGTATGGCGTCTTGCTCTGGTTGGATGTAGGATGCATAGGCTGATGAGGACCAGCGACCCAGTTGTTGAAGGGAGGCGGAGGATACCCCCTGCATGGCTGCTGATGTGGCTGCCCCGATCCTGAACGAGTGGCTGGAATAGTTCTCTGCAGGGATGTTTGCATTTCTGGAGTGTTGTCTTGAAGTGATGGATGAACCAGGATCTCGTCATGTGATGCTGGGGAGAAATGAGGAAAAGGGGGGCCAAGGCACTATCGGGTACATTTCATATAATGCGGAGGACTGATCCAAGCCGGCAAACTGCTGCGGCCAAGTGCCAGCGAACCAGTGGCCTTGGTAGACCCCCCCAAAACCCACAGATAGGGCTGCATCTGTGAAAAGTTTTAAGTCGTCGGCAGACGAGACGATTTCGTCATAGAAAAATGAGATTATGTTTCTAACTTTCTAACAGGTGAGGCCAGAATTTGAGATCGGATCGGTATCCCTCATTTGAGGGTAACTGAGTCAAGGAGGCTGGGGACTGAAGATACTAAATCGAGCAGCCTAGAAATGAATGACCTCCCTTGGGGAATAATGTGCATGGCAAAATTCAGGACTTGTTCGGAACACCGGGAAGGGGGGAGAATCGAAAGGGCCGATTATGAATCCTTTAGATAATTCCCTGCTAAGGAGTTGAGATACTATTTTGGGCTCTTTTTGAGCCGTTTGCAGATTTTTTAGAGACGTGGGAAACTGGGGGGGGAGAAATTACTCCTATTTTGAACCCCTGGGAGAGGCCGGTTTAAGAGATGATCGGTGAATACACGATCAGGGTGGCAGGCTAGTTTGAGAGCCAGGGCTGGGATGTCGATGGGGGTGGATGGATGGGATTCTAGGATTTTTAACCCAATTTCTCTTTTTTGGGGGGGGAACTGCCTTGGGGGGGTTTAGACGGGGGGCAGACGGAGCGGGGGTGCGCTTCCCTGTAGGCGCTGCAGACGTGCAGAAAAATGCAATTTAGGATAGGTGCATATTTATTGCAAATAGCCATATTATTATGCATAAGCACCTTGCGCCCCTGGCAGTCTGATTGCGATTGGCTGGAAGGTTCCCTGCTGGAGGAGGGGGGGTGGACTGGGGGAAAACGGGGTGTGGCTGCCGGAAGCCTGGAAGGCAGCTTTAGGGCATAGGGGAGCCGTGTGGCCTATTTCGCCGCACGAAAAGCAGGTGATCGCCTGATGACCGCCCGTGACCAATACCAATAGCTCGGTATCCAACACGGACCAGTCCAGGCGGGTGTTGGATCGAGTTATGTACAGCGCTGCTTCGCAGAAAACGCTTTGTGGTACTGGTAGAATATGCCCTTCCCGTATTTTAGGTGGAGGTCCCCCACCAGGGCCATGTATTCGTCTAGCTCGGTGCGACGGTTGGGATGCACGGAGCATATTATGTCACGGAGAACCCCGAACGCAACAAAGAACTCGGTTGGTGATAGCTCTCCGGCGAGACGGGGGTTGGAAGATTTTAGGACGGCCGATACGTCTTGGCCGCCCATTATTTTCTTGCTGCACTCAGCAGACGGCAGGATAATACTGACTAAGTTAATATCTCTGCCTTGAAGGATCCTCTGGATTGCTAGCAGGAGAGACAGACAAGATTCGGCCAATGCAATGCGCTTTCATTAAAAGCAAAGCACGGTGGATCAGCGGTGAGCGCTGCCGCCTCACGCGGAAGGTCGCGGGTTCGAACCCCGGTCCGTCCCAGGTCCCCCTTGTGAGGAGCCTGCACGGCAATATTGGAAACTGGCATTTGCAATATATCTGATTTTGCGATATGAAGAAAAGAGAGAAAATAATAATGCAAGCATTTTTCACCAAAAGACTTATAGCTCATTAAGCCTTGCCCCTTTTACCTGCATGGGTGAATTAATAGCAGCATTTAGCTACAGCCAGAGTGAATGGCAGAGCTAGGTTTCATTGCCGACTTGTGGTTCTAGGATTTTCAATGCACTTGCTGATGTGGTATTTGCGACCCTGTTAGTTTATGGTTGCCCTTGTTGAACGGCACAATTTATCACGTGACTCATCAGCAATGGCATTTTTGCAAGAAGTATTGAGATTCTGAATGCATTAAAATCATGAAAAGATACGGTTTAGGGCAGTGATGATGTCAGGCAGCTTACAGTATGTGACATCCTTCTGCTGTTGCTGCTCAGCTGGACACGGCGATGGGGAATTCTGGGCGATTGACAGGGCCCGGTGTTGCCTGGAGAGCGATGGATGATCCCTGGTGCGGAAATGCCCCCAACACTGGCCACACGCTGGACGGCCGGTGTGATCGAGCCGATTTGCTGGTGGATGCTAATGCGGAAGTGCTCTGGATTCTGCACGCTGGACTGACGATGGGCCGCTGGAAGCCATGGAGCCCCGGTGAAGAAAATAATGCGCTGGTGCAAGCTGGACAAAATGGGGCCGCTCGAACTTTGTCTTGAGACTGATGTTGACTTAATGATGGACAGGCTGAAGGGGGAACGCTCTGCACGGAAGTGAGGCCTACGCGGGAGCTGATGAAGGCTGTTTGCTTGAGCCTATTTACTCCCTAAGCGAGACAACTGCTCCAGTGATGATGAACAGCAGCTGAGGATGATCGCTGGGGCTTTCTTGGAGGCGGATTTCTTGGCTCCTTCGCCGCGGCTACGGCCTCCGGAGTGCTGCGCGGACTTTGATCCGGGCGAGACGTCTTGGACCTCCGCGGGGATGGATTGCTTTTTGCAGCCGCGGCCCCTGGTGTGAGGAGCGTCCTTTGTGACGCCTGAATATGAAGCCTGGGGATCTGAGGTTTGCCCTGGGATGGTCGGGACGTTGATCGCGCTCCGGAGGAAGGTGTCCACGGCGGCGTTGACCCTCTGAAGCTGCTGCTCGTTTTCGGACTCAGACATGATGATGGACTGAGTGAAGCTTTTGCTCTGGAGATGCTGGATGAATGCGGGATGCTGGCACGAGGTGAGTGATGACTGCACAAGTGTGATTTAAGCTGTGGTGATGGGGCTTTATATAGTACCAGGAGAAGGGCATTTATGATGTCATAACTGATGTCATTTATAGAGAAGGTGACGTCGGAGATGGTGACGTCATTTAGTGATGTCATTTGGGCTGAGGGGTGATGTCATTTGGGCTGAGGGGTATGACAGCATGGGGTGTCTACCTATGCCTTTTGGTCTTCCATGATTGAAATTCAGTCTAAGACTACACTAAGTATATAGTGTAAGTATATTATGTACAAACACACTTCAGGGAGATTTAAAATGTATTAATATGACGGAAAACAATAGATAAAATGTTGTTTAAATACATTTGATAATTTAAATGCATTGTAATTATGTGAAAAGTTCACAAAGTCTACCTACATTACCACAGTTCAACCTTTGATGCTTTCAAGGGACTAAAGCAACTCAAGCTGTCAATAACCGGCAGGCGAGATGTTTTTGTTGTCTTGTAGTCAATGTCATTCCCCATGCGGCAGTGTGCGACTAGAAGAGCAGAAGAATAGAGGTTAGGACCCACATTAAAAATGGCCACCACACAGTGACACTGGAAGTTTGCAACAACTGCGACTACTTTAGATGGTACATTTATGAGCAGAAATGATTTAACAGATGCAACACCCATTCTGATCCAAGAAAGTCACCTGGAGTCTGTTATACTCTGAACACCTAGCAGGCTGGTAGGATAATTAAAGTGGCTAAAAGCGTGTGTGTGTGTGTCTCACCATGCATCCAATCTCCAGAACGCTGTAGGTGAAGCAGCTGTTGCCCTCGGCTTTGGTCTGGATCTCTTTGGAGCCCTGGAGCAGTAGCATCTACTTGAGGTTGCTGGCGGCGGCGTCCATGTAAGCGACGCTGTTGCAGTGATGTTCTAGGATGCTTTGGTGGACATCAGGTGCAGTCAGCTGGAAATTGACGTCCTCAGGCTGGGGGAGGAGAGGAGAAAGAGGGTGAAGTTAGTGACTGGTACTGAGAGGAGGCGTTATAGACGGATACTAAGACGAGAGAAGGGTGGACGAGGGTGTCTTTACCTGGAAACGTGGAAAACCTGGAAAAATGTTCTTGCTGGTGTACCAGTGCTTCGTGGCGACCTCGGTCTGGGTGGGGGCCATGCAGGTCTCTCCGGGCTCCGTGTTGGAGGAGACCTTGATGGCATTCTGATTGGAGCCCTGGTCAGGGTCGATCCAGTACTGATGTGGAAGAGGAGGAGAAAAAGCTTTGATCAGTCCAATATCCTTCTCTTAATAAATTTGGCTTCTGGATTCAACACTAATTACTAGCCTGGTAATCCTGATGATGTGGACCCAAATATCCAAACAAAACCTGTATTCCTGGACAAGCAGTATTCTCCTACTCTACTGGAAAAATCTGCTCACTGCTGGTTCACCTTCAGTGTTTCTGGGTAGGAAATTCAGTGGGCAAAGGACCAAAATCCCTCAAGAAATCTCAATGCCCATAAAATCCATCATCCAAGGGCAAAATCTTCCAAGATTTTGATCATATTCATATCCAACTCATTTAATTTACATTATGTTTTTATTTCTTTGTTAATATTTGAATCATTGCAATTGTGCAGTTCTACCTTATTTCCAAAATTGTTGCAGGCATGAAAGTAGACCAGAGGTTTTCTAAGTGGGAGGCGGGCCTCCCCAGGTGGGCTTCAAGCAGTTTCAGGGGAGGCTCAGTGAATGGAAGTGAAATGTACCATAATAGTTATCAAAATAACATCACATAGAATAGCCTAAATGTGTGTGATTTGGTTAAATAAATACACCACTTTTTCCCCCACCTTCAGAGCCAGAAACTAATAAATGCATTCAGACAGACACTTTTCTATGTATTGTTGTAGTCTGTCTGTCATGAAGGAAATACCTTGGATCAATTCTAGAGTGTCTATATGAGATCAACTAACCATACATACCTACCATACAGGCATCCAGGAAATGAGTGAAGGGGATGCCTTTTTATAAGCTTTGTCTGAGGTCTCCGATTATGAAAACCCCTGACAGACAATATTTGTAGAGGGAAACAGGCACATTCAACACTAGCCATGTCTACATTTAACACATTGACTGCCAGCCTTTTTTCAATGCTGTAGGTAAGTTCTGCCAGGTTTTTTTTTGAGGATTCTAGGCTCATTTTACAAGAGCCGAGGATTCTTTTCTGTTAGGACTTCGTGAACACCAATCATCTAAAAAGAACTAATAGAATGTGTGCTTTCTCTGTCTAAAAGAGTTAGTTTGTAGAGTTAGTAGTTATGTAAGCATTAGCAGTTGAATACAGCATGGTTTCAGCGTCAGAAAAAATATTCAGAGATAAACGGCTTTTTGTGAAATTCGATAGAACAGTCACTTTAACCATTCATTTTTGGCATCAGTAAGACCTAAACAATAGTTTTGAACAGTAATTTCCTCCATAACAGCAGGAAACTCCCCTCTGCTCAACTCCTCCCTCCGTGGGCGTTCTTCTTGGCTGCAGCGCCGTGTCACAAGCACTTTCCTACCTGTGCAAATGCACTTTCTCATACTCTCGACCTCTCAAATAAATTTCTGAATAGAAATTAAATTACTCTAAATTAGAGCGAAAAAGAAACAAAAAAGAATGGGTTGAAAATCCCATTCTAAAAGCCTTTTATGGCTGTTTCCAATTTGGTGCTATTTTGCAAGGCAAAATGGCCTGCTGCACCACAAGCTTGTCACCAGTCTCACTGCTTTGCTGCTGCTGTGCGGCTGTGAGCCTGTCTGCGCGGCCGCTCTTTGAGGAAGTCTGGTTGGACTCGCTCGCTTCTTGGAGTTTTGGTTGAGAGCTCTGATGGAGCTTTTGCGATTCTGGTCATATTTATGCTGCGTGCCTCAAAGTGTGCTCCATCCGCAATCCACCATGCAAGTTTGCAATCCCGCACCGCCAGCAATCAGCGCGAAAACGAAAGCGCCTCCGCCAATCCATTTTCATGAGAATAATGGCTTCGTCACACTGCTTTTTGCTTGCCTTCCTCCTTCCTTGTCGCCACTTAGTGGGTCGGTGGAATGGGTTGTACACGTTGTACACGTCCAATACTTATATAAGAGATGTAAAAGGGTTAGATGCACATCCCACCGTCAAAAAAAAAAAATCGATTCTGACGACGTGTTAACTCATTCACTGCCAACAACGTATGAACACGTTTTCAGAATCCAGCTGTTCCCTGCCAACAACGTGTTTACACGTTTTTGGCATCGATTTTTTTTTTTTGACGGTGGGTTGTGCATCTAAGCCTTTTACATCTCTTATATAATTATTGGAGCCACCGAACGTTTACAACCCATTCCACCGACCCACTAAGTGGCAACAGTGCTCTCCTGGCTAGAGAAAGGAAAGCATTTTTTTAACTTGTCAAGCCATTCTCAGCCCAGCCATTCTCCTTTTCGCGCTGATTGCTGGCGATGCGGGATTGCAAATTTACATAATAGATTCAGCCGATCTACTATGATCGGGTGATAGATTACAGGTGGACGAACACACTTTGAAACACGCAGCATAAATATGACCAGAATCGCAAAAGCTTCTCTCAACCAAAACTCCAAACGAGCGAGTCCATCCCGACTTCCTCAAACAGCGGCCCAGACATGCAGGCACAGGAGAGCAGCAAAGCACTGACTGGTGACAAGCTTGTCCGCCCACGGAGGGCGGAGTTGAAGCAACTCGAGAGGGAGGGAGAGAGAGAGAGAGAGAGAGAGAGAGAGAGAGAGAGGGAGGGAGAGCGAGAGGGAGGGAGAGAGAGAGAGAGAGCGAGAGGGGGAGGGAGAGAGAGAGAGAGAGAGCCAAAAATGAATGGTTAAAGTGACAGTTCCATCCAATTTCACAAAAAGCCGTTTATCTCTGAATATTCTTTTTCACGCTAAAACCATGCTGTATTCAACTGCTAATGCTTACATAACTACTAACTCTACAAACTAACTCTTTTAGACAGAGAAAGTACACATTCTATTAGTACTTTTGAGATATTGTATGTTCACAAACTCCAAGCTGAAACGAATCCTCGGCTCTTATAAAATGAGCCATAATCCTCAAAAAACGGCTTGGCAGAAGCTACCTACAGCAAAAAAAAACGTCTGGCAGTCAATGTGTTAACACGTCGTTGGCAGTCAACAGCTGGATTCTGAAAACGTGTTAACACGTCGTTGGCAGTGAACGTGTTAATATGCGAATTAGGTTTAACAAATCTTTTTAAAATTTGCAAAAAACTAAATGCGAATAGGTGCGTTTCTGTTAGGTTTCCATTATATGGGTTGAAGTGCAAATAAGCAATGCACGTACGTGACGTAGGTGAATGCGTTTGGTTTTCTCCAGATAGCCCCGAATTCTGGTTTAACACGCTTTCTCTAACTTGGCCAAGTTGTCGTTGTGGCCGCTGGTTAGGGCTGTGCGATTAATCGATTTTGAATCGTAATCGAATTAATTAGTTAGGACGATGTTAAAAAAATGAAAATCGTAAAATCGTTTTTTTTTATTTTATTTTTTTTTCACTTTAACTAGGGTAAGTACGTTACGCGGGGCGGCTCTCTCTCATGTACGCAGTGTCAAGTTAGCAAGCAACAGCCAGGAAGTTAGGCATAGCAGCGGCAAGCTAAAACAGGAAGTTGGGCTGTTCTGCCTTCAGAGTAAAAGCGTAAATTGTCAATTATGGAAAAAAGGGGGAAAAAGAGCTCTGCAGGGCAACAAATGTTTAGAGAAGTATAATAGTATAATAAATCGAAATCGAAATCGAAAATCGAGTTTTGAGAGAAAAAATCGTCAATTTTAGTTTTAGGCAAAATCGCACAGCCCTACCGCTGGTAGATGCGTTCCATAACAGTCAGAATAGGCTATTCTGTTGCCCACTGTTAATGAGTTAATTGTAGCAATATACAAGTTCATATTCTCGCCTTGTAGCATACAAATCGGGGGCTGTAACAGAGATCAAAGTGATCAGGTGAGCTGTTTGTTGTTTTTCTTCCTTGGGCATTTTAAGAGAAGTTCAGTCATCAAGCCTTATTTGCTATTGAGTGGTGAGCTGCGAGCTTCTGGGAGGTTAGAGTGGACAGACATTTCACCAAGTCATATGTCAGATCTGTCAGGCCTGACAGATCTGACAGGCCGGCCACGCCTGCTCAAAACAGCTGTTGACACGTCATCAGCGTCATGGAAGGGAAGGAAGACTGCAGATGCAGTAGAAACTGACAAGGTAAAAATCAAAACAACTATTACTCTTATGTCTGATTACAAGAAAAAGAAACAAGCATTTGCCGGCAGTCACGTGGGTTGAACTCTCGCTGCGTCAAGAGTTTGAGAAATGTGTTTTTATTTAAGATTCTGCACATTAAATCGTTTTCGCATTAGTCTAAATCCACCTCAAGCGAGTGTAAAACTTTTTTGCGAATCAGAGGATTTTTTTCCTCAGATTTGGGCATTTCCAGTACTTTTTTTGATGCGCAGATTCAAAATGCAAATAAAAAGAGTCAAATGGAAACCCAGCTACTGTTTTGGATAAGGGCGTATGACCTCTTGAGGTGAGGGAATCTGAATAGGCTAGGATAGATAATCCCCCCCAACCCCCCCATGTGGAATTCTTTGTGAGTCAAGACTCGGTGCTGGACTGGGGAGGTGGGTGGGGCGAAACGACCGCTTCAGAGGAGATGATGAACAGCCGTGATGCCAGCTGCTGCTATGATCCGCCAGAGGGAGGTGACGCTGACGTAGAACCCTCGCTATATGTACTAGGATGAACAGAAATCATAACTGATGTCATACTTAAACTTGACTGATGTCACGGGCTGATCAGGTTATGCAAATATGGTGGCCTTCTCACTGAAATTTGGTCTGAAACCTCACTTATGCAGTTTATGTCCAGCACAGTCTTTATTAACACGTTCACTGCCAATGACGTGTTTTTACGTCAAACAAAATCCAACGGTTGACTGCCAATGATGTGTTTTTACGTCAAAAATGACGTTTTTTTTTTTTTGACCGTGGGATGTGCATCTAACCCTTTTACATCTCTTATATAAATATTGGAGCCACCGAACGTGTACAACCCATTCCACCGACCCACTAAGTGGCGACAGTGCTCTCCCAGACTAGAAAAAGCAGAGCCAAAACTGCAGGGGAACGCGCGATGAAACCATTCTCATACTGTAGAATGGATTGGCGAAAACGCTTTCGCTTTTGCGCTGATTGCTGGCGGTGAGGGATTGCAAATTTGCATAATAGATTACAGGTGGAACACACTTTGAAACACGCAGCATAAATAAGACCAGAATCGCAAAAGCTTCATCAAAGCTCTCAACCGAAACCGCAAGAAACGAGCGAGCCCATCCAGACTTGCCCAGCGGCCGCCAGCAGACAGGAGCAGCAGCAAAGCAGTGAGCCTGGTGACGCGAGGTTACAGCAGCAGCAGAAACGAGCTTGTGACACGCCCGCTGCAGCCAAGAAGACACACACGGAGGGAGGAGTTTGAAGGAGAGGGGTGTTTCCTGCTGTTATGGAGGAAATTACTGTTCAAAACTATTGTTTAGATGTCTGACGTCTTACTGATGCCAAAAATGAATGGTTAAAGTGACTGTTCTATCGAATTTCACAAAAAGCCATTTATCTCAGAATAAATTTTCAGACGCTGAAACCATGCTGTATTCAACTGCTAATGCTTACATAACTACTAACTCTACAAACTAACTCTTTTAGACAGAGAAAGCACACATTCTATTAGTTCTTTTGAGATATTGTGTGTTCACAAAATCCTAACAGAAACGAATCCTCGGCTCTTGAAAGATGAGCCAGAATCCTCAAAAAAAAAACTTGGCAGAAGCTAACTACAGTATTGAAAAACGGCTGGCAGTGAATGTGTTAAAATAATAATAACAGGTTTAAGAAAGCTCAGGCTAAATGAGGTTTTCCTAAACAGGGTGATGGTGTAGTAGAGAATTAACTGAATACTTAACTGAATTCCCACAAGGCCTCTTCACGCACAACAGCTCCTCTCCAGTCCCCAACGGCTGTCTTCACTGGTTTAGGCTCACAGGGCTGGTCAGGTCTTTCTCGCACTGCTACTGGCTTCCACCTCCAGCACTGTTGATTTGTCTCCCTCTGTTCTCCAGCTTGCCATGTGAAATGGTGAGAGCGCGAGCAGGAAGGCTGCCCTGCAATACATTGGCCCACACCTAGTCAATTGTCTTCCTCCAAATCTCACTAGCTCTGTTCCTAAACAGCCAGAAGATGGCCCTGCTCTCATTACAATTGCTCACACCTGTCGTCTATTGTTGGATCCCCCTAGCAATGTGTTCCCTTTGAAACTCACTTAGATAACTATTCTTAATCAGAATGTGTTGCTTTTCTCGGACTAGTCTTGGATGCACTACACCCGATTACATCCTGGAAATTTGTCTGCCTTTTTGCCACTGAGATAATTGTGTACAGATTATTATTTTGGCATGCACTTTTTTTAGACAGCATTTGTTTAACGACTTTCTGATCCATCCTTGTCTCAGTGATACTGTATGTCGTGTGCCGTAACTATAATGTAATCGGCCTGGCAAATGGTTGATCTGGCATCACTGCTAACGGCTACTTTGCTGACCTAGATCATGGTTTTATCTTCTTGTTGTACCAGGTTGGTATCAAGTGATTCGACAGACTCTCCCTTAAGGGAGGTTGTATCTGGGATTTAGGGCCTTGGTCATCTCCCTGCAGAGAAAGTGTACTTATTTTTTTTTTTAATTTGGAGGTGTTACACAGGGTTAGAGACACTTGGACAGAGCTGTTGCATATTGTAGTGAGAACAAAGGTGTGAAAATCAAAAAGATTGCGTTATATGGTGGACAATTCCCACATTTAGATATTGTGGCAAAAACTACCTTTTGTTTTGCTCATTGATTTTAAATGTACCTTTATGAAAAGATGGATAAGACATATCTGCTGTCTGAACATCAAATTGTTTATTTTAAACAAAATTAAAAACAGTATGAAAACACTGTAAGTAAAACAAACGGCCAGCAGACACTAAAATATATGAAAAATTAGAAAATGGCTGAGCTTCCCCATCTTACTTTGGAAATCCCGCCTACTGTCCCAGTCATTGCTCCGCCCCCTCTGCTGATCTGGGTGGAGCCATACTCTAGACTAGCACATGCTGCCTCCGATACATGTGCAGTCACCAAACGCTTTTCAACTGACAGCGAGGAACTTCACCGGCAGGACGTAGCCAAGGGAGGATCACGCTATTCTCCCCGGTTCCCCTCCACCCCAAACAGGTGCCCCGACCGACCAGAGGAGGCACTAGTGCAGCGACCAGGACACCTAGCCCACCAGCTTACCAACTGCAGATGCATCCAATTGTCTCTGTAGAAATCAAATATATATTATTCTTTTGTGTGTCTGAAATGTCTGACCAAGCCACGGTTGCCAACACATGCAATTTTGAGGTAGACTAAAACAACTTCCGGGAAATATACTGCCGCCAACTAACATGAAATATTGAGGTAGAAAAAAACTATGAGCAGTATAGCAAGTATAAACACTATAAACATCTCACCAACGATGGTATGTGATCTTGGTCGGTCGCAACGACCATAAATCGCTGGACTCTAAACTGCCCTTAACGCCGTCGCCGATCCCTTATAACTTAAGAACTAATTAAATAATAATACGCCCCCACATCGTTCTAATTCTGGGAATTGTCCAGATTGGCTGCGTCCACCCTGGGTGTGGACTGCTCTTTGGGTGTTGGGGTGGCAGGATTCTTCGCACTCCAGCTTTCATTATTGCATTTCCGGCGGATCACGGTCCTGATGTCCGTTACCGCAGTTCCAGGAAACTCGGCGATTACAGTGTCTGGAGGAGGATGAAGAAGAACATGAACATTGATGAAGCCCATGTGCCTCTCTCATGTTTTACAAACCCCTGAGACTGGGCGTCCCACAGATGGCTGACATTGTCTTACAGAGGCTGTGGCCTCAATTTTAAAACTAGCTTGACATCTCCCGAGTGTTCTGCATTAACAATAATATATAACAAACTTACTCTGATGGAGCTCTCCAATACCAATACTCAAAGCAGCTTTGGAAATGTCTTGCTAAGGTTGTCAGTTGTAATTGCTAGGGTTGTCAGTTGTCACTTAATTTTACTTTCGATTAAGTGACACCCTTAACAGGTTAACCCGTGTGCCATGTTTTCATATACTTAAGTTAACATTGCTTCCCACGAAGGGGGGGGGGGTCGGCAGATTGGCAACACGTCCTCGGCGGTTAATCGTTGACATCCCTATTCTTGACGTTTATTAATGTTGAACTTAATATTGTGAAGTAATCTGAACCAACCTGAACTATGATTATTGTTCTCTGGAACAGCCTCCCCCTCCATGTAAGAGCCGCCCAGACACTCGAGGTTTTTAAATCACAACTAAAAACCCACCTGTTCTCCCTGGCCTTTCCCCCCACTTAGCCCTCAATAGGTCCCTGGCTTTACTGTTTATTGCTTTTATTGTTTTACTGTTTTTATTGTTCTATTGGCTTATTGTCTTATTGCCTCTAGTCCTTCTATCTCATTTTAAATTGCCATTATTTCTTGTATTGTGTCATATTTTATTTAGTACTTTGCACTCATCTGTTTATTTCTACCTGCCTATACCTGTGAAGCACTTTGGTTCCAGCTGCCGCTGTATGGAAATGTGCTATATAAATAAAGTTGACTTGACTTGACTATTGATTATGACAATCTGATTGTTGATTACCACACAAATTGATGTCTCGTAGTAGGAGCCAGCTTTGAAACAAAATCAGCAGGTCGGACTATTGAAAAATCAGAATCGTCCGAGAAAATTGCTGTCTGTGCATCTCTACTAAGTAGGCACGGCAGCTCAGGCTAACTGCTCAAGTCAGAACCTTTTTGTGCATCGACATTTCTTATAACAATAGTTCTACTTGGTCAAATTAAGCGATCCAGTTATATTGAGAATCAGGAGAGGCCATACAACTACTAGGACCAAAAAAACAACCCAAAAAAAACAGCTACTCAGGGACAGGTAGATACTGGATTACTTACTAGCCCATGCAATTACTGGATAACGGAAACCCTGGTTCGTAAATAAATAAATACAAAAATAATCCATAAATTATGCATGTAGTGAATTATCCATCAAGTACCTACCAACAAGTGCATTGGGTTTTTCAGCATCGAGCTGTACTTTTGGAGTTCCACCCTGCGGTGCCCTTCCTGTGAGGCTGGAGGTTGCCAGTACATCCTGGCCAAAGAGGAGCACTGCCAGGTCCTGAGCAAAAATTGACATCCTTGTCCTACCCAGTCTGGCAAATGCCCTCTTTGGCACCTGGAAGTGGGTTTTGCCCAGGGAGAACTGTGTCCATGATATAAAGAATAAAAAAGATGGTGATGTAGCCTACAGATCTGCATGCTAAACCTCACTCCATAAACTTGATGTCCTCTCCCACTCTACTATCCGGGTTGCCACCAACGCCCCTTTCAACACTCACCACTGCACCCTATACTCCTCTGTCAACTAGCCATCCCTGCACTCCCGTCGTAATATGCACTGGTTCACGCTCATTTACAAAACCCTCCTTGGTTTGTCCCCCCCTACCTGTGCCACCTGTTGCAAATGACATCTACCGCTTACAATACTCACTCTGCTCAACACATTCTCCCAAAGATTCCAAAAACAAACACTGTACTTGGTCAAACCTCATTCAGGGCTGCTGCTGCCAGTGACTGGAACAAACTACAGAAAACTCTCAAACTGGATACTTTCATGCGCAAGTCAGCATTCTCACCGACTCCTGCAACTGCTTCTCAACCCAGTAACATCCCCAACCCCCTCCCTGTCTGTTGGCTGATTGGTGTCTGTTCCTTTCATGTTGCCCGTCCCGTATGACTTTTGTGTCGCCATATCTACTCACGCAATATGATTTTAAAGCAGCACTTCAGCATTGCCGCTTCCAACCAGCAGGTGCCACAATTATCCACTATTTATTAACAAAAACAAAACTTAATATCAAGTGTTAACATACCATTTCAGGAGTAGAATCAGATGCCTGGACAGCACTGCTGGTGGCAGGGGTGGCAGGTTGCAGCCGATCCACTTTTTCAATGGACTCCTTCAAAGTCTTTACCAATCCAGGTAGTTCTACATTATGATAAATGGAAACACCAGTCATTTCTATTTGACAAACCCAGTGACTTAAACTACAACATTGAAACATTTATACAAAAACTAATCTATATGCACATTGTTTTAAGAACTACCACATTGGCTCAGCCATTGTTTTTCTCCCCAAATAGAGGTTGTCTTCTATTTGTGCTCTAATAATTATAGGTGTCGTGTCAAAAAGTTTTATTATGGAGTGACATTAAGCCCCTTTCCCAGTACAATATTGTGACATGTTTGGCATGTCTGTGTTCCTCTTCATGTCTAGTTTCATGATACCACATTGCTTCATGCTAGCTTTGGCATTTAGCCCGCTAAAACCTTCCCACGACAGTAACTGAAATGGCAAATGATCCACCATTTTTGTCAGATATTTGCGTTAGCAATTGAACCGTTAGCCCAAAAAATTTGACAATCGGAAAAAATAAGTGGCATTACAATTGGTAAAAATGAATACAAACTTAGTTTATTTGCTGACGATTTACTGCTTTAATTAAGTAACACAAACACCTCAATCCCACAGGTAATTGAAATCATTACAGAATTCTCCAAATTATCCGGTTATAAAATGAATGAAGGAAAAACAGAATTAATGATAATAGAAAAAGGTACAACTAATTTGGAAAATTTAAAACAGTTTAAAATACAAAAAAAGAACATTAAGTATTTGGGTTGCTACATAAGTGCAGATAAAACACAGCTTTATAAGGATAACTTTCTTCCACTCATAAAAGGACTTAAACAAGATATAGACAGGTGGTCTGAATTGAAAATTAATTTAATAGGTAGAATTAACCTTCTCAAGATGATGTGGTTGCCAAAATTCTTATACATATTCCAGACTATTACAATTAAGGAGGTGAACTCTCTTTTTTCTTCTTTTATCTGGTTAAATAAAGCTAACAGATTAAAGAAAAAGTTACTGTATTATCCTTGAGAGGAAGGTGGTTTGAACCTACCGAAGCTGGAGTTTTACCATCATGCAGCTCAAATGTTTTATTTCGATCATATAATAAATAATACAAGTGAAGAACCATGGATAAATATCAAAAATCAACAGTTAAAGCCCAGCAGTTTTCTTTTAGCTCTTTTCTCTAAAAAAAAAAGATTAAATCTACAAATTTTATAATTAATAGTACATTAAATGCCTGGAAAAAAAATGAAAAAAATACTAGGTAGAAATAGGAATCCCCATACATATAGAAATCTGGAAAAACCCATCAATAACCATTCAGAACACACAATTATATTGGGAAACATGGATAAATAGTGGAATTCAGAAAATATCAGATATCATAGACCAGAACTGGTTACTTTCATTTCCGGAATTAAAGAATAAATATAAACTGAACGACAAAGACATTTTTAAATACCTTCAATTAAAAAAATTGGATAATAACAAACTTTGAGCTTGGAAATAGAATTTCGACTGAGATGGGGGAAATTATAAAAAAAAAAAAAAAAGATGAAAAGAGGCGATTATTGGGTGCGGCGTATAAAATACTTCTTAAAGCGGAGGATAATAATGAACTACTTCAAAACATATATAAAAACTGGAGCAAAGATCTTGGAATAGATGCAAAACAAAAATGGAAGGAATGTTTGCAACATACTATGTATTTACCACAAATGAAAATTTACGCTTAATACAATACATGATGAATGATGAATGAAGATGAATGAATGATTATTTTATTTGCGTGTCATGCCACATTGTGGCCCATCCCACATGGGATTATATGACACAGTTACACAAAATATATACATTTTCTTTTTCTTATTTTATCTATACATTTCATTCCTCCTCATCAACCAAGCCTTTTCTAAGAAAGTGGCAAATGCAAAAGTTTCATATTGGAAGAGCCGTATGAATTTTTCAGAGTCTTCCAACCACACAAATTCATTTTCTTTGTCTACCTTATTAAAAAAAACTCTGCCTGATAGTATTATAGAAGGGACAATAGAATACAAAGTGTGTTTCGTTTTCAACTTCCTTAAGTTCACACAGACTGCACAGTCTATCCTCCTCAGCAGTGCCCACAAATCGGCCTGTCTCAATATGAAGGCCAAGTATGCCAGCTCTGATTTGAGCACATAGAGAGCGCTTTTTCTTAGACAGATTATACAAAACATACTTCTCTGTGCCGTACACATGCTTTATTTCACAGAAGGTGCGAAGTTTTGGTTTGTAACATATATCTGATGCCCATTTATCCTTTACTTTCTGAAAAATAATGTCTTTCACTACACTAATAACTATGAGTTGCTTTCTGTGAAAAACATCTTCCAACCCAGCTCTTAGAAGGACATCATACATGTCCCTAGCCCATGCTCCGTTTACCATCATATCCCACTCAAAGACCTTTCTAGAGATTCTGTTGGTATTCAGTCCCAGTATCCTATTCCAAAGTCGCATCATACACATACTCCAACGTACCTCATTAGGCTCCCACCCCATATCACCCGTGACAGCCAGGATTGGTACAAACTTATGTACGCCCAAAAAGTATCGTATGGCTCTGTTGTGAACAGCCTCACTTTTGGGGTACTGTTTAAATCCCCACACCCCTGCTACATAGTCCAACACTGGGCAAACACAGGCTTGATATAGTTTGGAGTAGGTAGAGAAACCAATATCCTTCAGAGCCTTTGTTTTCCCTATAACACCCCCAAGCGCTCTGTTTGCTGATTCAGCCAACAAGGTAGTGCCTTTTAGGAAATTCATGTGTTCGTCAAGAACAAGTCCAAGATATTTATAATTCTTTGTATAATTCAACACCTTATCCCCAAATTGAAATGGAAAAACACTTGTACGCTTGGTTGGGTTTTTAAAATGCATAATTTCAGTTTTCTTTTCATTTTTCTTTTCAATACAAATTAATTACAAGAATATATTATAGTAGAGACAAAATTCATAGATTTGACACCAGATCCTCAGATAAATGTTTAAAATGCAGTATTCATAGTGACTCTCTCATACATGCCTTTTGGTACTGCGACAAAGTTAGAAAGGTCTGGGATGATATCGAAAAGTGGATGACAAAAGTGTGTAAACACAAAGTAAATTTTCGATCTGCATCTTTCAAGACGTTGATGACATAAGATATCCAGCTAGGTGGCAAATCCTTTTTGTGTCACTGGTAGGGGTGTCACAATATATCGTCCCACGAAATTTCGCGATAGTAAAACGTCACGATATGTATCGTTGAGATGAAATCTCATATCGTGAAAAAAAAAAAAAGAAAAAAAAAGTTTTTTTTTTTGTTTTTCCCCCCCAAAAATAGACAAAGAAACGTCTTTGTTTGTTGAAGTTCAATGTGTGGAAAGTAGTTCAGTTGAACAAGTCTCTGAAGAGACACATGAGAAGTTATACAGGAGAGAAACCATTCAATTGAGTTTCTGGCAAAACTGTTTACTTTAATAGACTAAGAAAAGTCTTGTTGTTTGAGTTTGAAGAAAAACTGAAGATGCATAATGAGAATTTATACTGCTGAGAAACCTTTTAGTTCAAAGTAAATCTAAGTGACGGTGTAACTCATTCTATTTCAAGATAAGCCTTATCTCCAATCTCATGTTTTTTCTAGTTGTTATTGTAATAACAATTTCCCACAACAGCATGTTTTGTATTTGTGCATTTCAAATAAAATACTACTTTTCCAGTCATATATTGTCATTATTCAAGTTAAAAAAAATATTGTTAAAATCGTATCGTATCGTATCGTTATCGTTCACTGCCAGCTGTTTGTTTTTTTTTACTGTAGGTAGCTTCTGCCAGAGGGTTTTTTTGAGGATTCTGGCTCATCTTTCAAGACCTGAGGATTCTTTTCTGCTAAGATTTTGTGAACACAACATATCTAAAAAGAACTAATAGAATGTGTGCTTTCTCTGTCTAAAATAGTTAGTTTGTAGAGTTAGTAGTTATGTAGGCATTAGCACTTGAATACAGCATGGTTTCAGCGTCTGAAAATTTAAGCTGAGATAAATAGCTTTTTGTGAAATTCGATAGAACAGTCACTTTAACCATTCATTTTTGGCATCAGTAAGACGTCAGACATCTAAACAATAGTTTTGAACAGTAATTTCCTCCATAACAGCAGGAAACACCCCTCTCCTTCAAACTCCTCCCTCCGTGTGTGTTCTTCTTGGCTGCAGCGGGCGTGTCACAAGCTCGTTTCTGTTGCTGCTGCTGCTGTGCCTGTCTGCTGGCGGCCGCTGGGCAAGTCTGGATGGGCTCGCTCGTTTCTTGGAGTTTCGGTTGAGAGCTTTGATGAAGCTTTTGCGATTCTGGTCTTATTTATGCTGCGTGTTTCAAAGTGTGTTCCACCCGTAATCTATTATGCAAATTTGCAATCCCTCACCGCCAGCAATCAGCGCGAAAGCGTTTTCGCCAATCCATTCTACAGTATGAGAATGGTTTCATCGCGCGTTCCCCTGCAGTTTTGGCTCTGCTTTTTCTAGTCTGGGAGAGCACTGTCGCCACTTAGTGGGTCGGTGGAATGGGTTGTACACGTTCGGTGGCTCCAATATGTATATAAGAGATGTAAAAGGGTTAGATGCACATCCCACGGTCAAAAAAAATTTTTTCGACGTATTAACACGTCATTGGCAGTCAACCGTTGGACTTTTTTTGACGTATTAACACGTCATAGGCAGTGAACGTGTTAAGCATAGAGAAGACAATGTCGGATGACAGCAACAAAGAGAAACAATTTCACACGATATGGAAGTTAATCTACGATGCTCTGTAGACTGAAGCCGTTTTCCCACATGCGCTTTGTACCGTTAAATGACCGGAACGTGGTCTAATGCCTTCATGTGGGAAAGTCGTAAGTAAGTGTGATTAGGTCACTACAAAGTATCCTTTCAGTGCCCTCTGGAGGCCGCCAGTGGTACTGTCTCTTTAATTGATTATTGTTTATTTTACTCAGGCATATTTCGGTTGCCTATAGAGGGGCCTTATCCCACATGTGCTCTGTAGAAGTCAGTTTGCCTTTTCACCTGACAGAGTAACAGCCTGTATGCGTTCATGGAGAATGTAAGCTGAAGTTCTTCCATTTGATGGATAATTTGTATATTTGTCATGTTGTGAATTATATTTGTCCAAGTTATATCGAGTGTCACCTTAATTATTGGGTTTTTGACAGAGAATAAGATTTATTCACCTTTAGTTTGTCAATTAACCTTGCATGCTAATTAGCATATTAGCAGGTTAGCATGTTAGCTGATTTTGGCTAGCAGCTTAATTTACTTGGAATACAATGGGAAATAAGCTACACTTGTCGGATTTGGTCAATTCCTATTTTCATTAGCATGTTAGCTTAGCATTACGAGTAAGTTAGCCTAACATCGAAGATTCACATTTATTAGACTCTGGTGATGGGTTGGCTGTGTGTTACATGCATAGACCTGTATGCTGGCAAGTGTCTACTATATTTATGTTATTTCTGTGATGTTTCGGTAATATGCCTAGTATTTCTATAGTATTACTGTGATGCTCTGTTAATATTTCTGTGATATTTAGAGTATTTGGTCTAAGTGGTAGTTCACTTCCTTTCATTTCTTTCACCATAGTTTACGGTATCAGGTTCGTTACAAAGTACTGATATTCTATTCTGATGTTATTTTATTTCAGCAACCATACAATGTACAATGTACATACTCTGTGCCTACCTGGAACCTGAATAAACGTTGTTAAACGTATACCTGCCTACCGTGTCCTTATCGACACTCCACAGTAGATAGTCAAACTATCTGATTCAGCCATCTACCTCAACCTTCACACAGTCCTTCATACAGTCCTTCACACCGTCGTCGCGGACATTTCACCAGTTTCGAGCCAGTCAGAAGAGCGATATGCTCTTAAGTGGGAAACGGGTCCAGTCATTTTCCGCGACAGCGGTCCTTCTCTCATGGTCGAGGTGTAGCCTACGCACGTTGCTTAATGTTCCAGCGGGCATAATCTAATCATTCGCGCACATTAAAGCAAACTGGCGAAATGATCTTGTGATAATAAGAGCGGTAGCCTATGTCAGCTTCATGTGTGGGCGTGCTTTTTTCCAGAAGGCGAAGGCAAGCCCGGACACATCAAACGAAGCCAGTCTGTAAAAAGTGCTTCAACGCGACACAGGTGAACGGATAAACATCGAACCAGCAACTATTTCTCTCAGACACGGATCCCAACTTCTTCAAAGTGCATCATCTAATCATTCGCGCACATCAAAGCAAACTACTTCCACATTTCGCTTCGTGCATTTGCTTTCTCTACATACATACAAGCTCCCCCATCCCCCCGCCCCCCAACATACAGGCAATTTCGCTGCTAGATTCCCACATGTGCGAGCCGAAGTGTGAAGGGAAATGTCCGATATTGACTTACAGGTAATTTTCCGGTATGCATGTGGGAAAACGGCTTGTGTGAGGCAGCAAAAAGAAAAAAGAAAAGAAAATCAAACCAGCATTTATCAAATGATATATATTTAATTAAATCTTATTTTATGTGTGTATATATGTATGTATATGTATGTATGTATATATATATATATATATATATATATTAGAGATGGGATAGTTAACGCCATTAACGGCTGCGTTAACGCAAGACTCTTAACGCGCGATAAAAAAATTATCGCCGTTAATCTATTTAATCTATTTATTTATTTTTATTTATTTTTATTTTTATTTTTTTACCTTTATTTATACAGGGGGAGTCTCACTGAGAGCAATGCTCTCTTTTTCAGGAGCGCCCTGTTCACATTCACACACATTCATACCTGGAAGCTGTCCAGTACAACCACAGTCTGATCTGCTGGCCACTGAGCAGCTCCACTGTATTATTATTATTAGGGGTCCAAGCACGAAGTGCGTGGATCCCTATTGTATCTGTTCCGATTATTTTTTTTCTTCTTCTCCGGTAAAACTGTATGTACAGCAGAAACTGTAATGCTCAGCATAGCCAGACTGGGCACATAGATTGTAAATGTGCCTCACTACTCAGAAACAAAAAATTACCCATATCGGCCAGATGGTGGCGCTATAACAGACCATTTCGCGTTATGGTCCATATCTTCTGAACCGTGAGGCGTAGAATCAAAATTCCACTTCGGCTGTATTCCCTGGATCAATACGCATCTATCCATATAGGCCACGCCCATTTGCGTGTGCCTAGATTTTCTGCCATTTTGAATTTTATCAAAAACCTACTTTTGCGAACTCCTCCTAGACCGTTTGGCCAAATCACACGGACATTCTTCTGGGAGATCTATGGACTAACCCGACCTAAAGTTATTAAAGGATTTTGGATACGTGAAACCGTTTTGAAATTATAAATGTATAAACTTTTGTGTATTTACTTTTGTTCTTTTCCTGCCCTAAAAGTGTGTGGATCTCAGAAACCATACACCCCCCATCACCCAAACTTTCCACACAGGTTCATGACATCACCCACTACTCAGAGTAAAAAAATTACACCAATCCACCAGATGGTGGCGCTATAACAGCCAATTTCACGTTTGTCAGTCCATAACTTCTGAACCGCGAGCTGTAGAATCAAAATTCCACATCTACTGGTTTCCCTGGAGCATCATGCATCTAACCTACTAGGCCACGCCCATTTCTGTATGGTAGATTTTCCGCCATTTTGAATTTGATCAAAAACCTACTTTTGCGAGCTCCTCCTAGACCGTTTGGCCAAATCACACAAAACGTTTTCTGGGGCATCTATGGACTACCCCGACCTAAAGTAATTAAAGGATTTTGGATATAGTACGTGAAACCGTTTTGAAATGATAAATCTCGAAACTTTTAATGAAACACACGCCAACACTAAATTGCCCACAACTCATTAACCGGTCAATTACAACTACTGCTGCTACTACTGCTACCACTCCCACTACTACCAACACTACTACTACTACTATTACTACTTCTGCTACTATTACTACTACTACTACTACTACTACTACTACTACTACTAGAAGTTGGAATGTAGCATTTTGGGTGGGGTTAATGTGTTTTGGGGTTCTGCATCTGCTGTAGCATAATACATAGTTGGTTTAGATGTCACACAGTAATGCCCGATCCACAAAGACTTGACACCCACGTTTTAATAAAAACTAGTTTATTCCATAATAAGGTTACATCAGTGCCTTGTCATTGCTGTGGAAGGATGGTGTAGGGGTAAAGTAGCAGACAACAAAGCTGGAGGTCCTGGTTCAAACCACGGCCAGGTAACTGCTTTATTTTTTGAAAATGTAGAATAAAGGTTAATCTGGATATAATTATGTAGACCGCTGCTGAATACACACTGTGTACATAGCAGAATAACTGGATATGCCTATTCATGGTAACGTCATATTTCGACGTCATCTTGACATTCCTGTGTAGATGTCTAAATGATCCCCAAATCGGCTGTGATTTGGCCTAGTCCTGGACGTCACTGAAAGATGATATCAGAACATCATCATGATGTAATTGTGTTTGCTGGGAGCCTTCTTTCAGATATATGAGAGGAAAAACATTCCAATACATTATTGTGTCTTCAGATGTGAAAGGTCCAAAAAGAGAATTCAATCTGAATTATCCTTGTCACTCATGTGCTCATTGTAACAGCACAACCCACACCAATTAGTTCAAACACCTCCATTCAGGGCAGACTTTTAATGTAAAGTGGTGCATTATGTGTGTAATACAAAAATGTCCTTAATGGTAAATGGACTGCATAACAAGCTGCCATGCAGGGTGCTGGCTATAGTCACCAAAAGCAATTTCAGGGATAAAACCCATCAACCTTCTGTAGTGGACGCCACTACGCCCTATGGTTTGATGTGTGTGTGGGAAAGACACAATGACAACTGAAAATTCTGATTTCAGAACACAAAAGCTCCATCATGAGACAAGAACTAACCTCTCCTGTTGCAAAACACGTTCTTGAACACAGCCACGTAATCTCCAGCTAACATTTCCAAGATATTGTAAAAGTTCATGAGACACCGCAAAACAAGGAGACAACATGTGGGGTTTTAATTGCTGTTACTGACTTAACTGTCTGAAGTTGAAAGTTGTTCATCCCACGTGGGGTTTGAACTTTGAGCCGCAATGGTCTTTAGTTAGCATAAGTCATGAGCTTTACAAAGTGAGCTATTCAGACTGTTGTATTTAACTTTGTAGACCATATTATATGTATCTGCAGAGCCAGAGAAGTACTTGTCGTATTGACAGTATGTTCTACCCAAATATCACTTTCTGTCCAGATACTTAAAGGGATATTGTACACAAAAACTGATTTCTATCCAAGTACTACTTCAAGTCACAAGTACTTATGTGACCACAACACCCTGACTGACCCCATCACCCTTACTGACCATGCTTGGACGCCGCATCGCCGCTTGCGGCTATATTTATATATATTATTATTCTCAAAGTTGTCTGGTAGCAGGGTCCACTTATATTGAGCAGGCCATGATGATTATCACTTTAGAATGGAACAGGTATGTAAGCGCGGACATTTATGTCTGCCTCCCCCATCCTGGCTGCTGTGGGGGGGCGTGAACAACCGAATAAACAGAAACCTGTTCACAAGGACTTACTTCTAGTCATTATTTATGTTGCACACACATATTTTGAATGGCTTCGACAGACTTCAAATGACCCATTTTAATCTAGATTAATCTAGATTAATGACCAGGATTAATCTAGATTAAAAAAAATTAATCTATTCCCATCTCTAATATATATATATATATATATATATATATATATATATATATATATATATATACATATATATATTTCTTTTTTATTACCATTATTTTGTCCTGTTTTTTATTTTTTATATATATCTTTTGTTTGTTGTTTTTTTTTTTGTTTTTTTTAGGAGTGAATGTGCGTGTGCGTGTGTGTGCAGTGTGGGTGGGTGGGGAGGGGGGTTTTAAGTGGGTTAAAAAAAAAAAAAATGTTGTGGGAGGAAATTTATTATGCCTTGGATGTAGATCATTTTTGATGGTATATTCAAAAATATAAGGTAAACCATGTTTTGGTACTCATGTAACCTGTCCTGACCCTCACTCAATAAAAACAATTATAAAAAAAAAGACACATGCGCTTTGTGACAGCGGGGTCATGCCTATGTTCCCCGGGTTCTATGTTCCCCGCTCTTGCTAAAAAGGGTTCTATGTTCCCCGGGTCCTATGTTCCCCGCTCCCGAAAAAGGGTCCTATGTTCCCCGGGTCCTATGTTCCCCGCTCCCGAAAAAGGGTCCTATGTTCCCCGCTCGTATGCGTAAAGTCGGCGAGTGCAAACCACAATATCTCGAGGTTGTGAGACTTCATTGATAGACTGCATGAGGGAAAGCTCAAGTCTATAGGCTCAGATATATGCACACATTCAGCAGCAGGAGCAGCAACATGCTATCCATAATATTACATTTTTCAGAGAGAGAGAGAGAGAGAGAGATATCAATATTTGCAACATTCACGCAGCACAAATCGCCTCTGCCTATATAACCCACAGACATGCACAAGTTCTGTAAAGCCATTCAAATAAATTGTTTAATTTTGCTTTCCTCTGCAACAGGCTACTTCCCACAGGCTACTTCGCAAGCATAATGGGCGAAGAAAAAATAAAGCGAAATAATAAGTGTTATATCACTACGTGGCCGACATGCTTCTCTAGCCTCTGTATAAATGTTACAAATTGCTAGGGAAAACTTTCTTATCGTGGCATTGTGCCAGGAAAACATGAGGCATAGCCTACTGCGCCATAGCGCATCGCAGAAACTTTTGCAAGCCGAACCCCATATTTTCAAGATTAGCCAGAGATAGCCAGAGACCCGAGGCAGTGCACTGTAGTATGGAGTCACGCTGAAAAAGGTGCGCTGTCTCTGGGCAGTGGGTGTTGGGTGCTGGGGGTGAAGTGAAGGATGGTTGTGGAGACGTCCGGCGGTGCGCTACTCGCCGACTTTACGCATACGTGCTGGGAACATAGGACCCGGGGAACATAGGACCCTTTTTCGGGAGCGGTGAACATAGGACCCGGGGAACATGACCCTTTTTAGCATAAGCGGGGAACATAGGTACGCTCCCCAATCCAGTGAGATGATTGATTGACGGCCAGTCATCCAATCACGACAATGCTATAAGGAGGAGCATGACTGGATGACAATTTGTCATTGGATGACTTAACTCAGTCATGATCCTCCTTATGGCATTGTCGTGATTGTATGACTGGCTGTCCGTCACGCTCCTCTCTCCGTCTCCTCCTAATGCCGTTCCAGCTTGCACTCGCCATGCACTGACTGACGCATACCGGACAGACAGAGAAACTTGGACAATGTTACGTTATGATTTCATTATTTAAACAGACAAACACAAACAAGTCATCCAAGTCATCACCTCTCAAGTCAAGTCAAGTCTCGAGTCGTTAACTTCCAAGTCCAAGTAAGGCCCAATTCCAATTCCTATCTTAACCCTCAATCTTAACCCTCAGTCTCAAAAATGCGCACTCCCGCGAAGTGCTAGTGCTGTCCCGATTCTCAGTGTGTTGAGTTAAGGGTCGAGTTTAAGGGCTGTATGGCCCTTACTTTTGAGATTTTCCAGGACCACCCTTGGCAGTGAGTGCGATCCCAGAATCCCTTGCGTGTCATCAGCTAGATCCATTCAGATGGAAGATGGCGGCGAAGGAGGAAAAATGCAGCCCTACAAAGTTAAGTATTTCCTTGTTAATAGAGATGTAAAAATTACGATAACCATTGTATTAGCTTAGTTTAATGTCATTTTATGGATTTCCGTTTTGGAATCCTAACAACAATTGTTGTTGCTAACTATCGATAGTCAGTAGCCGTGCTGGTCAAGCCATAGTATTATTATTATATTATAACATTGTTAACGTTGTTACGAAATGCCATAATTCTCGGTGGTAATGTCGTTGTTGAGTTGTTTTTATCAAGATACAGCCTACGTGTAATGTTTGCACGGATATTTTCGTAAGATGACCGGGCTAGTGTTATCTCCCAGGCTACGCACCACAAAACAAGTGGGGGCTAGAATGACCGTGCTTTCCGACGTGAGGGCTGGCTTGACTGCAGTGTTTATCTAATGATAGATCGTTAGATAAAAAGCATGGGAGATAACTGCAAACTATTATCACATGAACACGGTAGTCAGTAGTTACAACATCCAGCAGTGCCGATAACATGTTTCGGTTGAACTTGTGACCGTGTTAACTCGGCTACGTTGCAACGTTAGCAATGTTAGATAATAATAATATAATAATAATAATATGGCTTGACCGCACCAGCACGGCTACTGACTATCGATAGTTAGGAACAACAAATGTGTCTCCAAAACGGAAATCCATAAAAGGACATTTAAACTAAGATAATACAATGGTTATCGTAATTTCTACATCTATATTATCAAGGAAATATTTGTAGGGATGCTTTTTTCCTCTCCTTTTGAATTGACAGACTGGATCCATCCGGAGCTTTGGCATATTGCTGCCCCCCACAGTCTGAAGACGTATCTGCCTTTAAGGGCTGTCCTATTTTAAAGTTGCAAGATAGCCCTTAACACTTAGTTTTGAGGGCTACTAAGATTGAGGGTTGAGCTTGAGGGTTAAGATTGAGGGTTAAGAAAATAATTGGGATTGGGCCTAAGTCTCAAGTCATTTATGTTTTTGTCAAGTCAAGTCACAAGTCATCAAAACAGGGACTCAAGTCGACTCAAGTCCAAGTCACCAAGTCTCAAGTGCCCATCTCTGTTCTGGACAAACTTTCACTAATCTAATCTAACCAATCATCATAGGGATATGCTATTTTTTTCTAGCTGATGCATTTAGAACATTCTTTTCACTTTGATCTTGCTATAGTGTAGCGTATTTACATGCTTGCAGTATTTAAACTGCAGTTAGATTGGTTTGAGAAGCATAATAATATGGAATAATAGCCTATATATGGAGACAGACAGAGGGGGATGAAAGGGAGGGGGGGAACAGAGCGCTTGGGGATGAAAGGGAGGGGGGAGCAGAGCGCTTGGCTTTCTGACCGGACTGGATCGCTCCGTGGAATTGGAGCTTAAAAGGCAAGCTTGTGACTTATTACTGCACTTCTCCAATGAGCAGACTGTGCATAATTTTACGCTTAAAAGGCGTGGTTGTAATGCTTAAGGCTGCGTGTAGCGCCGATACCAAAATATGGAGTGGGCTGGTCCACGCCCATTCATCTGCGCTGCGCCTGGCACTAAGCACAGTTTATAGGCTGATGCAACGATAGGGGCCATACTCTTTACCGCAGGAAGACTTTGCCTTTCTTAGCAAAGCAGAGCCACATCTCTTCTTCAGCACAGAGTTCTTGTGTGGATGGTTGAAGAATGGGATGTAACCACAAGTCTTGCATAACTTTGTACCATCCCTTCCGACCTCATAGGATTCAGTTAGGAGGTATATTGTCATGCATTTTGGACAAACCACATTTTGTATGAAATAGTCACGGAGGATGCATGTGGATTTCCTCAGGGAGAATAAAGTCTTTGGAATTCTGCTTGCAAAGGTGGCTAGGGAATCAGCACAGAGAACATATCTAACGATCACCATGAACTGTTTGATGCACAGAAGAAGTGATGTGATTGCATTGTCTGAAATCTTGAATGTTGCTTGCCCTGAAAAAAGCATCATGGCTAGAACTTTCATCAGTAAGTCCTCTGGTTTTTCTGAAGACTGTCCCTCTCCATCATGTATGTTGGCTTCACCCTGCTCCTCTGTCATGCCCTCCTCCTCTTCATCTCCCTCAGTCACATCTTCATCCTGTATAATGACCAAAAAAATACAACCTGAGTTTGAGAGGGAAAGCAGCAGTTTCTGAGCACATTGTGACATCAACAGTTGAATGGTCACTTTTACATAAACACAGATCATCCTTGTCTGCCTGCTTTTGCATATAGATAGACTCTATCTATAGCAGTGGTGCCCAATTTGGGGCCCGCGGGCCAAGTTTGGCCCGCACTCTTTTTTTTTGGCCCGCCACGGATTTGGGGGTGAATTATTTTTTATTTTTTTTGCAGGCCAGGCCACCGGGCAGTTGCCCGACGTGCCCGATTATGCAGTCCGCGCCTGAATGGAGATGTCGGGACTCTTCTATCTACAATTAACGTTAATTTTGTGCAGCTGGTATTCTCTCTCTCCCCGACACGGGTGTGAAGCATTGCTATCTGAGGATTGATTGCTCCTGATTGGTTGGCTGAATCACCTGGTTGGGGGGTGAGCTCTGATATTTGATCCCTCCCCAGGCACTGGCTTTACACCAGCTCAGCAAGATGGAGAGATCATCATCACGACAGTGGCACACTGACAAAAGAAAGTTTAGGAAGGAGTGGCAAGACGAGTATTTTTTTACCGAAGTAAATTCAACAGCGGTTTGTCTCATTTGCAGACAGAGAGTGGCTGTTTTGAAAGAGTACAATATACGTCGCCACTACGAAACTGATTTTCAAAGTACCTTGAGGATTTTTCAAGTTGTGAATTAAGTCAAATTTCTCTCTTGATTACAAAGGTGGAAAATACAACTGTTTTTAACTGGGTGTTTACTGATTAAATGTTTAAGCTCCACACAAATGCAGATGTTTTTTTTTTTTATATATATAACCAATTGCAAATTATTACAATTACCAAACAGATAAAAAGTAGATTATTATATTGAAACGTTATTTTAGATTTAGAATGTTAATTTTCTATAAAACACAATACATTTTAATGTAATTCCACAACGTTTATTTTTGGCCCTCGGCCCTCCACCCAGATTGAGTTTTGGCCCTTCATGGGAAATAATTTGGGCAACCCTGATCTATAGGGACATTTGAGGGTGGGGCAGCTTAAGGTCGTGATTATCTATGGTCTTTGAGATGGTGGGGACAAGATGGGAGACAATTATCAGACAATTGTGCTCTCTCTGTCCCAATCATCTCACAACATGTTGTGTACAATGGATGCTGAATGCACAGTCGTCCTTATCACCTTAAGCTGCCCCTCCCTCAAATGTCCCTATAGATGGAGTCTATCTATATGCAAAAGCCATACTGCAGGCAGACAAGGATGATCTGTGTTTATGTAAAAGTGACCATTCAACTGTTGATGTCACAATGTGCTCAGAAACTGCTGCTTTCCCTCTCAAACTCAGGTTGTATTTTTTTGGTCATTATCATTATCCATCCATCCAGAAAGAGCCAAAGTCGACGCCACTTTCTGCTTCAGCATGCATAGTTTTGTGTACCAAGGAATTTTCATCCACCATTTATTTCCCACAGACATTTAGTAAAATGCTTGTAAAAATACTTTTACTTGGTAAAACCAAACGATTCAGCTACATTTATAAACAGAAGAGACTGTAGAACATTTCACTCCGAACAAAACCCGTAAAAGAGACGAAAATATATATATTATTTTTAATCTGCTTTTTTAATCTTTTGGTCCGCGTGAAATGTTCTGTGTTCTCTCCTGTTGCTAAATATAGCTGAATCGCTTGTTTTGACCAAGTAAAACTATTTTCATAAGCATTTTTACAAAATTTATATGGGAAAATAAATGGCGGATGAAAATCCCTTGGTACGCATGCTGAAGCAGGAAGTGACGTCGACTTTGGCTCTCACCAAAGCTTTGCCGCTGCTGCGAGTAAACATTTAAAATGTAAAAAGCTGACAAATTCTCAACCATCTAACGTAATATAATATGTAATGTTGCTTCTTATCTTACCGTGGACTGAATCTGGTGGATGTGTGGATGTGGCATTAACGTCAGCACAATTGGATTGTCTCTCCCAAACTCCGTTAATGAAAAAGCGTCTCTTATGATTATGATACCGACTATGGCAAAGTTCGTTGTCACAATGTCCACAGATTTTCCTAGGTCTTTTCCTCGCTTTGGGGACTTCCATCTCAAAGCCGCTCGTAGGTTGGACGAATTTGAAGTGATTTGAAGATATGCTTTGAAGAAAGAAAACGGGACTGTTTTCATTTGCTTGGGATTTCCTTGTAACGTCATCACGTTATGGGACCTTCAGTTGGGTCTCGCGAGAGCTCGTCACGTGATCACGGAAGGAATAAAAGCCAGCTTGCTGCTGCCATGCTGCTAACCACACACACACACACACACACCCCGACACACACACACACACACACACACATCCCCGGGTATCACATCTACACACACACACACACACACACACACACACGCACGCACGCATGCACGCACACACACACACACACACACACTATGGGGTCCTATCAAAGTCAATATTCAAGGACACATGCGCAGCAACGTGTGTGTGCCTGCGTGACTTAACATAGTCAATATTGTCACGCGTGCACACGTGCGCGCACTATGATGTGCGCAAACTACATCACGCGTAACAACAAGCTGCGTAGCACAGCTACTTACAGCGTGTACACGTGTGACCAGTGTTGGAGAAATTTCATTGCGCGTTCACACACACACCCGTTCAGTTTTTGATGTTACGCAACCGGAGGTGTATCTGCATCGCGCACAACAGTGCGCGTACATGAACGCGTCGCGTAGTTCTGTTCTGTTCAGGCACGTGCACACATAGACATGAAAGGGGGCTTGAGCCCCTGCCTTTTTTTCAGTCTGTAAAAAGTGCCCTTTTTTTTTTTTTTTTTTTATTATGATACATTTTTCATTTTCTTTCCAACAACACATGAACAAAACAAACAGCTCAGACACATTAAAAAATAAAATAAAAAGTGCCCTTTCCTGACCATGAATGCATTTCTAATGGTGCTTTGTATGGAAATTGCCCTTTCCATGCCGTCACTGAAGGCAGCATTCAAAGAGAAATGCCTTTTCCGAGCTATCTTGGCCTTGAATGCACCATTTGTAATAGGCCTCTGCATGGAGCAGTGTTTTTCTAAACTGCCCCTGAAGGCACCAACCCAAAAATGAACCCAAAAATGAATGAATAAATACATAAATAAATAAACCACCCAATAAATAAATAACCAAAATATAGGGAACAAATGCAGAATTGTTGCTCTTGAAAATATTTTTTACTTTACACTATTGGAAAGGGATGTTGTGTTGTTGAATCCGCAAAAAATAAAAAAAATTCTAATACACCTTATCTAAATCTTCTGTCTTGCTTTTTAGAATTATGGTTAAAATCCATGGTATATTAAAAGCCTCACTCAGTATCGTTCAATGTTTCTGCCTGTGTTGCTATCTGTTGTAGTACAACAACCTAAAGGGAGAAAAGGAGCAAATACATATTGATGCTTAAATGATTTCACAACAGTATTGCAACAGCATGCAACTTTTATATACTAATATTATTCAGTTATGGAGTTATTTTTCCGTGACAAGTCTCATCCTAAAATGAGATATTCCTCTAAATCTGGTTAAAATCGGAATATTTAAAATCAGTTATACCCCTAAATTGGCCTTCAAATTGCCTCAAATTTCCGCCGGCTGTAGTGCCCTTTTATGAATTTGAGCCCCTGCCCCTCTAATGTTCCGTGCACGTCCCTGGTTCTGTTTCTGTATTCTATGTTCCATTTTCATCCAGGTGTCCAGTGACCAAAATATACCACATTTTAGAACATAATTCGCCCATTAATCCTCATAAACAGAATAGAAAAGTGTAATAATGGCTATATGAGTCGGTAAAACAGTTTTTGTAATTGTTTTATTTTATTTGGTGAATGAATGTTACACCATGTTAGACACAGACCCACTAGCCATAGTATAGCCTATAAATAGGTTTCAAAATGATTTCCGATATTAAGTTAATCTACCCCCTTGCAGTGCAGTCCATTCTGACAGTATGAAAGATGATGATGAATGAATAAACGGGGAGTTCGCTCCTATTTTATTCAATTTCTGTTCCATTTTAATCCAGTAGATGGTGCCAGTGACCAAAATATGTGAGCCATTTCAACCATTATTGTTCCTCAACGTATGAAAAAAAGAAGGGTGAAATATCCCAACCACCAAATAGTTTGATCCATTTAAACATATAATATAGGCTACTGTAAATTATGGGGTAATATTTTGAGTCACAATTAATGTCTATCTACTCTGACTATACTCCCTATGCTGGAATCACTCTAAACGTTAGACATATGCCTACAAAAAATATAATGTTTTATAATTGCCTTGACGATCAAATGTTCCCATAGAACCCATACAATTTCTGCATAGTACAATAACCAGTCATGAGAACAGCTTTAATGCACCTTGGCATAGCTTGTACAAGTCTCTGTAACAACAGTACTGCAGTCATCTTTATAACTGTAAACTGTAATACCTTTGTATCAACAGATATTCCCTGTTGGTGTGTTGATGGCGGTGGAGGAGAGTGTTGTGTGTTTCCCACTGGTTTGAGATCTGGTCACTGCATGAAGGCCATAGAATATCAATTATAACTGAAATCATTTTTATACTCATCAATTGTCAGTTACACCCCACGCCCTTGTGGATTGGGTCACCTGGAAGAAAGCACTCCCATCAGGATACATCACAGGATACAGTTGACAATCACAACAGCATCATTGATAAGTGAATCCTTCATCTAAGGCAGGGGACAAGTGGATCCAAGCCATGACATAATATAAAAATGCTCTGCCACTACATAACAGACTCCATGGACGCGGTCAACCAATACAGATCTAATGCGTCATTTTTATGATATCAATGTTTACTGTTCACAGCCGTTTATGGAAACTGAACAAACTACTAGCTTTAGAGCCAACATTATGCTACAAATTTGTTGAGTCAACTGACTGAAAGTTACTGGTCCAATTAGGGCAAATTCAGCTGCAACAGTGAGGCTATACAGGCATTGAGTTAAATTTCATAAGTCCCTTTGTAACCTTTCACAACATTTTCAATGTGTAGGTACAGAAATGTTGCTACAGTACAAGAAGTCAACTTGCTTAGTGACTAGCCTTATATAGAACAGCAGTCCTGCCTATGAGCAGTCAGATTGTCTGAAACAGCCCTGTACTGACATCTGCATTGAGACCCATGAGATAATTCTATTATAGACAGGAGGGGTCTCAGTGATGTCATCTCTTTTTATGCTCCACAGTTGACAGACTTATGCATAGGGTTTGAATTTACCATTTAACCCAGACGAGGCATAAAATGAGATTTACAACACACATTTTGGCATATCCTGAATGGTAGTACAATTAAACATTGCATTGCCATGAAAAAATAAAAGTCAAACTGTAAAATTGTCAACATTGTTCCAAAACTTTATTAGGATGTTCTTGAGTCCAAGTTAAGGTTCCCGCTATGCTACAGACAACAAGGTTAGGTCTTCCACATTCAGTTGGCAGGGCAGAGATGTAATTGGGCAAATTAAATGATTGATCTCTAAAGAAGGAGGAAAAACACACAATGTGTGGACCAAAACAGCTCAGCAGGCACAGTAGAATATCAAAAATGGAAAGGATAATTATTCAATTACAAGATTTAATAACCCCGTATCACCTTTTTGAAGATGTACTCTGTTTGTTAAACTCTTTGCAGTACACAGGTACAATTACTTCCTATTAAATCTTGTCATTTAAATTCCTAACAGCTCCTTCTTTCCGTTTTTGATCTCTAAAGAAAACACCCCAGGCTGTCCCAAAGTTTGGAGATTGCACAATGCCAGACACCATGTGATCACTTAAGTCATCGTACAATGCATGGAGAGGTAACCTTAAAATAAAGGCACATGTGTTCGCCTCTGGAAAAACTCTCATCTGGTTATTCACTGGGTGATGAAAAAACTCCAGCACAGGCTTTTCACTGAAACCAAGAGGAGGAATCTTCTCAGCTCCAGTAGCGAAGCGGAGAACATCCTCCAGAGTCAACTGGACCGGTTCCTCTCCACTTGCCAGTAGGACGGCTTCTCCTTCTGCAAAGATAAAGATGTGATGATTTTAGACACAAGGCAGACATTTTAGTGCATTTAAAAAAGGTCCTACGAAGTGGCACATAATAGGTATTTAAGCATTAATAATATCATTATGTCATACGAACCATAACTTCCAGACAGCATTATTACTGTGTAATTGATTGTGAATTATGTTCATCATTCGCCATTTTTGTTTGCAGTAGCTAAAGTGTAACACATACCCTCTACGTCGACAAGCCAGTCCCTCCAATAGGCAACTGCTCGCTCCTCTGCCGGGCGACGAGAGCTGCCTTCAACTGAGTAAACCACCTTGAAGAGGTATTTGACTTCCACTGCAGTCACCGGCGCAGGGGGGCCTCCAACAAACAACCTCTGTAAGGCAGGGCTATCTTTGAGGGCCTGTAGCACACCGAGTTGCTCCATGCCATCGCATAGCCTTGAGACATTAGATATAAAGATAATATCAGGGATTTCTGTCATTAATACATAGGCATACAACCTGAGTCCCTGCTCTAGTTGTAAAGCAACCTTAAAAAAAACATAAGGCTTGTGACAGTTACTCAGAGCAACCATGTTGTCAAATTTGCACTAACCACAGGGCTTAAAATTTGGAGCGGGATTGCGAGAATCACGCATAATTTTGCCAATTCCTGCAGATTTGTAATTTATAATATGGGAGAAGTCCCGCAATTGTTTACGCACCAATGTCTATAATGTTAGCCGAACATTGACAAAAGCCATAGTAATTTAGACTCAGGTGTGCATAAACTACACGTTAAGAACTTCCTTTTTTAAATACAAAAATGTGAAATTATCGCTTATCGGACATGAGAAGCAAATATTTGTTGGTTATAGTATCGGCTGAAAAAAACCTGCATACTACATACTGAGTCTGTGCCAGTTCACAGCCACTGCTGGTTTTTGAAGGCGGGTTGAAATTGAATGAGTGACAGGTCGTAGCACCGATATGAGAGTAGTTAAAAAAATGGGCGGCGCCTCGCATGACGTCTGATCGCAAAGTCCTTACTGATTGGAGAGGCCTGAAGCCATCACTGGCATATGACTGGCCAAGTGAACGGTTCCCTCCCATAACCAGCCCTCTGAGGGAAAGTGTCCCAGAGAGAGCTCTGCAGCATGCAGTAACGTAGTGTACCAGCGTAAGAACTCTCATGAGTCTGGCGTTGAGACTAATAGATCCCCCCCCCCCCCCCCCCAAAATCTATAAATCCCCTTATCTGAAGAACATAAGAGGGTAATTCCCCACCCTGTTTGCTAAGTGAATTTTAAGCCCTGAACCATGTAACTACAGTGCATGTAAATGTTTTGTATTGCTTTGTGTAACTTTTATTCTTCTAGTGAATGAACACACTGAACAACATAATTACCAAATATCTACTACAATCTTCAAAATAGAATAGAGGTGTAATTTCCTGTTCCACAGGCACAAGCGTACTACACACACTTACTGTTGCAGAGGCAAATTCAGTCTGCCATCAAAGTAGTACTCAGTGATGAACATAATAGTTCATCTCTATCGCTCTGTGTCCGGATCACGGTGCTGCAACCGCCTAACAGGGACATGTTGTTGGCTGCCTCTTCCACAGCAGCACGGATTCCCTCCATAGTGTCTGCGTGTTGTATCTGTAATGAATCCAAAAATTAGTTGTTGCACTTGAGAGCTAATGTAACATTTCCATATTCTGTTGGCTCCTTGCAATGGAAGATAAACCTTTCAATTCCATAAATGAAGTTAGCCTTGTGATGTACTGTTTTTCCTCTGACCACAAAGTAAAACCAGTGTGAGACAACTTTGTCAAGAGGTATCACAGGAGAGGGACACCAAGTTGATTGCATCGTACGGTCAGAGAGCTGTATTACGTCGGTGCACTGCATAGACATAAAGCAGCTTTTCGTCAGTTCAACATACAAATGTGAATCACGCCTTTTACACATGACCTCAAGCAAGTATCGTCGATCACTTGGATTTTTTTTTTTTTTTTTTTTTTTTACAATTATTTGGTCTATTTAACTTGCCTTTTGCAACTCGGCCTTCAGCTCGTCGTCCTCAAGCTCCGATATTTCCACAGGTGGTGTTGGTTGTCCTGTCAGCTGGCAAAGTAGTCTCTGTGAAAACACATGCGGCCCCACTCCTCCATGCACTAGACACACGGAAATGATGGATCCAATGGCTCTGTAGTTGCCCCTGGCAAGTCCTGAAGGTATAACAGACATTTGCAGTTTTGCAGGATGAAAAGTTATGCTAGAAATACAGTTTGACACTGGTTGCAGTGGTTGATAACTTGTATTTGTTTTCTGAGTTACCGTTGTTACAGTACATAATGTAATGTCCCATTTAGATTAGTTTGGAAACAGTTAACTTCTGTTAGTGCATACATTTTTAGATTGACTATCTGCTTCAAATTGCCACCTAGTCGCTGTATTCGAATGTGCAGAATTTGTAAACTAATTTTCTTCAATGCATGTTTTCTTCAATGTGTGTCTGTGTGTAAAGTGGAGTCATCTCATGTACATACCTACTGCATCCAGTGCAAGATTCTTGCTCCCGGAAGGTCCCACAAAGAAGCGTGAGTTCAGAAGTGACTTCATCAGTAGTGTGAGAAACTCCCTCGTTGGTCCACCAAGGTCCACTGCTACTTCTCCCTGACCACAGGTGTCTACAAACACTACATCTAGCTTGAATTTGGGGTCGAATTTGGCTCTTCTAAATGCTCTAAAAGCACTTCCCAAAATGTCAGATCTCACTACATTTATGCTGTTTGCTGATGGTGGCTGTGATTCCAAATCTACATTCAATAGTAGTGTACTCAATATTGCCCGTAGGTCACGTTGGGGCCCTGGAGGAGATCTGGAAGAAGATGGTGAAACCGGGGGAGATGATGCTGGAGATGTTTGGTCAGGTGTGGGCGTTCTAGGAGCAGGCAGAGGTGGAGAAGGCGACGCTGGTAAGGTTGGAGGAGATAACTGCCGTTGAGGGGACACAGCTAATAGTGGTTGGTAGCTACTGGTGGATGCCGTTTCTGATCTTGCTGAAGACCGATGTGTTGTTTCAGTGGCTGGAGTTGGTGAGGCACAGCAATGTATGGTTGATGTTACAGCGGTCTCTCTGGGAGAATTCTGAAATAGGACATAAAGATGGTTTGGGGGAATTGATTGACCAACATCACTGATGTTGCTGATGACTTTACACAACACTCTAAAGTACACACATTACCATTGTGGACACAGTGTTTGTTTATAGACAGAGCTATACTGACATTTCCTCAAAACTTGATTAATGATATTGTACCCTATTAAGAAATGTCTCTCCTAATGAACCATTAATTTATAAATGACATTGACTGAAACATGAACTCAAAATATAATACACAAAACTGTCATTGGTAACCGTCAGTGAAGTGAACTAACCTCATCTTCGATCCACTGAACAAACAGTGTTGTTGGATCTAGCAAACCACAGTCCTGTAAGGTTCCAACCTGCTCGCTGTGAAGCTGCACCAGTGGAGTTGTGGACGTTAAGAGAAACGTCTCAGTGCCGGACAAAACTCCTCCCACAAAGGACATTAGACTCTATAAATGAAGAACAACAGAGTACATTACAGATGAAGCAGTGTTCAAAGTTGGCCCTCCCAGTCCCAGCTGGTGGTGTGAAATAAAAAATAAATAAAATAATTTGAAACCTCATCCTTGTCAGGCTATATCTGCATGGTTACATATCATACATACATAACAGACACCATTAAAGTGTTGTCGATGTGATATTAAAATCACATCTTGAAATGTCTCTTTATAATTGTGTACTTTTCAGAAAGAAGCTTCTTATTCTGAACTCGCTTTTAGCAGCTAGATCCATATCTGCTGTGGATTCACAGAAAATGATATTGTTTGAAAAAGTTGGCAGATTAGTCATACTAATTTTTCCGCCACTTTCTCTATCTGATGCTGTTCATTTAAAAGCAATTAGTTATTTTTGTATTGTTCCAAAATGTGATAGTTTGTTTTTACTGGGGCTCTCTGACAGTGGGAGCTCCTAATGTTTATCTGTCATCACTGTGCGTGCCCAAGGACTTGTTAACAGTACACACTGAAACACAGTGTTAGCCTTTACATAGTGGTAGCTTAATAAGGTTATGAAGCTTGGCTTAGTCGTCTTCAAATTTTAATAGTAATGACTCTAGTTACTATCAATAAGTTGGCTAATTATTGCATCCAACTGTAGATGTGTACAAACCTGCTTAGTTCAAACAGGATAAAAAACAGAATTGGTACAGTGTCATACATACATTTGAACGAATTGTAAATGTTGACATACACAAAGTTTAGAGCAGAAAATGTCATGACGTTTTCTTTTCCTTTTGCCACATGTTACAGTACAGTCATGTTGTTTACAGCACCTTTGACTTACCTGGATAGGGCTATCAAGCCTAAATGCCCTTCTACGAAGGCTGCCATCTGTATAGCGAAACTGGAATGGTGTACCGTCAGTGGATGGGGTCGCCATTTCTGCCTCAGCTATTCTCTGCCTCACAATCTATAAAGTTTGAGACAGATTTGAATTGCTATCATAACAGAAGCTGACAAAGAAATTTAAGAATTTGGGGGATTTATCCCTATGATCTGAAATAGCTATCCCGTTATGAAATTTGTTCATTAATGGTATGACTAATTATATGGGTTAATATGTACATTAATTAGGATGTTAAAGCCCCAATCAGAAATGTTCACCTTAATAAAAGAGCTTTTTAGCCATTGAAGATGGTACATTGTCTTGTAACACAGAGAATGTCACCACTATTGGTCACACACCGCCCTCCAAACGCCTCTCCTGGGACTAAGCAGTTTGGTGCCTGCGCCCCGGAGGCAAGATGCGCGCATGCGCTGTAAAGCGGAAGCGCGTTCATAAAAAAACAACGAAGTAACTGTCTGGATTTGCTACGAAAATTATGTTTCACGTAACTATTGATGGAAAGGTTTGTCTGTGCCTCGTTCATCCTAGATAAAAACTGCCCACTCCAATCAGAAGGTGTGACATATGTTAATACCTTTCCAGTGTGTCCAATTATTCCAGATATATGAAAAATCAATACAACAAGCAATTCTGATATTTAGAACATTATTTTATATAGAGAATTTTCATATCAAGTACAAAGCAGATCAAGTATTTATATTACCCCATCAGAGATCTCTGAGGTGGATTTCCAGTGGTCTTTCCCTCACAGCAAAATATGTAGCAGGTCAAAAAAAGACCCCTGCAAACCGACCTCTCCCTTTTCTTTTGCCTGTGCTTTTAAAGTACATTTCCTTGGGGCGTCTGTCTTCCGGTATGGTTCCTCCTCCATCTAGTGTCATCCTTCACTGCTGTGCTGGTATTGGTTGGTCATATGATCTCTCCCTTCTGTCACTCCTATTTGGCCGGCGTGTTTTTCTCCCCCTCTTGTCCACATCCTGTGACCTGGCTTCCACTGGAGGTCACACACTAACCCTCACTGAATACTGGTCACTTATTTTATTTCTTATCTACCAAAGCAACTGTTAATATATTTACTTTAAATTCCTATTTTGATTCTTATAATTTGGGTCAGCTAATTTAGCTATTTACCTATTAAAGTCCTAGTTTAGAACATTATGTAAGGTTATTGTTAGACTTGATAAACTTAAACTATATTCTGGATAAGATCAAATTCAGCTAAATCATGGGTTAATCCCAGTCTGAACTGGATTTAAACATCTTACAGTTCAGACTTACTGTCTCTCGGTCTGTAACCACCCTTATAAGGATGTAACCAGAATGAGAGCGTATTCTTCAATCAAAACAGAGAAAAACTCACCCTGTTTAACCCGGATGAGAAACTCTTATCAATTACCACTTATCAACTAATTCGACTATACCTTTATTTTCCATTCTATAATTACAATAATAACAATAGGCTATTATTTATCTAAATAGTATAGCACTCTCCTATCGTGCAGCAAGTGGGACAAATTGAAGTTGATCAACACACAACATCAGACATCAGACTCCTCTCATTGGTGCTGTGTACTTGAGCATATCTTCTCTTTTCTGTGGAAAAATCAGCGCATCTAATGTATGCTCTTAAACTTTATTTCATATCAGATATCCAATCATCTCTTTATTACCATTTCACATTCCACTGAACCTCTAATTTCCCTGAGACCAAAAAGCCTATTTGAACCCGTGCCCCTCTTGTCTGCTCTGCTCTTATCCTTAGAGCCTGTCCTCTTCTGGGGGAAAAATCAACACATAGTAAAAACATCAAAATACACAGTGCTGTCCTTATCTGGCCGATCTCTGTGACCTCTGCCCCGACCCTATCCTAAATCACCGTCCTTGTGCAGCTTATCCACCCGGCCACCTCGTCCACTAACCAGTCGGCCAAGAAGATCCTGTGTAATGTTTTCCCAGACCGGCCATAAACAGCACTAAACCTTCTAATGGTTCATCCCCAAAGCCACCATATCTCCTGGCAGGAAGGAGAGACGTTTATCTTAAAGTTTAAAGGTTCTTCAGCAGCTCACCCGATGACCTACAAGTGTACTTCAGGAATCAAAGATATATTTGAATTAACAAATGACAAGATCATCTCTGTAATTGCATATTTTTCATATCAGCATGCAGGGCCGCCATGCTGGAGTATCCGCCTTCTGTTGAATCCAAACTGGGCCTATGGAGGAAATGTTTGATCAAAAAAATAGAGATTGGGGAGAGAAATCTATCAATCCCCCTTTTCACACCTCCAATAGAGGTGTGAAACCACCTGCTCGTCTCATTACTCCAGTTCCATTCCTCCCTGCAACATTAACACTGTGATTTGAGTTATTTTAAACATATTCTTCAACTTACCCATTTCAACTTGGCTCCTTATTGAATCTAACATAAACCTCTAGTTGAAACCCCCCAACGACAACATTCAGTTCATTCAGTAACATAACTGTTCCCATATCTTTCCTGGAACCCACTTAGACAACATTAAACCTCAGCACAAACACAACTTAACCCCATTAGTGCATCTAATCATTTCCAAATTCGTCATAATATGGTTGCCCCCTTGACCCATGCTACACCCATACCCCCTTGATTCCATTTGTAACCAAATGAGTGCATGATGATTTGCTTAGATCCCACTATGCAAAAATGAAACCCACATCTTCGATATTGGAATTGTCCCGGTGTGTGGTCCTCTGGTGACGTACCACTGTACCTGTAAACATCAGATTTCACAATGTGCCTGTATTTTAAACAAAATAATTTCTTGTATTCTTATTAGTACAACAAGTCGCTTGTATGGCAGATAATGTTTGAGATACTCTGTGAGTACATATCCAATTGTTTACTTTATAATTTTGATTGCAATGAATCCTCATAAACAAGATGACTCCTGAGTGAACATTCACAGCTTACAGAGAGACAATGTACTGACCTTGTAGACTTGTGGCAATAAACAATGGGGCGGAGGGTAACCCCAGAAGGTGCTGTGAGTGGGGGAGGGGCGGGCTAGACCCCTGGCAGTTCACTTGAGTAATTTTGGGGATGGCATAACCCCACTAGGTAAAACAGTGAGGGCCAACATTGTTCACAATACTCTAAACGCAAACTCAAGACTGTCTGTCCTCAGAGGGCATTGACTTATTTATAAATACTTTTAAAAACATCTCCAGCGTACTTTAAGTATAAATTTAACTATGTGTAGCTTTTCTCAAACGGAAAAATGATAGTGTATCTTACCTGGGTCTGAGCTAGTTCTTCTATAGGGACGACAGAGAGAATTTTCAAGTTAATCAACAAACCCTTCATTTATGCAAAGTTGTCAACTAAACAAACTCATCATATAACTATTGTTATTTTATGTGTCACTGCAAACTTTCTATTCAGTACGTATTACTATATAATGTACAGTATTCAGTGTTCCCCACTGCTGTAATTTCCCAGTCCAATCTATTTTTCATAACTCATTATATCTGACACTTCGTCAGTGTGTTTTTTGCTGAGATTTAACCCTCCATCTGGGTCCATTCTATATTCTATGCATTCATTCACCATGCATTCCACAATGTATGGGGACCCCCCTTTGGTCTAAATTAATCAAACAACTATCAATAATCATTAGATCAATTGACACCTCAAACGAGTAACAGACATCACTTCCCATATCACAGCCACACCGACAAAACACAGCACCATTTCGCCAATCTAAATATTATAATCAATGCTTTCATTCTCCATAGAAACAATGAACGTTCACGCCCCATACTATCAGCATTGTATTCCCAACCATCCACATAAAAACCCACATTCCACAAACTTCATCACACATACCAACCCACTCAAATCCTATCTGTCTGTAATTATCACACTCAAATCAACTCAAACATTCATGAACTTATCCCTAGATAATCAGCCACTTAGAGCAGCCTCCTGGTGTAATGCCTTGCAGCCTATACTACCCAAGCAGCCCCCCTTGGATCAAACTGTACATTACCAAAGTAACGCGAGACACACTCAATCACAAACATACATACGGTACATACATGCTCTCCCCTTTTCGCGCACACACACACACACACACTACTCCATTCTCCTATCAGCACAGGCATACAGACACACACATTCACCAAGCAACACAGCGCCTCAAACCCCCCTCCCAAGAACAACAAACACAGCGTTTTTCCAAGCGGTCCACATCCAGACCTAGACGCCGTTCCATCCGGACCGAGCCCTATAACCAACAAATCATTAAATAGTTACATTTTCACGGAGCGTCTTCATTCTAACCGGCATAGGCTTTTCTAGCCTTTACGGTATTACAGGTTTATCTGTCAGGAAGCTCACAGACCAATGCATACACTGTATCTCACCACACGTGATGCTGCTCAGCCAATCTACAAGTGAATCGATTCTGCCTGCTACTGCTTTACAGAGTTAACACATAGACGGACGGAGGAGAGGCAAAACTCAGAGAAATGTGAAAAGTGTGATGCGATCCTGATCATCTGTCTACATGGAAGCGCCACACATGAGCAAACACACACACACACTCAAATCCAGACTGAGGGCACACACACATTCACTGCCCAACGACATGCGAAGTTTGCACTGCGAGCGACCAACAGATAAAGGACAAACAAACAGACAGACAGACAGACAGACAGACTAAAACTAAATAAAGGTTGTCGATGTCTGTTTTGATTTAACAGTCAATCGTTTACTATAATTACTACAATACTGCGGTGATGATATTCAGACTCGCTTTTGTGCATAGCGTGACTTATTTCATGCAATATTAATCCCGGCTTCATGGTTGTTTTACTGTGAGCTGACTTCACGATGGCCTATTGACGCCCGTGTTGCAGGACGGCCTAGCCGCAAATTTAGGGTGCAGGGCGTAGGCCAGACCGAGGGAAAAGATCCCACGTTTTGGCCAAAAAACATGTTATTCACGCAGTTTGATCAAATATCGATTCCTCAGAATTTGCTTGCCAAAGGCTCTTATTTTAAAATAACATTACCTCAGTGATCCCGCGCATGCAGCCAAATATAATCAATAATCTAATAGGCTATTTGGTAACGGCAAGCCTAATGCTCAGTGAAATAGCCAAACATCGCTTAATACTCGAATTGTTCTCCAATAAATTGAATAATTTGGAGGTCACATTCCATGACCAAATTTGCCATTTATTAACAATATTAGGCTATCTACAATTCTCCGCCTGCCAGACGGGGCGGCGTTTCCTCACAGACTTCTCCTGCCACATTCCAGAGCCCACTCAGACAGTAAAAGTGCCAGCACCATCACAGCCGTGGCCATTTGCCTGCACCCGGACCCTTGGTTAGAAGCTGCGCGCATCAACTTGTGGTGTATTTTTCCACAAACAGTTTTTTCATAAGCGTCAAAATACTGTTGATTCTATTTATATACTATACTCTTACATATTACCGTTCCACTGTGACAGGCGTCCCTGCACAGTGAATTTAAAAATCATTTACATTCATTCTCTTCTTCTCAAACTTACAGCAAAGTTATGGATCATAAAGCAGTATAACACAAAAATACAAAGGAATACTAACCCAACGTGACCTAATCTTGCATTAAATTCACCTTGTTGTTTGAATTTATAGCATAAACCTTTGTGTCTAATTTACATAGCAACATAAATTGGAAGAATCTAAAATTCAACTCAAAATATGGATATTGATATTACTAATATTAGACAATTCAGTGTTATTTCTTCCCCATTTTAAATAATCTTTTATGATCTTAGTTAGCTGATTTTTTCACAATTCATATTATACCAAAACCTTCAAGATATATTACAATAAAATGCAAAAACCTGAGCATTAATGCCCTTTGTACAAAGCGGAATTCTCCAGAACTCGCCGGTTCTGTATAAATACATATCTTTGCTATGATTTTGGAAAATTACTGTTATTCCTCACATGCATTCGAGAGCTATATGGTCTTGAGGAAATTACTGTTATCCGCTCACATACGCTCGTTCATGGGCAATGGTCTTGAGGTTAATCACTTCTCTCACACGCGCTCGGTCCCTTTGGCAGATGTTTTAAAGTACATCTCGCCTACAAATCTTTCCAAAATATCAAAACACGTGTCTGACCAGCTTTGTACAGGTTCCTAAATTTGATTGATAAATTACAGCATTTGTGGAATCCAGTTAGTGTAACAATAATTTAGAATAGCCAATGCAGATATTTTTATGAAAAAGGTAATCCGTAAACCCTATATTGATATTTTCCCGGGATGTTAAACCACTGTTTTCCTGAAATGCTTGATCAGAATGCTTACTTTTTTCTCTGGAATCGCGTCGAGGGTCACCATTTGATGGAAAGGTTTGTCTGTGCCTCGTTCATCCTAGATAAAAACTGCCCACTCCAATCAGAAGGTGTGACATATGTTAATACCTTTCCAGTGTGTCCAATTATTCCAGATATATGAAAAATCAATACAACAAGCAATTCTGATATTTAGAACATTATTTTATATAGAGAATTTTCATATCAAGTACAAAGCAGATCAAGTATTTATATTACCCCATCAGAGATCTCTGAGGTGGATTTCCAGTGGTCTTTCCCTCACAGCAAAATATGTAGCAGGTCAAAAAAAGACCCCTGCAAACCGACCTCTCCCTTTTCTTTTGCCTGTGCTTTTAAAGTACATTTCCTTGGGGCGTCTGTCTTCCGGTATGGTTCCTCCTCCATCTAGTGTCATCCTTCACTGCTGTGCTGGTATTGGTTGGTCATATGATCTCTCCCTTCTGTCACTCCTATTTGGCCGGCGTGTTTTTCTCCCCCTCTTGTCCACATCCTGTGACCTGGCTTCCACTGGAGGTCACACACTAACCCTCACTGAATACTGGTCACTTATTTTATTTCTTATCTACCAAAGCAACTGTTAATATATTTACTTTAAATTCCTATTTTGATTCTTATAATTTGGGTCAGCTAATTTAGCTATTTACCTATTAAAGTCCTAGTTTAGAACATTATGTAAGGTTATTGTTAGACTTGATAAACTTAAACTATATTCTGGATAAGATCAAATTCAGCTAAATCATGGGTTAATCCCAGTCTGAACTGGATTTAAACATCTTACAGTTCAGACTTACTGTCTCTCGGTCTGTAACCACCCTTATAAGGATGTAACCAGAATGAGAGCGTATTCTTCAATCAAAACAGAGAAAAACTCACCCTGTTTAACCCGGATGAGAAACTCTTATCAATTACCACTTATCAACTAATTCGACTATACCTTTATTTTCCATTCTATAATTACAATAATAACAATAGGCTATTATTTATCTAAATAGTATAGCACTCTCCTATCGTGCAGCAAGTGGGACAAATTGAAGTTGATCAACACACAACATCAGACATCAGACTCCTCTCATTGGTGCTGTGTACTTGAGCATATCTTCTCTTTTCTGTGGAAAAATCAGCGCATCTAATGTATGCTCTTAAACTTTATTTCATATCAGATATCCAATCATCTCTTTATTACCATTTCACATTCCACTGAACCTCTAATTTCCCTGAGACCAAAAAGCCTATTTGAACCCGTGCCCCTCTTGTCTGCTCTGCTCTTATCCTTAGAGCCTGTCCTCTTCTGGGGGAAAAATCAACACATAGTAAAAACATCAAAATACACAGTGCTGTCCTTATCTGGCCGATCTCTGTGACCTCTGCCCCGACCCTATCCTAAATCACCGTCCTTGTGCAGCTTATCCACCCGGCCACCTCGTCCACTAACCAGTCGGCCAAGAAGATCCTGTGTAATGTTTTCCCAGACCGGCCATAAACAGCACTAAACCTTCTAATGGTTCATCCCCAAAGCCACCATATCTCCTGGCAGGAAGGAGAGACGTTTATCTTAAAGTTTAAAGGTTCTTCAGCAGCTCACCCGATGACCTACAAGTGTACTTCAGGAATCAAAGATATATTTGAATTAACAAATGACAAGATCATCTCTGTAATTGCATATTTTTCATATCAGCATGCAGGGCCGCCATGCTGGAGTATCCGCCTTCTGTTGAATCCAAACTGGGCCTATGGAGGAAATGTTTGATCAAAAAAATAGAGATTGGGGAGAGAAATCTATCACTATGGATTATTATTTCATCACGTAGTGAGTACCCGATGTCACAACATGTACATAGAGCTTTCTGGTGCTGTGTTTTGTTGACTTTGAACGCCGATATCGAGACGGATACTGTTGTACCCAGAGGGCGCAGTTTCTCCAATTGCAAAACTTGGAAAAGTTGCTGAATGGGGCTTTAAGGCTATGGAAAACATCATTAAATTTTTGAACAAAAAAGCTTTATGGCTCTTTAATTATCTAAGCACTTAACACATTGAGTGCCACAGCGCTTCAGTAAAATTGTCTGGAGCCTGTGCCAGGTTCACTTCCATTCAGTTGAAAACAGCTATAGAATTTTTTCTATTAGGGCTATATTGACAGGACTGGACTCAAATGAACCATTGGACACTCCTGCTTCTCTCAAAGAAGAAATTTTGTTTCTAGACAGTTCCATTATGAAATGACAGCCTCTGCAGGAAGAGCACTTTCAAGGGTTTTCTGCTGTTTTTTTTTACTTTCCGAGATAAACACACTTTTATGTAAACAAAGGTCACAGAATGAATTCTGCTTCAAGTGTGATAAAATGCTATACCTAATTGAAAGGTTGGAATGTCTACTTTACCTTGGGGGAAAAAGTATGTAAAAAGAATGTTTCATTGATTTCTTACAAATATTTGAACACAGCTTAGTCCAACTTCAAGACGCTGCTTTTTATGGCATCAAGGTGTATGTTGCAGGCCATCTCTCCATAAAGAAACATGATATCAACTTCTTTTTTTTTTGATGATGAAAGTACACTTCCTAAGCTTTCATTTGGTGTGTAACAATCAAATATTCCACCACAACATTTCATGCAGTGTATTCTTTTCTTCAAAAAAACCTTCAAAGTAGTTTCCAAATAAAACACATTTTTATGCATAGTATTTTCATAATAGCCCACAGAATGAATTCTGCTTGATAAAATGCTATACCTAAATGAAAGGTTGGAATGTCTACTTTACCTTGGGGGAAAAAGTATGTAAAAAGAATGTTTCATTTATTTTTTACAAATATTTGAACACAGCTTAGTCCAACTTCAAGACGCTGCTTTTTATGGCATCAAGGTGTATGTTGCAGGCCATCTCTCCATAAAGAAACATGATATCAACTTTTTTTTTTTTGATGATGAAAGTACACTTCCTAAGCTTTCATTTGGTGTGTAACAATCAAATATTCCACCACAACATTTCATGCAGTGTATTCTTTTCTTCAAAAAAACCTTCAAAGTAGTTTCCAAATAAAACACATTTTTATGCATAGTATTTTCATAATAGCCCACAGAATAAATTCTGCTTAGAGTTGAACAAAATGCAATACCTCAAACGAAAGGTTGGAAACTCAACTCAAGTCAATAACAACAAGTATGTGAAAAGAATCTTCCATTTATTTTCTACAAATATTTGATTCCAGCTTTTTTTTTTTTTTTTTTTCAAAAGAACCAACACATTTTATGAAAAAAAGGCATACACATGACTGATGCTATTCTGCCCTGCAAAGCTAAAAGGGGGTAACTCGCCAGAGTGTAGAACTGAGAAAAATGACTTTAAAGTTTTGTTGTTGTCCAGCCAAATGTATTGTAGGAAGAAAACTGGAAATGTGTTAATTATTTGTTTATTTAATGTAGTTATTTATCTACATATTTTTTTTTAGCTCAAACTTGACCTTTGACCCTTATTTGGAAGTTACCTTACTCTGGCTTTGCATTGTCTGCAAAATAATAAGGGGTGATGCCAAGCAAAAAGACAGTAACTTCAATTTGATCCTTCACTTGGTTGCTTATCACTATATAAAACCAGTATATATGATAATAATGATAACAGACATGAAGTTTAATGTTCATGACACAATTAGGCTTAATATAATATACGTATAAATATAATATAACTAGATTATCAGGCCGCTACACATCCTTCAAGCCTAGTTTGGTGGGACTCTTGTTGGCCCGTTGTGTGTCTGTGTTGGCGCCTCGGGGGTTAATGTCGTATGAGCTGGCTCCTCGGGGGTTGATGTCGTATGAACTGGCACATCTGGGGTTAATTTAATATGAGCGGCACCTCAGGGGTTAATGTTGTATGAGCTGGTAGCTCAGTGGTTAATGTCATATGAGCTGGTGCCTCGGGGGTTAATGTCATATGAGCTGGCACCTCTGGGGTAATTTCATATGCGCGGCGCCTCGGGGGTTAATGTTGTATGAGCTGGTACCTGGAGGGTTAATGTTGTATGAGCTGGCACCTCGGGGGATAATGCCGTATGAGCTGGCACCTCTGGGGTTAATTTGATATGAGCGGCACCTCGGGGGTTAATGTTGTATGAGCTGGTACCTCAGGGGTTAATGTCATACGAGCTGGCGCCTCGGGGGTTAATGTTGTATGAGCTGGTACCTCCGGAGTTAATTTCATATGAGCGGTGCCTCTGGGGTTAATGTGGTATGAGCTGGCGCCTCGGGGGTTAATGTCGTATAAGCTGGCACCTCCGGAGTTAATTTCATATGCGCGGTGCCTCGGGGGTTAATGTTGTATGAGCTGGCACCTCGGGGGTTAATGTCATATGAGCTGGCGCCTCAGGAGTTAATGTTGTACGAGCTGGCACCACGGGGGTTAAATTTGTATGAGCTGGCGCCTCGGGGGTTAATGTGGTATGAGCTGGCGCCTCGGGGGTTAATGTGGTATGAGCTGGCGCCTCGGCGGTTAATGTCATATGAGGTGCCTCGTGGGTTAATGTATAAGGGTTAGGGGGTTAATGTCGTATGAGCTGGCAACCTTGGGAGTTAATGTGGGTGGTGTGGGTGTCTGTGTGGGTGGGGGTTGTATTGGTCCGATGTCACAATCATATGACATTAGGGTGAGTTACTCCCTTTTTGCGTTGCAGGGCAGAGCATTCAGAGTGCAGTCAAACCAAACCAAACAACCGTAACTGATGTTACCTCAGTCTTGTTTGGCTTTTCTAGGGCTTTTGGAAGTTACTGTAAATATGACCCCCTATTTCCCCCAAAAAACAACACAATTGACTCAAGATATTTTTCCACATGATAAAGCAGATCTTCAATGTTCCAAAAATGCCAAAAACTCATTTTTGACAAAAATTGAGTTACCCCCTATTAGCTTTGCAGGGCAGTATTACTGTGTTACAACTGCTACTATTCTTGTTACAGTAATGACACTGCTATTGGACGGCTTGACAACAGTCAGACAGCAGGCAGTTTGTGTTTGGAGGTAACGTTACTGTAGTCTTGAAGGACTGAATCCCGCTACAGCTTTCTCTCCAGTGTCTCTACTTTTCAACTGTCAAAGCAAATAAACATACTAAAGCTTGATGGACTGCCCACACACTCGTTGACACTAACTAAACTAAACTAAACACTGCATCACTGGCTGAAGCGGGGGTGGGGGGGGGGGGTCGGGGAAAGTATCACTGTGAGTGATACTCAAAGTAGCACGGGTAGAGGCAGAGAGGTACGTGGTCACAGCCAGGGCAAACGTACTTGGTCTCTTTTCGGAGTCCCTTGGCTGCGCAGTGCGCACATTTTCGATAGATTGTTTTGGTGGCTGGGTCTGCCACTGGCAGTGGCACATGCCCCGCGAAGTCCACATCCAGCCTCGCTGAAGCGGACCTTTTGCGTGGGTGGACTGGTGCTCTTCCTGGAAGAGGAGGTTGGGGAGGGGCTGGAGGAGGAGGGGGATCTGCGGTCCAGGACTTGAGCACAGACAGGATGAAGTCTTTTAGGGTTCTGCAGCTGGTCGTTGGGTTGCGTGCCCTGTACACAATGAAAGCATTGCTCATTGCGATCTGCATCAGGTACATGACGAACTTAGAGCTCCATTTTGCAGTCTTCCTGATGAAGGGGTAATAGGAGATCTTCTGGTCCAGGCGATCCACACCACTCATGTACTGGTTGTACTCCACCACGCATGCTGGCTTCCTCTGGGGGACTCTCTCACTGTTTCCTTTTTGTCTCACCGCCACAGTTGTCATCTCATCCTGGTGGAACGTCGAAATCATCCGGACGATGCGTTTGTCTCGCCATGCCAGGACCATCACTGTGTCATTGTGACGAGCGCGTTGTTCACCTACTGCCAGGTCAGACGTGGTTACCTCGCGGATGGACGGCGGTTCTCCCCTGTTCACACGGAGTGTGCCAGCTGAGTGGATCTGGAGGCCGAGGAGAAGACGACACATTGACTCGCTGTTATAGAAGTTGTCCATCCACAAGCGATAGCCAAAACCCTCAAGGCCGGTAATGAGGAAGCGCACAGTGTCCTGCAGGGTACTGTGAGTTCCACAGTATGGCTTCATGGTGTAGCAGTAACCATTGGCTGAATCACACAGTATGTAGCTCTTGATTCCATACTTGGTGGGTTTGGCAGGATTGTAAACACGGAAACGTAGTCGTCCTCGAAAGTGCAGCATCCCTTCATCCACCGAGATGTTTTGTGACGGCTGGTACAGCTCCTTGAATTTGGAGAGGAGCAGATCAAGGACAAGACGGACCTTGTGGAGCCGGTCGCTGCCATCGACCTCCCGATTGTTGCTGAAGTGGAGAAACCGCCAAATGAGCTGGAACCTGTTGCGTGGCATTGTGCTCCCGAAGTATGGTGTTTCAAGCGCCAGATCAACAGACCAATACTCGGCCCAACTCGGCTTCTTGACGATGCCAGTAAGGAAAAGCAATCCCAGAAACCGCTTCAGCTCCACCAGGGTCAGCGGTTGCCAGGCGTTTACCCTGGAGTATGGCAGACGCAGCTCCTCTATGACAGCAATACACTGTTCCGCGTACTTGTTGGTCTGATCAACAATCAGCAACATGAGCTCGTCACAAAGGAACAGTTCCACAAAGTCGACAGGCTTGTCGGACTGCAGTGATGCTGCCGCACTGGGACCTGGCACTGCGGTGAATGGCAGCGTTTTGGGGCTCCAGTCAGCCATATCCCGCCAGCTCGGAGGATCCAGGGAGGGACGAGACTTGCCCGCTGAAAACAATGAAATAAAAGGTTTTTCTTCAGACAATTGTGATATGTAAACAAGCTGTCTTTTTGACAAAATCCAATAATCTTCTCACCTCTTTTGCTTGAAGATGCCGGCAGATGCTGCTCTTCTTCCTCCTCCTCCTCCTCCTCCTCCTCCGTCTCTTCTGTATAGTAAAAGTGAGTTTATAAAAATATATTGACATTTCTTGAAGGAAAAAAAGTTTGTTTTCAATATCAGATGAATAATTGTAATTCTAAAATGGCCTTCATCTCACCATCACTGGAGCTCAAGCGCGCACGACGTGTGACGCTGGGGGGACGTGTGACGTCGTCGTCTTCTTCCTCCGAGCTGTGCTCCAACTCTGAAATTGAATATTTTACATGGTATTATTAGTATGCTAACTAATTGCAGGATCGTTATTCTTACCAAGCTTTGTGTTGACGAAAATAAATTGATGAATAATAAAAGGTGTGTGGGTGTGTTTATTTTATTTTTTACATTTTTACCTCCTCTATTTTTCTCCTGCTTCTTTTTATTATTAGACATTACATTACATTACGGCATTTGGCAGACGCTTTTATTCAAATCGACTTACAATATCAGAACTTACAATATCACATTTTTGTCAACAATCGAGAAGTCATCTATGCATACAATCGTCTGGCATTTACAGCTTTAGTAGTAATAGTTTCCTGTAAAGGATCAATAAAGTAGGCTATCTATAGCTGTAGGTTCTAACCTCTGGAAGCCGCCTCGTCCAAGAATGTTCGCCTCTTAGGTCCAGGGCCAGGGGGCTGCCATTCCTCATCTCTGGCGTCATCAGGAGATGATGAAGCCGTCTCCTCGGGCTCATCCGTGTCTGTTTCAGGGAGATCTCTCTCCCGAACAGCACGGCTGAGAGCCTGTTGCAGTGTGAGCTGCCCAGGCCCTGGGAGCGGCCCACCACGTTTACGGCATGACAGCTAAACTAACTAACGCTAGTCTAACTGTACACTAACGCTAATCTAAGACTAACGCTAGTCTAACGCTAGTCTAACACTAACGCTAGTCTAACAAAACAGACACACAAGACAGACAGACAGACAGAGACACACAGACAATTTTTTTTTGTTTTTTTGTTTTTTTTTACACAGATCCTATCTACCCTGACCTAACTAACGCTAAATGCTAACTGCTAAATCTAACACAGGCACACTCGCTAGCACACTCAGACACACCCGACACAACCCACCCACGCACGCACTCACCTCACACCAAGCACTCGAATCCACTCACTACACAATCTCACAAACTAATCTAAAATCGCTATGCTACTAAATTCTACTAAATGCTACTAAATGCTATAAATCTATTCTCTTCTTCCGCTACTGATACTGCTAATGCTACTGCTACTGACCAACCTACTCTACAAAGAGGCTCTGAGCGTCGCAAGGTTTTAACGTGGCTGCACTGCGCAGCTGCAATGTGATTTTTAAGGTGGCGCCGTGTGATCCCTTGAAGGGATTCATGCTCACTGGCTGGGTACGACCTTAAACAGAAGAATTATGGAATAATATGAATTATGATTTTAGGACGTCCACAGACGTCCTTGGCACTGAACGTTACTTTTTTTTAGGACGTCCACAGACGTCCTTGGCACTCAATGTGTTAAGACATTACTTACATCCAGACGCCTCCTTTCTGCCTCTTCTGCAAATCTGGTGGTCCGGAGAGCCTCTTCCTGTAGACGTGTCTACAGGCACAGCAAATAAAGTTACAGCAATCAACACATTTTATATATACACAGACACACACACACACACACACACACACACACACACTCTTGAAGTTTGAGTTCCAATACCCTCTCTCTGTCAATCGCCAAGCTTCTGTGGTATTCTGCGTCTTGTTCTGCAATGATGTTTCGGCGCTCTTCTAGACTTCCCTGAAATCAGAGAATCAATAACTAAACACCCTGACAGCAGAGTAAATTAAAATTAAGGTCTGGTTGGTGATGTTAAGTGATATGACAGGATTCAACTATGCTTTCATATAAACATAGCATATAATCAAAACAGTAGCACCATGTGCTGAAATGATTTAATAACCATCCAGATGATCACCCCCCACCGCCTATGTAGCTACAAAAAAGTTCAGTTGCCACAAGTAAAGGAAGTTACAATAACAAGGTGAGAGGAAGAGAGAACTTCTCCGTAAATGTAATAGTCACCGTTTGGCTCTCACTATCCTCATCAGTCTGTCTCTCAGCGATGTCCTACAAAAACATAAGATTGGGTATTTTAATCCAAAAGCAGGAAACATAATGTTGTTGGGGGTACGGTGGCGCAGTGGTAAGCGCTGTCGCCTCACAGTTGGAAGGTCCTGCCCATATGGAAAAGATTTTACTAAATTTGTATATGTTTTACCTGAAACTTGTAAGTAATATGTAAGTACTATATATGACAGTCAAACCAGATATAAGATCCATAGTAAATTTGTGTAAAGTGAAACTTATATAATTTGGTCACTTACAAGAACTATATATGACAGTAAATCTACATACAATATTCTTAGTAAATTTGTGGAAAATGAAACTTATATGATTTGGGAACTCGTAAGAAATATATATAACAGTAAATCCACATACAAGATCCTTAGAAGATTTGTGTACTATCAAACTTCTATGAGTTGGGCAACCATAGTGAAACCGAAATCTTGCAAGTGTTCAAAAAATTAAGTCATCGTAACATCACCCATTGATTTTTGGACATCCCAGTTTTGAAGCTGGGAGTGTGGCCATCGCCATCTTGGGGTTCTTGCGCAGCTCGCACGAGACGGCACAAGATCAAGGGTTTCCCACAGAGCCGTAGCTGCATCAGGCTGTAAACATGTTTAATCTAGTTGTAAAGTCAGGCATTTTAACATGGGGGCGAATTGGGAAGGATTCCCTTTTGGAGCCAGCCTCAAGTGGCCATTCGAGGCACTACAGCTTTTAGTATCACTTCCGGGGCTCCATCTGCCCAAGCCCGAGCTTGCCACCTGATATTTAAAAAAAACAACGTATAAGACATTATGTACCCAGATAGCAGCTGAATCTGGATCCGCCTCCAAACGGGAAGATCGGTTGGTTAGGTTTAGGCATTAGGAGATTTGTTAGGGTTAGGGTAAGCCAATCAGAGGCAGAATAGGGACGGTCATGCCTTTGCCATCTTATGATTGTTTTAGAAGGCATCAAGGATGGTGAAGGCATGGCTGGGTTTAGCCATGAGGAGTGATGATTGGTTAAGCTTAGGGTAAAATATCAGGGTATAAGCCAATAAGAGGCAGAGTAGGGCGGGTCATGCCTTTGCCATAAAAAAAAATATTGTGTGCAGGACATCCTGCATCTTACATTAAAATAAATGGATGGATGGATGGATAGATAGCAAGATGATATTGATTCAATGTTGGAATTCCATCATAATATTTTTTGTTGGTTGAATATTCAAGGCTATAATAACATTGAATCAATGTTGATAGTGTAAGGGTCAGAAATACACGGCTCAGAAATGCACGGCTTCACTCCCACTCGGGCTATCGGGCTGGCCCTTTAGCTCGAGTGGTTAAGTGTTGCACAGTGTATGGGGTCTGAGTCAGAGGTCCCAGGTTCGTATCCGCTCGGACGTTACAATAGTCTAATTCTGAAAAGACAACATTGAATTAATATAGATTTTTGGTCAGCTGTATTGCCCCAATATCATGTGTCAGTCTATCCGTCCATTCATTCAACACTTTAACGCAGACCTGGGCATTATGTGGCCCGGGGGACAGACCTGGTCCTCCTGATGGTTCTGCCTGGCCTGGGAGGTCTAAGACAAACCATACCATTTTACTTATCCTAAAATGTGAGAGATCTACATATGTGTGGGGGGATATGGAAAGTATTGGTTTTAATATTACTGTGAATTATAATGCCGTGATGTATCGTGTCTTTAATGGAATAATGCCAGGACCACACCAGGACTTTTTCTGGACAATTGTTTGTGTGGTCACAGCAAAATTGTGGAAGACGAGGTGTGCCACAGTTATCCACTAAGCTGTCATCCCAGGTGAAGTGGTCCATAAACAAATCATATCAGAACTGAAAAGACAAAGAACACTGGACATAAGAACAAAAAGACCCACAACCTGGCAGCTGCTCACCTTCTATAATAAGATGGTGATGGAGTGGTGATGGATGGATGGATGGAGTGGGTGAGTTTCGCCTAGGTGCACTAACCAAAATTTGGTTAGTGTGGGCCTTAGGGTTTCTGAGATATACACGGTTTTACGGTAGGAAAATGTGTTTGTCCATGCAGGATTGAGTTTATGGATTTGCCTCACAGCTAAGGCTCCAAGCCTTGGGGTACAACATGAGAAACTAATTTTATCACCAGATTAAATTATAGAAAACATCAGCATTTATTATAGCCTATTGAAAAACACAAACAGCATTTTATTAAGAAAATTAAATTATATAATTTAACCTGCTGTTATGTTATGCGTAGGACTGGCCATTTTGGGGGAAATATTTTCAGTAAAAATATAGCTGTCAATAAATGAAAATAAATCTCCAAGCATGCCAAAAGATACAAAAAAAACATTACATGTCCAAAGAGCTTGGTTGACAAATAAAACCAGACAAACAAGCAAACAAACGCACGCACGCACGCACGCACGCACGCACACACGCACACACGCACACACGCACACGCACACACACACACACACACACACACACACACACACACACACACACACACACACGTTATGAGAACATGACAAATGGAAAGATACACACTCACAGCACACCGCGCGTTTTCAAAAGAAAAGCCTTTTAGGCCATCTCATTCAATTTGTCTAGCTAGCTAGCTTCATATTAAGTAAAACGGTGTGGTTTGTTAGACCTCAGAGCCATCACTGTAGAATGTTTATGTTGGCAAGTTAAAACCGTCTGTAATAATATGGCTCAGAGTGATTTAGGTTTAATTCAGTTACACTACAGAGCATTTTACGCCTTTATTTTGAAGGGCAACAACGGAAGTCTGGTCCGTGTGTTTGACTCGCTTTGACAGGACTGTTTGTTTGAATTTGAGCGCCATGGGTAACGTTAGCTGTTCCCAGAGTCCAGAAATGGTTAATACGGCGGGCGAAATGGTCGCAGTCTGGAGCCCTTGGGTGAGTTACAACACGATCATGCCTTTATATTTTATCTGTTTGCAGGATATTGCAGAACTTTTAGTTTGTAGGCTAACCCTTAGCCGCTTAGCCAATGTATTACATTGCGTTTGCCGATTGTTGCTATACTGAGCGCCGGCTAGCAGCGTAAGGCCAGGCCATACTAGTAGTGAAATGATGATGGTGTTCAGACTCTGGGACTAACGCTAATTTGAGTTAGTGTTCTGTTAGATAGTTTTGCTAGTTTGAATATTGAGTAACCTAGTAGCTAACGCCATTACCCCAGTGCAAATGTACCTCGCCTGTTTAGTTAAGCTAGCATGTTGAGCTAGCTCAAGTCTACTATAATGTACTGATGTCGTCCATGTAAAAGAGCATGTCATTGGCCATAATTATTAAATTGTATGTTTGGGAACCATTGATAAGCCGGCATGTTAGAGAAGTCAGAAGATAAGAAACCGAGGTGAATTTAGGATTGGCCGCTTTCAACTAAATAGCCTGTGTTTTTTCTTTGTTCTATTTCCCACTGTTCTCTTGACCTACAGTGTAAAGGGCAATTTACTGTGATTTATGATGTCGCCACTGACCATGATCATATTCTATCAATGGACATTGATGAGATAATTAATTAATATGATCATGGTTGGTGGCAAGCATCATAAATCACTGTACTATAAACTGCCCTTAACACCAACATCACTGATTACCTGTTACATTATTATTTTTAATTACATATACAGTCTACTGTACATATACAGTAGACTTAGTGTAATCAAGTTATAGTTTGTATTGTACAATGCATCCTTGTATACTGTGCTTTTTTGCTGATTTGCTACGTTGTCGTTTGGTATCCTCAGGAACACAGGAGTCCTGTTGCTGACATCTCTCCAGAAGGTGACGGAACAGACCGAACAAATTCCATAGGCTAGCACAACAAAGGTAATATGACCACACTGGAATTTATACTCAAGCTTAAAGTCGAACTGAACCTGTTCGTCACGTGCATAATGAGTCCGTTTCAGACTGAAAACATAGTTTGTCTAAGATGACAGGTTGAGAGGCGGGTCATATGGCTAATTTCCACCACATTTTACTGCCCTGTACAGCTCGTCACCACTCGGCTCTAATCGTATCAGCCCTATGGACGTTTTGCTTCCACCGCGGATCATCTGCCCCCACCCACCCCCACCCACAGCTGGTCGTCTAAAAATAGCGACCGCATATCTGTCCTTCGGCTATAACATAACGTTACAATTAAATCCATCCACAGAACTTTTAAACTGTTTATGAAATACTGGTGCCTCTAAATGACCTACAGTGTACATGGGCAAATGTGACAATCGGCCAAGAGAATGATATCACAGGCATATCTGCGCTGTGCGGGGACGGGAGAGGCGCAACAGAGTGAAGCCTCTACCCCGCAGCCTCTCACCAGGCAAGACCGGGGCTTCCAAACACCCGCTGCGGCCTAGCGGAGCGCTGCAGCCTCCACTCGGCTACAGAGCTCCCTGAGCGAGCAGCAGACTTTTTTCTCAGACAATTGAACACCCGCCACGATTTTATTTCACCGGAGGTGAAGGCAGCGACACAAAATACTGATGGAAATATACATAACAGAAGATAAGTTAAGACCACTAAACTGGTATGCAGCCGCCAGCATTGCATTGACAGTCAGTAGACAGAGTAAACACGATTCTCTCTGACCAATCAGTAGCCATCAGAGTTTTACGTCACCATTTGGGACCTACTCGCCAGCCCGAAGTACCCCGACGAGGCAGGGACCAAAAGTAGCACGACTCGGCCTCAAATCAAACCGAGCTGGGCCGGTTTTTGACGGTGGGATGAGACCAAAAGTCGAGTCGAGCGGAGCGGGACCGCGCTACTAGCTGCTGTGGAATTGGGCCAATAGTATCATGTCGATGATTTTATTTGACAATTCTGGGGACTGGATTGGGCTTTGGCCAATCCTGGCGTGTTCCGCCTCCAAATCGAGTGGGATTCAGTTGTGTTGTGGCGCTCCCCTCGGGAAAAGCCTTTTGACGGGAGGAGTGGATGTCAGCGACCCGCAGGCAGCCAGCTGCCTTTGTGTTGCCGAGCGGAGAGTGCAGCACGTCGACCTGGAATCTCCGAGGTGCAACCCCTGACAACCAAGCTCTCGGATGCGCGCGCCATTATCGTTGCTGTAACGATACGATATCCCTGGAATGCGCGTTTTAACGAGCCAGTTACATTTCTTTGCATTCTTAGAGATTATAGTTTTTGTTTTTTGTTCATGTTTCTAACAATTGGCCAAGTTAGTAGTTAGTTTATGGGATAGGAATTCTGCCAGATGAGAGGCACTAGGCGCCATTTTCGACTTCATTTGGAAGAGAAAATTATCCAGAAATGAAGATTTGATTGACAGCTGCATGTCGTGATATGATTGGTTGAAATGGCGTAGAAATTTGATAGTACTAGGTGACGTCAGCAAACTGTAAATTACTGTTATCAATGAAATCTTGAAAAACGAACTTTTGATGTGAAAAAGTGTGAAAAACTAAAGAAATTAGATTCAATCATGAGAGGCCAGTTCGTAGGATTTAACAAACTTTATTTAGCAATCGGCATGCATGGCAAATGCTTTGGCGCATGACTCCATTAGCCAGTGGCGCTGCTCTTGAGGCAAGAGGAGGGCATCTGCTTAGGCTAGGAGATCCCCCTTCCCGTGGGGGATCAGGAGTCACGACTCGTTGGTGGCGGACTGGGGAGGTGGGTGGGGCAAAACAACGCTCCGGAGGAGGGCTCAAGGGAGATGGACTGCTGTGAAGCTGCTGCTGTTATGATCGGCCAGAGAGAGAGAGGTGACGTAGAACCCTTGCTATATATATGAGAATTAACTGACGTCATATCTGACGTCATTACGGACGTCATACTAAGACTTTGACTGACCACGTCATACTAGAACTTGATTGACGTCAGGGGTGATCGGATTAGATTATGCACGAATGGCCTTCTGCTTGAACTATGGTCTAGAGACCTCACTTCAATCATGAGAGGCCAGTTCGCAGGATTTAACAAACTTTATTTAGCAATCGGCATGCATGGCAAATGCTTTGGCGCATGACTCCATTAGCCAGTGGCGCTGCTCTTGAGGCAAGAGGAGGGCATCTGCTTAGGCTAGGAGATCCCCCCAAAAGCAAGATCTGATTACCGGAGGTTAATTGAGATCTGCGGGCACCGGTAGTTGATTGTACTTTTCTGGCCTTCGACCTTTTAACGACTTATGGCTACTTGCGGCTGGCGCTTCCCAACTCGGTCGGGCCTTCGATCTTGACCCCCCTACTTGCGTTGCGGCTGGCGCTTCCCAGCTCGGTCGGGCCTTGCGCGCCGCACGACTTGGCCTTCTGACTGACCCTGACTCTCTCTCTCGACTCTCTCTCTCCCCCAAAAATGATCCGGGAGATTTACTGCGCCTACTGGGCGCTGTGCTTTCGGGGAGCCACCACCAACGAGACATTTTGGCACGGAGCCCGGGACACTGTTTGTTGCCATGCTCGCCGATTGAGGAAGGAGGGTTCTTTGGGCCGCGGTATGGCCGCCTGCTCCGGGCGGGTGTAGCTGGAGAGCTGATGACGACCAGCTGGGGCGTCCTCTTGAGGTGCTGGATGACTTAGGGGTTGGTGACTTAGTGACTTAGGGGTTCCCAACTTGGCCTGGGTGACTTAGAGATTTCCCGACTGGGCGCTGGACTTGGATGACTTAGGGGTTGGTGACCCGACTTGGCCTGGGTGACTTAGTGGCTTCCCAACTTGGCGCTGGGGCCAGTCTGAGGCCTGAGCCTGATGTAGCGAGCCATGGGGATTGTTTCCAGGAGTTAGGATGGCTTAGGGGTTGGTGACTTAGTGGCTTAGGGGATGACTTAGGGGTTGGTGACTTAGTGGCTTAGGGGATGACTTAGGGGTTGGTGACTTAGTGGCTTAGGGGGTGATTTAGGGGTTGGTGACTTAGTGGCTTGGGGGATGGCTTAGGGGTTGGTGACTTGGTGGCTTAGGGGCTGGTGACTTAGTGGCTTAGGGGGTGACTTAGGGGTTGGTGACTTAGTGGCTTGGGGGATGACTTAGGGGTTGGTGACTTGGTGGCTTAGGGGTTGGTGACTTAGTGGCTTAGGGGGTGACTTAGGGGTTGGTGACTTAGTGGCTTGGGGGATGGCTTAGGGGTTGGTGACTTGGTGGCTTAGGGGCTGGTGACTTAGTGGCTTAGGGGGTGACTTAGCGGTTGGTGACTTAGTGGCTTGGGGGATGACTTAGGGGTTGGTGACTTGGTGGCTTAGGGGTTGGTGACTTAGTGGCTTAGGGGGTGACTTAGGGGTTGGTGACTTAGTGGCCTGGGGGATGAACTTAGGGGTTGGTGACTTGGTGGCTTATGGGATGGCTTAGGGGTTGGTGACTTAGTGGCTTAGGGGGGTTGGTGACTTAGTGGCTTAGGGGGTGACTTAGGGGTTGGTGACTTAGTGGCTTGGGGGATGACTTAGGGGTTGGTGACTTGGTGGCTTAGGGGTTGGTGACTTAGTGGCTTAGGGGGTGACTTAGGGGTTGGTGACTTAGTGGCTTGGGGAATGAACTTAGGGGTTGGTGACTTGGTGGCTTAGGGGATGGCTTAGGGGTTGGTGACTTAGTGGCTTAGGGGGGTTGGTGACTTAGTGGCTTAGGGGGTGACTTAGGGGTTGGTGACTTAGTGGCTTGGGGGATGAATTTAGGGGTTGGTGACTTGGTGGCTTAGGGGATGGCTTAGGGGTTGGTGACTTAGTGGCTTAGGGGGGTTGGTGACTTAGTGGCTTAGGGGATGACTTAGGGGTTGGTGACTTAGTGGCTTAGGGGTGACTTAGGGGTTGGTGACTTAGTGGCTTAGGGGATGGCTTAGGGGTTGGTGACTTGGTGGCTTAGGGGATGGCTTAGGGGTTGGTGACTTAGTGGCTTAGGGGATGGCTTAGGGGTTGGTGACTTAGTGGCTTAGGGGATGACTTAGGGGTTGGTGACTTAGTGGCTTAGGGGATGACTTAGGGGTTGGTGACTTGGTGGCTTAGGGGATGACTTAGGGGTTGGTGACTTAGTGGCTTAGGGGTTCCCGGCTTGGCCCTTTTTTGTGTTATTACTATTGTTATTAGTGGGCGTTTAAAGATGGGATGATCAGATCGCAGACCGGGTAGATTGTCGATCAACTCGCTTTATTTAATCAAACACGAGGGACACCTACAGTACATGTGGTGTTTTCAAAGCAATGTAAATCAATATTTCTTGTTTGGTGGGGGGCGGGTCCTTTGCGGGCAGCGGGAGCGGGGGTGGGCGCAGGAGTATGCTAACTAAATTGATGTCTCTGCCCTTCAAAATCTGGGATCTCAACCTGGGAGACACATCGGCACAGGGAGAAACAAAAGGCATACCAAATGAGATGGTGGGCGTAGCGGACGCCAGGGTGTTCATCTGGGCGGGTTGGGCGGTGGTGAGGAGCACGTCGGCTTGCTGCGTGGGCGGGGGCGGGATCGGCTGCTGCACTGGCTGGGCTGTGGCGAACGTGGGGGGAAAGGGGGGGGGGGTTTCCAGGGCCCTCAGACGAGCATCCACTGATCTGCTAGCATCTAGCAGGGACAGCAGAATGGCTCTTGACGACCCCTGTCGGCTCGGCGGAGCTGCGAATGGTGCCGTTTCCGCTTCCGGGGCGGCGGCCTGGAGGTCAGTGCGGCCAGGAAGGACATGGCGTCTCGCGGTGGCCCCACGGCCTGTATTTCCCCGTCGTCTCCCCGCTCTCGGAGCGGCTGCCTCTGCTGATCTTCGTCCGCGGCCTCTCGCACGTCCACGCCGAGCGGCCTCCCCCTCTGGCACGCTCGCACGCGTTCTTGGGCGACCGGGCGCACGCGGCACTTCGTCATCTGCTTTCCTTCCAAGGGCCGTCGCAGTGGCGCGCCCCGTGCCACGGGAACGCGCGCCGGGCCTTTTCATCGTGGCTGCGTTGGCGGCCTGTGGTCCGGCCGCTTCGCCAACGTCTTCATCAGACGTCTCGGAAAGCAAGAACGCACCGTGGCCGATCTGGAACGGGGTCTCGTTGGCTGAGCTGCTGTCGCTGTCCGTGGACTGCTCTGGCTCGGAGCTCGACATGCCGGGAATGGAGTGGGAAACGTTGAGGAATATGCGGGGAATATCTGCGTTGGATTTCCACGGGTAGAGAAGGCTTGAGGGTGCTGATTCGGTCTCCGGATATGGTGCAAAACAACGCTCCGGAGGAGGGATCAAGGGAGATGGACTGCTGTGAAGCTGCTGCTGTTATGATCGGCCAGAGAGAGAGAGGTGACGTAGAACCCTTGCTATATATATGAGAATTAACTGACGTCATATCTGACGTCATTACGGACGTCATACTAAGACTTTGACTGACCACGTCATACTAGAACTTGATTGACGTCAGGGGTGATCGGATTAGATTATGCACGAATGGCCTTCTGCTTGAACTATGGTCTAGAGACCTCACTTGTTGTGATTTGTTTTGCATACATTATTAAATAGGTGCACTGCATACCCAGGTATTTGAACTAAAATAAAAGAAAAGTCGTTCTTGGGTTCAGCTCGACTTTAAAGGAGAAAGTCACCAAAAACAAGGCTGATTTATTTTGGACATGATCTCACACATCTGAAAACTGGAAACAGTTTTCCAGACATTCATTTAGTTTGACAGTTATTTATTTAGGGTTGATTTGAGTTAAGTTGTGGACCATTGATGTAATTTGTGCATGAATGACAACACTGGTCCACAACTTAACTGAACTGCCTGTTGTCAGTCTCTACATGTACATGTACATGTACAGTGTAGCGGTAGATTCCCTGACTACCAACACGAGGGTCGCAGGTTCGCGGTCCCCGTGTTACCTCCGGCTTGGTTGGGCGTCCATACAAGCACGATTGGCTGTGTCTGTGGGTGGGAAGACGGATTAGTTGTATGTGTACTCGTCACTGCACTAGCGCATCCTCTGGTCAGGGCAAAAGGGATCTGGTGGGAATAGCGTGATCCTCCCACGTGCTACGTCCTGCCAGGGCAACAGGGGGGAATTGGCCAAGTACAATTGGGGAGAAAATATGGTGGGGGGGAACAGAAAAAACAACAAATATGTTGCTGTTAGCCATTTCCACTCATATTTCCATTGTTTTTGCCCATTTACAAGCTATGCATGCAGTCTTAGGGCCTGTGTCCACCTAGCGTCTTTTCCTCAGGTCCAGCGTCTTTTTTCAGTTGTTTCCAATGGGGGGAGAGCGTATGCGAGCGCACACGGACGTCTAGAGAAAGTGCACAGCGCCCAGCGTCTTTTTTCGGCGTTTTTGTGCGCCCGGCTCCCAGCGCTCCCAGCGCTTCAAGCTGAAAATATTTTAACTTTTCAGAAAGACGCTGGTGTCGGCTGCTCCTTTTCTGGTAACTAATCATATGGAGAAACTATCGCAACAGAGACAGAACGGCTCAATTGTGGGAGCAGATCGGCTAGACACTTAATATTTCTGGTGAGTGTTGTGCTTACTGCTTTTAATAGCGTAGCCTACCTGTGTTGTTAGCATGCTAGCTGTCAGCTATCAAGCTGAACTAACGTTACTTGCAGACTGCTTCCTTGTATATTGTGCGCTGGGATCAGCATTCCCCAGCGCACTCCCAGCGTTTAACGTCGGAAAAAGACGCTAGGTGGACACAGGCCCTTAGATTGTACAACACTTGCATATACCATTTAAAATGAACATGATGGTCATTAAAATATCATATTTAATCCTGTTTTCAACAGTCAGGCATAAAGGAAAAGAAACCTATGCAACTGCTTTACAATGTCAGAGGCCAACGTGTTTCTGTGTGTTAGTAACATTATTGTTGCTAATCCTAATTTTCCCTTTCACCAGAGGCTACGGCCGTAGAGAAAATACTTTCAGAATCAGAGAGGGAGAGCTGCAGAGCTTGCCTGGACTAGAATACCAGAAGAGAGTCCCTGGTGAAGTGCCTCAAATGTGCCTGAGGGAGGATGTGGGCAAACCAGTCAAAGAGCACCTCGTAAGTTTGATTTTGTATTCAGCTAAAATTCAACTTGATGAAAAATATTCACTATGACTTATTTATGGTGATTTGTTATATTTATACCCCAGTCAATGGTTTATCACAGATCAGATACTGTTGTTCTTTCTCAAAGCACTTTATTTTTTAATTTTATTTTGTTCTTGCGATCTATGGTTCATGATCACAGTGTTGTTGGTAGGCCCTTGCACCCCTATAAAGTTTTAATCCTGGTTATTCTCTATTCCACACTTGTTCTCACTAGGACCCCTATGTGCTATATATGCTAATAGCATATATAGCACATGGAAAGACATTACATCTGGGGTTCCACAAGGGGGCGTCATTTCACCTTACCTGTTCCTGTTATATATGTCCATCCGATCAGTCCTGTTCAATGATACACTTGATATAGGGTATGCTGACGATATAGGGCTGTCCCGTGCCATTAGACTCTCTGACATAGGAACTGATACATCAATGGCATGCGAAGCAAAGCGGTTGGAGGAATGGGCTGCAGCAAATAACATGCTTCTCAACGGCAAGAAGTCAATGGAGCTGAGAGTATGCTTCGCCAAGGACCCTCTCCAGCCAGCCCCTCTAATCCTCAACGGCCAGGTTGTCCCTGTTGTCACAAGCACAAAATACCTGGGTTTCCATCTGGACAATCAGCTCAGTGGAGATGTTCACGTTGAGGAGGCTGTGAAAAAAGCCTCCAAGTGTCTGCATTTTCTCACTGTGATGTCAAGAAATGGGCTCCCTGTAGAAGACCTGGTTGATATCTATAACACACTGATCAGACCATGTCTAGAATATGGGAGTGTACTGCTTGTGGGCTGTACGGCTAAACAACGAGCCACCATGGACAGGGTTCAGAAAAGGGCTGTCAAAATAATGATGAGGTTCAAGGACGTCTCTTTGCATCTACCTGATCTGCAAACACGAAGAGAACAGGCCACTGTGAAGCTGATTCAGGACATGCACCAGCCTAACCACCCGCTCCACCACATCCTCCCTCCTAGTAAGGAAGAAAGGACTGGCCGTGTTCTGCGCAGAGGCAATCAGTTGTCTTTGCCAAAAACCAGAACAAATAGACTGAGAAACTCCACCATCTCCTGTGGCGTCAGGCTTTTTAATGGGCTGTAGCGTTGATTGTATTTTTGATGTTGGGGTCTGTTTTAATAATGCATAATGTATGTGTATTTTTTTGTTGTTTTTTCGAGTGTACATTCTGCATAATTCAATCATGTATTGCAAGTCAGAATGATTAAACTCAAACTCAAACTCAAACCCCTGCAGATCCTGTTCTTCCATTGTGGCTACATGAAGAACATAGCCGTGGCTCCATCCCCGACCGCCAAGAACCGAGGTGTGTTCGTTGACGACCGCTGGACGTCTCTTCTCACCTCAACAACCAGAACCTGCAGATTCTACTTGAGCAACGTGGGTGCGCGAGTAATTCCATTTCTCTTTCCTGGATTTTTGTGAAAAGTGTTTGCTACACACCTGGAATTCAATGGAGCAGTTGAGATCCAGACGAAGAGTGCATGCAGCATGTACGCACCTTCAAGCTTGTGCACTAGTTCAGAGCTTTAAAGGAGAATTCTGGTTTTTTACCCCGGACCTTATTTCCAGCTTAAAATATGATGTTTTACTCACCCAGATATTTTTGGTTTCATTCGGATCCCCATAGAAGATATTCAGGTCCGAGTAGAGTGCTGGAACTGGCCAAAACGGGGCATATGTAGTACACACTGTAAATAACGTATTTTCTGCAACATAGCGGTTCATATCCTCATAATATCTTCCATAAATGAATGTGAATCCATCTATTCTCCTCCGGGCAGCCTCAATATCCTCATCCGGGGTCTGTGAATCCAACTCTTGCTCAAGTCCCGCTGAAGTCTCGTGAGTTTCCTGCTGACTCCTTTGTCTACCAGGGAGTCACCGCGCACCGGTGCCATTTAATGAAAAGAGCGGACGACGAGAAGAGAGGAACAACAGGCCAGGGACGAACAAGCTGCTGCACGGCCGAGAACAAATGGTGACTGGTGGTGGTGTTCCTGTGGACGCTATAACCCTATGCCCACAGACGAGGAATGCCTCTGTTGGAGTCACAGACCCCGGATGAGGAAACCGAGGCAGCCCGGAGGAGAATAGACGGATTCACATTCGTTTATGGACGATATTATGAGGATATGAACCGCTACATTGCAGAAAATGTTAGTTACAGTGTGTACTTTGTATGTCGCGTTTTCGCCAATTTTGGACTGTTCCAGGACTCTACTCGGATGTGAATATTTTCTATGGGGATCCGAATGATACCAAAGTTATCTGGGTGAGTAAAACATCATATTTTAAGCTGGAAATAAGGTCTGGGGTGTAAAAAAAAAGGAATTCTCCTTTAACGTGGACACGGCTGGGAGCTATGTAGCTATGAACATTTCAGCGAAAAACATTGTGTAAAGGACGTCTTTTTCAAGTCAACTTGGCATCTCAGGGCTTTCAGACACTTGGATTACGAGAAAGTTTGAAAGTTGGTCACATCCACTTCAATGTTGACCCAATGGATAGAGAAGCGAGCTTGTGACCGGAAGGTCGTCGGTTCAATATCCGGGACCGTCAGGATAAATCTGGGTGGGGAAAGTGAAAAGGCAGCACTTGCCCCTCCCTCATTACCACCACTGTGGTGCCCTTGAGCAAGGCCCTTAACCCCAACTGCTCCAGTGGAGCTGATCAGTGGCCAACAGATCAGTACTGGACAGCTTGTACTGGTCAGCTTCCAGGTGTGTGTGTGTGAATGTGAACAGGACGCTCTTGAAAAAGAGAGCATTGCTCTCAGTGAGACTACCCCTGTATAAAAGAAAGAAAATAAATTGTGTCGGCTTCAGGAATGTTTTGTGGACTAAAAAACTTCACCTGACCTTCCACTGGCATGTGGGTGAGTAGATAATGACAATGATAATGTCAACTGTCCTTAAGTGTCCTTGGGCATATCATTTGTGACATTCCCTAATCCCCTTTTAGCCATTTATTTAGTCAGAATTCTTTCAAATGAATGTACTGTATATATTCATTATTCATTTTGTGTAATTTAAATGTATTAGTAAATGATCTGCCAATTCCTAGTTACTAACAAACTTTCATGTCTCATCTATTTACTCGTTGATTTTGTGTGGTGTCATACATTGCAGTTGCTCCAAGTGTGAAAAGAAAACTGTTGCTATTCACCTTATATAGCCAAGCCCACTTGACCCATTGTATCACGACTTACTGTTCAAAATGCTTGCTATTTTACCTGCTCAAACTAGTCTGACTTACATTATGAGTCAGACTAGGTGTATGGGTCACAGGAAGTGTAAATACAATCGGAACTTCCGATTGTATTTACACTTCCTGTTAGTCTCTCAAGCCAGACGGTCTCTTCTACATAAGGTGAATAGTTGTATGAAAAGCACAAATATTATTATTATTATCATTATTATTATTAACAACGTTTTTGACAACAGAAACCTGTATGAAATTGTATAAATAAAGTATATATTTTTTATACTGCTATGGTAATTTTCATTGTCGGACATGTACATTTTTTATTAAAAAAACATAAAGAAAGTATATTTTACCATACACTTAACATACTAAAAACATATATATAATGTATATGTTTTTTTATACCTATATGGTAATATTAATTGGCTGACATATAACAATCTTAGAAAAAACATATAAAGAAAGCATACTTTTCTTTTAAATTAAATGCATTTTACATACAAAAAACATAGATATAATGGTATATATTCATCTATAAAAAGCATATGTCTCATATAATTAAAAATTACAAACATTATATTGAACATGTATGGAAAAGACAATTTCCCATGCACTTTCCTTATATGCTACATACATGATGTTTACTTGATTTATATATAATTACCTTAATTCTCTTATATGAGAAGAATATGAAAGGGGCCACTTTCAAGAGTTTACATATAAGACATACAATACATATAAAACATAAAGATTTGCTATTGGAGGCAACAGGACTTCATATATGTTTCTTCTATTTGTTTTTCCATATGGGTGGGTTCGATCCTCGCCTGGGACACTGTGGGCGCTGTGGTTGTGTTCCCCCCCATATCCTCAGTGCCTACTGCCCAGGTGGGTTATCTCGTCATAAGGGCCTTTCTCTCTGTGTGGAGTTTGCATGTTCTCCCCATACCCCCCAGGGGGTTCCTCCGTATATAACCCCCCCCCCACTAAAAACATGCAGAAGATCAGATCGTCATCGTCATCCGACCAGTGACGACAACATCCGAAGTTGGTCCCCGGGCGCTGTACAAGAAAGCGACCACTGGTCCTGGCCTGCCCCTCGGAGGAAAGGACATGCCTGGATGGGTTAAATGCAGAGGGCACTTTTCACCGGCCACCGTCAGCATGAGTGTGTTGTGGCCGCATGCATGTATTGTGGTGTTTGTGTGACAATAAAAGACGGGCTTGTCCGTTACGAGAGAGAGAGAGATATTCAGTGAAACACAGCTGCAGCGTTTGTTGTAGATGATGTCCAATGCATCACTGTATGGAGTAAAGTCTTACCAAGAGGTCAGCAGCAGGGAAACTGGCCATGTCAACATCGTGATCACTGTCTTCCGACTCCTACAAAATCCACAGACACACAGATTGTGTCATAAACTCAATGGAATAGCAGGACAGTCAATACAATTACTTAATGTACAGTATCACTGAAATGCAGATGGAATGATCTGCAGAACTTGATGTGTATCATCAAAGTTGCCCATCCATGGGTTACGGCATGACAATATTTGTTCGGCCCCCAGTTGCCCACCCCTGCCTTAAGTACCCCGTAAGTAGGATACATATTTGGTCCACTACAGGAAAAAACACATTGTACCCCATAAGTACCCTGTAAATACAGGCTACAACACCTTGTACCCTGTACCCTGTAAGTACATATTTGGTCGACTACAGGGAACAACACCTTGGACCCCGTAAGTACCCTGTAAGTACTGTAGCGATTTGTGATATTAGAGTTACTATAGCAGGCCTTTGGTACTTGTTTTGACATGCTAACTCGTTATACCGCTGGTTATGGTCCTCTAGTGATAAGAGTAAGAACTGAGCGCACCATGATTCATGAAAAAGAATGGAATATGGAGTTATGTTAGGCTTGTTTTTAATTGTGTTTGTCACAATGATATATCTCATGCTATGTTTAGTGATGCATTTATGCTGTGTAGTGCTTATTACAGTGAGCTAACAAGGATGGCATTGCTTTTTAACCCTACGACATTATACTAGTCCTGCTTAAAAGTGTAACAGAGTGAAATGTACTCTTCTCTCTGAGAGAAGATATGTGCCTGAGGCCTAATGTTTGACTATGCAAAACCTTTTGAAGAATGAGCAAACTGAATGTTGGCCGCTATATCAGGCCTTTAGCTGAAGTAACCCAGTAAAATGATAAAATGTTTCTATGCATGAAGAAGCCTATCCATATACTTTTATTCATGCTATAATCCTTTTATTCATGTTATATTCTGCTGCAGTAATTGCTGTGTTATGCTTAGGATGAAGGAGGGGAGAAAAGGATGTTGGCTCCAGCTCTCCTGGGAGAGAAGATATGATATGGAAAGGAGGGGAGGTTGCCACTGAAAGGCCAGGTGTTGGAAACTAGACAAAGCACTGTGTCTGGACTCCCTCTCTCCCTGTCAAGGGAGGTGATAAGGATGGACGATACACTCTACAGCGTGACCAAATATGGCGGAAGGCCAGCTAACTAAGTGTATGTGTGTGTGTAACTTTGGAGCGTCCTGCAGAGATAATTGGATATTTACTCTGCTCCCAGGCTTTTAAAGCCGTGGGAGGAGGGTTGATACCAGGCACCTGTGCGGTACGCCCGACACCATATGAAGAAATGTATCTTTGCTTAGATAAATTAATGAAAGGACCCATTTGGATTCCCCAGCTGCCTACAGATAAAATGATGAGGCCTGTCAGATAACAGAAGGGAGGGATGGGTATAAATTAAAAACAAAGTCTACTATCTATGTAGCATAAGGTTCATGAAGAGGCCGAGTGAACTCCGGAACACTTTAAAAAATTGGACAAGGTCCAGCAAAATTTCAAGCCCAGCCATTGGAGGAAAGGAGTCACATTTCTCTGGGAGGGGGGCGACTAGATAGTATAACCAATAAAACCCCTAACTAGTCCACTAGTGGGCAGGGAGCCAGGGCTGGCCACCTGCCTCAGCCGTCACATGACCAAAATGAGCTCATGAGAAAACGGGCCCAAGGGTGGGGAGGTATCTGGCATATTGCCAGATGGAATATCGACTATAAATATGGGACGCTCTCTAAGAGGAATCAGATCATCCCAGCTCTTTTGAAGACTGCTTTGTATCCATACCTTGGTAGCTTTTGCTAGCAAACTTTGTATTTTAGACTTTGTCTTTTTAACACTTTGTAATACTCTAACTTTTGATTTTGAACTTAAAAATAAATAATTTTTCTTTAAACTCGATCCACCTTCCTGTGTCTCCTGATTCATCGATCTTTTGAGGTCTCCAGGCTTCCAGCCTTTTTCTTCTTCATAAGATCAGTAAGTATCCCACAGCTTACACCCCTGGCCCCTAGGGGCCACGGGGTACTTAGGTTACCCCTCCCTTGCTTGAGTTGTTGCAATATGTGTGAACAGTTGCAGTGAAGGAGTGAACCGTAACACTTATCACTCGATTTAAGGTAGAACATTTCTCTAAGGCTTCAGGCTACATAATCTGTACCTAAGCAGGGGAAAGTGCCCCGGTGACTACTGACTGGTGACAGACTTTTTTAGTCTGACACGCTGAGGGTGGTCATCAACGGGGTTTGTCTGTTGATAGGATCCTGATGAACAGAGCTCTGGTCTGAAATACTGGTGATTGCTAATCAAAGAATATTTGTTGTGTGAATCAGCGGGTATGAGAAAATAAGAGTAATTAAACACTGCTATCTATGAATATAAATTTATAAATAGAAAAGATTATTTGTACTCTCAACTCCGGTGCTTCCGTAGGCCAGTAGGGTAGGGGACCACGTTCGACCGATTAAAGCTGGATTAGCGAAGCCGGAGTATAAATATAAAGAGCATGAGGTCGGAACCTAGAACGACTGAGTAGCGGGTAACTGAAGGAACTCTCTTATACCGGATGAGGGTTTTCTCCCCAGGCATCAAAAGGTGCTGAAGGAGATAATATTTTGGTATCGCCTCAAAAGTATATTATTGAGTTAATATATTTTGATACTTTAAAAATATTCCATAAGTGACCTGAAAGGTCGTGTCTAGGGGTCCTTTTATTCAACATGGCGCCCATACGTGACGCGCGAACGGTGATTTAGTTCACTTCTGGGAAAGCCAGAGGCTAGTTACTAAAATAGAGACCAACGCGCGTAGAGGTGAGGATCCAAGCGGGGATCTTTCTTTTGCTTAAAATAAAACTTGAGCTAAGAAGCTGAAAACACGAACCAACGTAATACTGACTCGGACCACAAGCAAACCCAGCTGTCAGCCCAAATTAAATCTTTTAAAAAGTTTTACGGGAAATCCTACGTACACTTAACTGTGATAAATAAAGATATAAGCAATTATATTAATTAATTATACCTTCGTAGGAACTGCGTAAAGGGCTTAAGGAGCTGGGTCAATGCAAGTTAAGCCAGGTCGGATTATAAGGTAGAGCACGGACAAAAACGTCTAAAGAGGGATTAGGCCATAGATTGAAACCTCTTCAAACGTGAGTATCCATAAAAAGCTGTCTGCAGCGGCTTAGGAAACATGTCAGGCTCTACAGCGTGGGGAGGGGGAAGTGGCGCTTCGAACAGAGAAGAATATGAAGTTGTCTTACGCATCGGTGACTTTCTGACTTTGCCTCTAGGTGAAACTCCGTTTGCCCTACTAAACCCAGCAAACGAATATCTCGATCATGGCGGGGGAATAGCCCGCGCAATCAAAGACAGGTTCCCAAGTTCCATTGTCAAAAAGGTCCCCCAGGGCCAAAAATTAGCGCAGGGAAATGCGCTAGCCGAGTCCCTTAAACCAAGCGGGATAAATGGCGAAGTGGTACATTGCCCGTTCATACCAAAAGCAGAACTCATTCCGGTGGGGACACGAATCACACAGGATGGGAACTGCCGAATGCAGCAGGCATATTTGGAAAAAATGATGGATGTAGGATTCCAGTACAGTGTATATAAAAAAATAATCACGCCCCTGTTTGGAAATGGAATTTTTAGATATGACACTGAGTGCGCAACAGAAGCATTGCGCGCAGTAATCATGAGAAATCCAGACCGGGAAATCCATGTGATAGTCCCTACGAACAGAGAGGCAGACAGCCTAACAAGGCGCTTAATGGCAGGAGAGCCAGCAATCCAATGTGTAGTGCCCCAAGCATTGCCCCATAATGAAGGGGAGAGAAACGTAAGGTTTACACCATTTGAACCAGAGGAAGATCTCTTTCCCCAATTTAAACAAATCAAAACTGAGCCACCCAACTGGCACTTTTCAGCAGATTTAGGGGCAAATCCTGGAGTAACTCCAGTAAACACACCGGTTCCAAACCCAGCCCTCGGATGGACCCCGCTGGGGCAGGAACTCAGGGCAGAGATAAGGGCCGCGCAAATCCAACGCGATGCCAAATTCGCTACGCAGTTAGCAGAAGCGGAAGCGGGACCCGGAGCAGGCGCAGAACAATGGATAGAGTACAGACCAACGGTAGCCGCTCACAGGGCCAGTTTAAATCAGCCGGGCCGCCCAGAAAATCGCCAGAGTTTAGAACTCTCCCCAATTCTAAATCCAAACTCTCCATTGCCGTCAAGTATGCCTGCCTTTGTTCCCCCCATGGCCCCGTTAGAAGAAACCATAATGACGGAACCAATATATGCCCAAGTAACCCCAAGCGAACCCACAACACAAGCAACAGGTCCGGCTGTGCCCGCCGAGCCTACTGCACCAGCTGCAAGCACAGTTGCCCAGGTGACAACTCAAATGCAAAAGTTTTCCCCGCTTCAAGGGAAACCTACACCCATGAGAAGAACCAAGGCGGTAGGAGAAGCAGGGAGAAACTCCGGAAACCAATGGGAGCCACTAACAGGCTCGTTTTCAGGGAATAGAACAATCCCCAGCGAAGTCACTATGGAGATAGACCCCATAGAAATCCTGGGCACATGTGAGGTTAGGGCAGCACCCCTAAACCAATTAGAGGAAGAAGGACTAATATTACTGTTTACCGATCACCGAGTCAGTACACAAAAATCCTATGCACAAATAGTAGACAATGCTATGGGAACTGGTTTCATGATATGGTGGAAAAAACAAACTAATATAGTCAAAGGAAGAATGAAGATCTATGACGCACCTCAGACACAAGGTCTCGATGCCATAGTGGTGCAGGCACTGACCAGAGAGGAAATGCTGCAGGTCCTGCTTAGCGTAGCAAGAACCCCCAGCCTACTGGATGGGTTAGAGGACCGGGTAATAACGATCCCCTTCTATTCACCGGATAGAATAGGAGGCGAGTATGAGGATAGAGTCCGGGAACTAACCAGAGATATAAAAAGCTGCTTAAACAGCTGGGAGAGAATCCGGTGGATCCTGTTAGTGGATGAAGAGTTCACAAGGGATTATATAGAATGGGTAAACGGGCTAGCCGCCACCGGGACCCAAGACAGTGAAGAGGAGGATAGCGAGTTTGATGACGACTCCCCCAATGAAGAGCAGGGGTTTTCATTTCCCCCGTTACCCGCGGAACCGATGGGAGGTTCCCCCAGACCCCCCACCCCTGCGGTCTCCCCAGTAAGAGCGGCAGTAGCTACTCCCCCAGCAGGCCCAGTTCTGAGGAGCGCCTCCAATAGAGCTAAGGTTAGGTGCTCCCCCTTACAGACTAGCACACCCAAGAGCCAGACAATGGTGCCGAAACCCGGGACAAGCCCTAGCTCTCAATTCGCTGAAGCCAATATGAGCGCGGTTGCAGCAGAAAGAGCCCTAAATTCCAGAGAGGAGGAGGAAACTCCAATCCTCATTCCCATCCCTGACATCAGAACACCCATAGCCACCCCAAGAATAGCCGGTCCCCGGATCGGGTTCCCTGACCCAAGAATAGCAGCACTCGGGGACCGAATCCCGCGTTCACCGCCCAAAGTAACCTTTAACATTAAAGCGGATAAAAAGGCAGCCAGACCTAAGAATATAAGGGCAAAAGCACAGGAGAGAAGAGGTTATGACCCAAGCATGGTGCCAAGTCTGCCACCAACTTATGCGTATGGGGAAAAAGGGCCAAAAGACTATTTCAATCCCAGGGTTAGCCTCCCCGGGAGAGAACCACCCGCCAACTGGAACATGGCGGAGGAAATGGAAACCCCAGTTCATGGGTATCCAGTCACCCGGGGGCAACAGCGGCTCTGTAGAGAAAGCCCCACAAGTGAGGAAGTATACCGAGCCCCGGGAATTACGAATCCTTGGAAAGGGGAGTATATAGCCGCAGGATATAACTTCTACAGAAACCAAATAATCAATAGGGATAATGCCGTAATGAGTAACCAGGTTGAAAGAGCTCCCATCGTCCAAATCCAGCGGACCCTAGAAAACACACTAGGGGCGACCGGGGGAAGTGGTACAATCATAGAAATCCCGCGGTCCGGGGAAAGTGAGCTCGGGGCGACAAGGGGAACTGGTACACGGTCCGCGTGGGACAGTCTCTTAAGCGAAGAATGGACAGCCCCTGAGAGACAGTCAATACAGTACCCCATAGCACAGCTAAGTATAGGGGAACTATTCCCGAGAAGAGAAAAGGAAGAATCAGATGTAAGATACATTCAAAAATGTATGAAGGTGGGAGTTCCCAGGGAAGTATTGGACTCTGAGATAGGAAAGATTATGTTGAAAAAGGCAGGGTGCACCATTCCCGCCGGATGCATCCCCCAAGACCTACTAGATGCCAATAGGTATGCGCCAGGGGAATCAGGCATGGAAGAAACAATACATCACCTGGCCACCAAAGTCACAAGCGGACAAATGCAGCTTCAAACTGCCATGAGAGAACTTAAGACGCATAGTGGTTGCTGCGGAATGTATGAGGAAAAACTACTACTGCAGAGCCCAGGAGGATATGAATTAGCAGCAGAATGGACACTCATGGATCAGGAGCAGAAAAACAAATGTCTCATAGTGTATGACAGAAAAACGCAAGCCATCTCTAACCTAAACCAGACAAGACGTAACAGTAAATCAGGGGAACAAAAGGGGGAAAGCCCAGCTCAGACAAAAATATCAAAAGAGCAAAAGTCGGGAAACGTGCAGCGAGCCCCTGCAGAGAGCAGGGGAAATCAGGGCTTAGCCACAGTAAGACCCCCCAACCAGAGAAAAAGAGAGAACAAAGAGAAAGCGAAAGTGGAAGCACAGAACCCGAGGGAGACGAGCCCCCCACCCCAGGAGGTACGGGGAGAGAGAGCACGGGGAGAGAGAGCTCCCCAGACCGAACCGAAGGTCGGGCGCGCTCCAAGAAAAGACGGGCCAGGCAAACAAAGAAAGAATCCATATTGGCTGGACGATCCGAGCGAGTTTGCCAAAATGTCTCCGGAACAACAAGACGAGCTAAAAAGAAAGAGGGTAGAGTGGGCCAAAGCCAACCGGCGCTCGACCTAATCAAAGAGATAGTTCGGACGACTTACCCTAAGGACGGATGGTTAAAATGCAAATACCAAGGTGATGAGTTCATTTTGGATACGGGAGCAAATATAACTATGTCTAAAAATCTAGACCAAGTAACAGGTGAAAAAAAGATTAAAATAGCAACTGGAGAAACCCACATATTCCAAACAGGTGTGAAAGGGGATATAAAAGTCGTCAAAGGCCAAATGGAGTTAATGGGGTTAGATAATATTGCAAAATGCGATAGCAAATCTGAAGTGGATCAAATAAACTGGATGAACGCTTATGACATCCCAAGTCAAAAAGAGAAAATACTAGCGGAAACCATGCTAGATAAAGATAAGCTAAGTAAAATATTAGATAAAATAACCCCAGCTGAGTTCAAAAATGATTGTGGACTGCTTACTCCAGAATCAGACATCGAACCTTATCAGATCAGAGGCAGTATGCCCGCCAAACAAAAACAATATCCCCTTAACGCCAAAGCTAAGAAGGAAATCTTAGAGACAATAGAGGAATTGGAAAAATTGGGAATAATCTCAGAAGAATTTGACCCCCCAACCTTGCTACCAATCCAAGCCGTACCAAAACCCGACGGGACATTTAGGTTAGTGCAAAACCTGAAAGCCTTAAATGATGTAACGGTGAAAGACCTTCGAAGCAACATACAACCGCAGGATACAGTCAGAAAACAACGCAAAGGAAAGTATTTCTCATGCATCGATTTAGCAAACGGATTTTGGTCAATACCGTTAGCCCAAGACTCATCCTTGAAAACATGTTTTCAAGTAGGAAAAAAGGCATTTCGATGGAATAGGTCAATTATGGGTTTCACCAACTCACCAAACATATTTCAAGGTGCAGTGGATAAATGCCTAGAGGGATTACCCGTAACCATCTACATAGATGACATCCTAATTGTAACGGAAACAGAAACGGAACATTTAGAGATTTTGGAAGAAGTAGTAACCCGATTGGCCAAGTGGGGGTTTAAAGTAGGGTTGAAAAAATGTAGCTTAGGAACGCCTAAGGTAAAATACCTCGGGTTTATCCTCGAAGCTGAGAGCAGAACAGTGGATCCAAATTACTTTGATGGGATAAGGACGCCCAAAACAGCGCTCCAAGCGGAAGGGCTCCTGGGGAAACTGGAATATATACGCAGCCATGTTCCAGGCTTTGCGGCCCGTGCGAAACCCCTACACAAAGTAAAACGTGGCCTCCGGACAAAAAGACCCGACAGACGGGGTGTGATAACACAGGACCGTAAACTGACGAAGGAAGAGATGAAAGCAATAGAAGACTTTGTGCTCTACTGCAAAGAGAAAGCAATAACCTTAAAGCCGCTCGAAGAAAGCCCAATAGAAGCTAAAATAACGGTGGAGCAGGAAGGAGGTCATATCATAGTCTGCCAAAACAGACAGCCGGTATTAGTGGAAAACACCAGCTGGAACCCAACGGAAGAGAGATACACGTTAGCAGAAAAAGAGTTGACTATAGCCTACAAATATTACCCATATTTGAGAGCACAAGTGGGCGAGGGCCAGCTAACGTATATAACCCAGAACATCACTAGCACGGTGACGAGAGATGGAATTGAAGGAGCTCGAAGCCTGAACGGACGTTGGGATAAATGGGTTGTTATGATTAATGACCCAGCAGTGAAATTTAGGAAGGAAGGAACTAAACCTCCTCCGAAACCCAAAGGCATAAAAAAATTAGAAAAGGCAAATTATGTGCTGTATACCGATGGGTCAAAAAAGGCGGAGGACGACAAAAAGGCCCATTGGGCTTTTGTGTTAAAAAAGGATGGTATAACCATACTGAAAGAAAAGGGGCCAATCGAGGGGTCCGCCCAAACAGCGGAAGTACAAGCTGTGATCCAAGGATTAGCAGCATGTAAGATTAAAAAGCTGAGCCGCGTACATGTAGTCACCGACTCTAAATATGTAAAGGAGGGTCTTGACTATGACCTAGATGTATGGGAAAAACGTGAGTTTCAAACTAACACAGGAAAACCCCTGACTCACTCAGAACTCTGGAGAGTGATGTCTGGATTAAGAAAGGCGTTTGTGCTAAGCGTGGAACATGTTTACAGCCACACAAAAGAGGAATCCGAAGCCCATATCGGAAATAGAGAAGTGGACGAAATGGCCCAAACAAGAATGATGACAGATATCTTTGTGCCACAAAGTTGGCAAAAAGACAAGGAGGGTATGATCATCATTCCAGAAAACGAAAAGAATTAATTTCATCAAAACCCACCACAAGGCACTAGGGCATTGTGGCTGGGCACGGTTTAAATTGTTCCTAAGAAAGCATGAAATAGCTTGTACCACCAAGTTTTATGCCGTATTCAGAGGAATGAAAAGCCAATGTGAAGAGTGCGCCCTAAGAGGAGGGCAATCAAAACCAAAAGTGAAGCCGCTGCAAATCAAAACTGAGGAGCCCGGCCGGCACTTCTCAGCAGATTTAAGGGAAGTGACGGTAAACGGAATGGATGGCCATAAACACTTTCTGCTAATAGCTGATAACGCGGGAGGAGACACAGTGGTATATCCAATAAAAAAGGAAACGGGCAGGCTAGTAGCCAACCGGATGGCTATACACTTCTCATCGCGAAAAGCAGAGACACTGAGGACTGACAATGGTTCACATTTCATGAATAGCCAAGTGGCTGACCTAATGGAGGGGTTGGGAATAACACACATCCAATCCATAGCGTACGAAAGCCATACCAATGGTGTGGCTGAAAGAGGAATTAGGAACGCCAAAGGCTATATATTAACAACGGTACAGCGAGAATGGGACCAACCAATCGGATTGGCCATGCTTAATAGGTACCTGAGTCAAGAAAAACTGAAAAGATCTGAGAAAGTCACTGAAATAGACCATTCTCCTGCGTTTCAGAAAGGAGAAAAAATCTGGCTATACCAGGACAAGAAGCCAACGAAGACCGGGGTGAATACCCGACTTAGAGGCGAAGCAGAAGTCACCGAAGTCACAGGGAACGTGGTTAAATTGACGGACGGACGGTTGGTACATCCGTACCAACTTAGGTCTAAATTGCAAGGCGAAGACAAGTAGGTCTAACTAAATTGCAATAATAAATTAATTATTATTATTAAATTAATAGTAATTAATGATAAAACAATTTTTGCTAGTTTAGATAATCAAGCTAGCAAGCAAGAAGGCAACCTTAAAGGTCCCATTCCGTGCAAAAGCTGTTTTTACTTGTAAATGCATATATACTGCTGTCAGCCCTCCCTGTAATGAGTGGTCACACGCTCAGAACTGCCACAGTTGGATTTGTCCCTATCCAGCGTCCCTCTGCAGTCTCCTCCAAGCCACACCCCCAAACGCTTCGTTTGCCCAGAGGGGAATCTGGGGGAATCGGGACGTCACTAGCTTCCTCCTGCATACTACGCGGGTCTCTCTCACACAAGCTACCTGCACTATTTAGTCTATAGCCACAAAATTAACACTTCTAGCTGGAGCGACGCCAACTGTACGTGATCCAGCAACTGCAGAGGTGCATTCGGTAAGTCTAGGCATTTTGAGATGTCCTCTTTAGCGTAGTACCGTTTAGTTAACGATAACTCCCAACCTAGCGTGCTGGTCCACAGACGCTAATCTGATTGGCCGCTGGGAGCCTGGGGCGGGCTCTCCCTCAGCGGCCAATGGGAACTGTTAGTTCTGAATATATTATAGAAACAAGCCGTTCTTGGGAAGCAACCAGAAGAGGGAGTGAGAACTCCGTCACAACAAACGGGTTTGCTATATTTTCGACAGATTAATCCAGAATCATGTTTTATGGACCAGAGACACACGTTTTTAAGAGGTTACAGCTGCACGAATTGGGACCTTTAAAAAAATAAATAACTCTCTTAAGAAGTAAAAAAGCACTCTCCTCCATGGCCAGCCGGAGCTCTGTGGGATTGACTCAGAGACACTACCTTATCTCGGCCAACACCGGGGGAGAGGTTTATGTGGGTAAAAATCATGGAGACATGGGGGTGTATTTGGATTTTGAATCCTACACGCCTGGGCAATGTGTAGAATGCCGCAATCCGGTCTTTGAACGGATATGGGAGGACCTACGACGTCACAGGCCTAGTTTGAACCGAAATCCCCCCGTGCAAAACGGAGGAATAGAACTGGCGGGTCAACATAGAGTGACCTTTTGCAAAGAATGCAAGGAGAACACCATGTCGAGTTGCACTATTTCCCGGCAAGATCATCCCTATATGGGGGATATCAGAGATGGACACATGACGGTCCCCATAAAGGACATCAAATGTTGCTCCATGGGAAAGAAGGGTGTAATAAGTTGTACCCCCGGGGTGAAACCCAAGGTTTGGGGGTGTAGTGTTCTGGCACACAGAGGGGAACCTGAGTTGGTGCCGGAACATGAGGACGCACGTGTGAGACGGGCATTCCCAGAATTGGTAATGGCCAAAGGCACTCCCTTCGCTGGAGGAGGGGAGACGCTGCAAACCCTAGGGGCACTCATGGGAGAACTCATGAGGTCACAAGGAATAGTGACTAAACTAGAAACCTTGTTTGGCCGCCGGGCCCGGAAAAAGAAATGTACCACTCAAGGGGGAACTTACTCTAAGGTAATACAGGATCAGATGGATTGGGTGACTACAGGTACTCAGCCTAAGCCAGATACAGGGGATCCTACTTTTAGAGAAAGATGGGATGTAAAGGTGAAGCTTCTCAGTAAAGGCCCCCAGGGGGTAGAGAAGTACCGAGAGTGGCAAATCACTAGGGTAAGAATGAGAGAAGAAGTTAAAAACAAAAAGGGAGAAGCAGTACCGGGCCGCGTTAAAGCGGCCATGTACTATGTCCAAAGACAGGAAGATTGGCAGGTGATTGTGAGTGAAAGGCCCTCACCTGAAGCCCCGGAAATAACCCCGGAACTGGAAGAGGAGATTCCTATAAGGAAGACCTCCAGTGCAGGGAAGAGAAAAAGGAAGCAAGACCTGGTGGTCAGATTTGAACCCAGCAAAGGGAAAATCCAGGTCCAGGCTAGAGTTCACCAAAGACAGGAACAAAAGGTTCCTGGGAGAACTTCACCAAGATGGCCATCATGCCCATCTGCAGAGCCTAGAGCAATCTGTCCAGTGGATAGCCCACCAGGATGGAACCTCAGAGAGGAGGGGGACTCCGGAACGGAGCACTCAACCTCTGGGGAATGGATAGCATAAAATAAAGAATAAAATACCTGTCCTCCTTACTGTGTTTAACAGATGGAGACAGAAGGCGAGATGGAGGCCTTACCCGAGATGGGGCCTGAACCTCGGAAGAAACAAAATGGCTGTTGCTGGAAGACCCTAAAATGGGTTTTTATAATAATCACTATAGCGTTAGTAGCAATGCCTTTAGCCCTGGGAGTCAGGGTAAAGTATGAAGTAACCAATCACACTTCCTCTGTACAAGAGGGGAAGTTAGTGTCACTAAAAGTGATAAAACAGGAGGTACCCCTGAGTCCTGGTCCCCATAAGAATTGGATTAAGACTTTCTGTTCTGTGGTCATAGGCAACCCTCAGTGTACTGTGACCCGCTTCGGCCGAAGTGGGACAGTTAAGGTGACACCCCCAAATGGGGTGAATCAACCTGCAAGTACCAAGGAGGGATTTGAGGACTTAGTCGAGTCATCTTCAGAAGGCCTCAAATATGCGGGCCCAGAAGAACCAGACCCAGGAACAAAGGAATGGCAGCGGTGGACAACTAAAGCCTACCACCCAGATAATGACACAGAGTGTAAAACTCTGAGGTGGATTTTGAAAGGGCCTGAGCTAACGGCTATGCTAGCTTGTGGAGTCAAGGGCACAACGCTAAACATGACCAAAACCACTCTGCATGGCCAACTAGAGATTCTGTCCCTATATGGGACAGAAAGAAAGGGATGGTCCCTAACTAACCTCAAGGCCCACATGCTCCTTGATGGAACCGAAGTGTACACAGTCGGACTGGAGTATGCACTGTTTCCCCCCGAAGGCGAGATACAGGGAGATAAGAGGTTGGCACAAAATGGTTGGTCACCCAGTGAGTTCTTTGAGGAACTGTGGGAAATTGAGGCGGAACCACAGCGACAGGAAAAAACTAGAGAGACCACGATAGTAGGGGCACCAATGCCCACACCTCAGTCAAGAGGGAGAAGGGTTTCACATCGGAGAAGGAGGGAGATAAAGAGGCTCCTCTCCAGCGAGGAAAATAAGAAACTCTTTGAAAAAGAAATGAGAAAGCTGAACCTAGATATAGATCAATGTCAGCAGTTGCTCCTCACTCTTGGGGTTATGAAGAACCGAACTAGTCAACAGGAGAAGGAGTTAACTGTTTGTAAAGGGATGCCCCCTTCTGAGCAGCTCACGCAGTATGAGCAGGAGGGTAATCCACAGCCTAAGCTGCATCTACCAAGTCCGGTAGAAACACAGGCTGACAAAGAGCTCTGGGAACAACAACAATCCCAACAGATTTCGCCTACCTGTAAATACTGCCCCCGCCATCCTGTAATCGGGAAGGAGGGGTGGTTTGAGTGGACATTATTCACTACCTGGAAGGATAAGTGGAGTAAACCAGCCCTGATAATTCAGGACTTACTTAGCTATAACCACTCAGATCGCACTGAATGGTACATTCGAGTACCGGACGTAGCCAGTAGCGAATGGAAAGAGTACAAAGAGCACAAGCAATCCAGCTGGTGGCCTATGACGTTAGCTTGCATAAAGCGCCGCCTGGGGATTAAAAGGTGCGATACCTGCATACCCGGAGCATTTCCGGTAGGCAAGAATCGACGGTCAGACCTGACTAATCATACCCAGAGGGGCGATGCTCGAGATTGGTCGGCAATACAGGAATATGAACACGTAATTTGGGCATCGGTACATGAGTGGGAAATCCCTTGGCGCGCTGATGGAATATATTCTACAAAACCGGGTACATCATGGCATCAAGGACGTGACAATGTGACGGTCTATGCGCCAGGTCATGGCCGGCTACGAACCACGTATTGGCCGGCGGGGACTAAGTGGACAGGCCACTTTCTGAAAGCCGCTAGGGTTTGTTCCGCGGATAGCACCGGTTATGACAAGTTCATGTGGTACCAGTTCTTCGCCTTAGTTGCGGGGGAAAGGTCAGAGGGAAAGACCAATCAACTAGTGCTCCCTTATGTCTACGCAAGGCCAGACGCTGGAGAATATAGGTTGATACTCCCCTATTTAGAGAAAATGGGGGCCGATAACTTATATTATTACAATCGAAATCCCGAGGGAAAGTTCAAAGCACAATCTTACTACCAAAAGCCTGATGACTATATTTATTATAGAAATAAATATAACTGGGCTGAGTTAAGAATGCTGCGAACATGTGTGTGGACCATGAACACCACGTGTGGCCCAAATTTCCAGGCGATGTGTCATTATAACGTTTCCAAGGGGTGTGAAGGAAATTGGAAGGAGGTACGCAAAGTAATGTTTGTTTTCGATAACCCTGAAGCAGGCAATCGGTATACCGAATTACACATAACCGAAGCATGGAAATTGCCCCCTTACCTGGTAAACAATGAGGAATTTCCTAGCCTTAGTCCTGACCAATTGACCCTGCAGACCCACATAGGTAATCTATTGAACTTCTGTGGGCGCAAGGAGATGGCAACTTGGGTTAGATATAAGGGGGTTTGGGACCATGCCTATGGATACCTAAGTCTGCAAGGGGGTGGAGAATTTGGAATAGGAAATATGACCAGCTGTCATCCCCCTATCTACATAGAGATGATGCAGAAGAGCTGGAAGGTTCAAAGTGGAAAAATAGATCTAAGGATCCACAAGGCATTAACTGGCCTACTTTTAACGGCCTCAGTTACAGTGCTAAAGGAAAATATGGTTCATGCAGGTGTAACCATAAAGAATTTTGCAGAGGACACTTATCAGGCAGCTGTGGGCTGGCTAGAAGGACTTCTCTGGGGAATGTTAACCTTCGCCCTTACTGCAATAGCGATAGTAATTGGCATGGTAATAGTGGGCAAATTGAGCTTTCTGGGAATAGCACAGTGGTGTAAACGAAAGCGCTATAGCCCAATAAAAAATGAATAGGAAATGCGTTCATTTTTAGAAATAAGGAGGCCTTATGAAGAAAAGGGAAGAATGCACATACTTAAAATAGCCTCACGCTCTTTCACAGGTCTCCCGGAAGAAGTCAACAGCCGTGCAGAGGATCTAAAAAATTAGCCAATAGAATTAAGTAGAAATGAAGACTCTTGCAGAATTCTCTATAATCTATAATCCTGCAGAAACTTGCGAAATATGGATTAAATACAACACTGCAAGACTAGAAGTGGGGTTAAGAATTGAAAGGGATTCCTCTCTTACATGGTTCCTCACAGTGGACAAACGGGAGGATTCAGATTTTGAAACAGAAAGGTCCGACCCTTCTTATGATCAGGCTGATCATCTGTTAGGTAATAGGTGGCACCTAGTAGGGGTAAACACCTGTTGCTCCTTGTACGAAGTCAGGAAAATGGCTACTGAAGTCCTAGTAAAATTAGGACAGCATGATACTCCTGAGTTTGAGAAAATAGCTCAGGAAGCCATAGAGGATCTTAACAGGCTGAAAGAGGTTCATCTGAGAGATAACAACTCTTTGGAGGAGTGGGGACCAAACCGAGTAACTATATTTCATGAACCCACAAAAATGTATGCAGAAAGGCAAGCAAGGCAGGAGTTCTTCGCCGCCATGGATGCTGAGGAAGAAGGGGCCCCAAGCAATGGGGATGAATGGGAAGACGAGGACTCGTTCCTTGGGGACAACTCAGTTTAGGAAGTGGTCTTCTGTAAAAGAACACCCGGTCCCCAAACACCCTAGTCTACTTTTAGTTTCCCCTAGGAGCCCTAAAAAGAAGAAACTTGTTCAACTCCCATTAACGCGGAGTTAGATAAACAGTTGTTAACCCATAGAATAAGGGTGGCATAGGGGTTCTGTTTTAAAAATAAATACTAACAACTAACCCAATTAAAATATGTTAGACGGGAATTTCCCTAGGAGGGAATAGCCAAAAAAAGGCAAACACCAAAAGAAACAAAAAATTAAAATGCCATAAAATGGCGCTGGGGGAGTGGTTTGTATCACACCACTCAAAGACGCAGTCATATGTCAAATGACGCGCACATAGCCTGACCAACGGGGCATCAAAATCAGTTGGCCCCTCCCATTAAAGGGGTGTGACCCTGGGAGGGGTAGATAAGGCTGAGCCGCAGAGAGTCACCTCAGACCTAGGAGTGACTGCCGGCAGAGCTAACCATCCGAGTACGGTTCTCTCGGTGTGTGAAATTTACATGACGAGGAAACGGATTACCACCAGGCTTGCGAATCCATCCAGTTTAAGATATCGTAGACGAGTGAAACCAGAAGTGGAAAGAAGGAATTTACCAAAAGAACTCAGAACTCTGAAACAATTATTAAGTTTAATAATAATAATAGTAATTATTTATACAGGAATAGCGATAACTGGATATGGACGAGCAGCAGGACAATCCGGAGCCCATCGAACCCGAGACTACCCGAATCGGATCAATCAGTTTAACACTGGGTAATCCCTCTCCGGAGGTAAGAACAAAGTTTGAATATTTACAAAAATATTAAACAACTACCAGGAAACCCACAGACGCCAGATGTCTGGGGTTATGAATAAGATGGCTAAAAAGATAATTACTAAGAGATCTAATGACTACGATTGAGTGATACCCTTTATTAAACAACAAATAAAATGTTTAACAAATAGGTTTGATGCCTGGAAACACATTAGGTATGGCTTTATATTTAACCTGTAAAGTTAAAAACATTTTAGCAGATTTACTTGGACCATAATGAGCAAAAAATAACATGTAATGTATAATAGGTCAAGTGAAGTGTGACAAAATATGTAATGGAAAATGTGTATGTTTTAGACAGGACCATTGGAATATCCAGGACATTCAACCCACCTGGGCATCAATATATTAACAGGAGAAATCACAGGCATAGAAGCGGAAGTATGGCCAATAGAGGGAAAGGTGGTTCGAACCCGCTATAGAGTAGCACATATATACCTGTATGATCCTTCTGCTAGGGGGCCGGACAACGAGTTGTACCGGTGCCCTCTGACGGATCCCCGAGCAACTCGACCCAGATGGGGACCAGCCCCAACCAACAACCAGGCCTTCCAGATAGTGAGACTGACGCCCCCCAACCCAGAGGTGGGGCAGCTGTACCCATACCTGGACTGCCTGAGGGAGAGGCTGCCGGAGGTATATCGAGACCAGCTGGTCAAAATGAACGAGATTCCCTCACCAGTGATGGGAGAGGGAGGAAAAGAAGAAGAAGAGGAAATGACGACAGGCGACCAGGCCCCCATGGTCCCCGAGCAAAAGGGAGCTTATATGATGCCTGGAGAAGCCCTGACAGAAGCCCTGACACCAGATGGCCTAGCTGCCCTGACAGCTGTCGAGAATGTCGTCGCCCATTCCGCAGGCCCTATGTCCCCAACCCTGCAGCCTCCTTCCAGCAACGCGGGAAGCGAGGAAGAAGAACAAGACCTAGAGGTAATAAAACCTTTTGGTATAAAGGTACCATGGCCGGTACTAAAACAATATTACCAAGATGTGATGAGATGGTCACACCTGTCCGACGGGGAAAAGACACCAGAAGCAAGCGAGGTCCCCGAGTATCAGCCCAAAACCCCCCCGTCACCGATCTACGAGCCCACGAGCCCAGAGATGACGAGTCCTTGGGGAGGTTCCTTGCGGGACTGTCCCTGGGGGACGGGGTGGCGAGCCAACCTCCGCGTCACTGTACCAGACAGGCCCGCATCGGCGCCACCACAACTCTTCGAGGGAATGAGCAGAGGCCTTCTCAGCCCAGAGAGGGACTGGATGAACTCATCATCTACGTTGGAGAGCTGGCACCTGCCAAGACAGTCAATGCTCCTGACAAGACACAGACACAGAGCACAGAGCTGCCAATGCATCCTTTGCGACGACCAATGGTGCCAAGACTCGGCCCACCGTGTTGTGCACACCGTGCCGTGCACAGCGGCCCCTTCCATTCAGCAGTTGGAGAGCTGCCAATGCACTCATTGCGTCAGCCCACCAGGCACACCTGCCTCCCCCATTCAGCAGATGGAGATCGCCGCCCCTCTTCCCCCATCCCCCAGGGGGTCAACGCCGGAAAACCACAGAGCGGCAGAGGACGAGGAACAGGCCGAGGCATGGGGCCCCGAACAATCGATCCTGCAATCAATCCTCCTACAGCCCCGGCGGAGTTCGGGAGGAAAAATCCAAAAGGGAAGGATGATGCTAACCCGCCTCCAGATGTTCAACAAGCCCGGGCGAAGAGAAGTGTCCTGGGGCATACAGAATTGGCTCGCCAACACAGCTCTCCTCTCAGAAAATCACACGACAAGAAAACACAGACAAGATTCCCACTCTGGGGTCCTTCCCCCAGTGGCCGGCGGGGATGGGACTCACCAGTGGCCGGGGCAGCAACAGCCCGACCATCACTTCAGCCACCTCCCCCTGGATCATTTCCTCCTCAAAACAGAGCAGGAACTACACGAGCGATCAGCACTAAGCCGGGCATTTCCCGAATGGGCCTACGAAACCTTTGGTCCCATGGGAGAGAAGATGAAGCAAGATGGAGAGAGATATCAGAAAGAAGAGGAAACCGCCCGCCTCATGCGCCAAAACCACCGCCTTCGCCGCCGCAGCGTACGGATCGCCAATCAAAGATCCAGATCAGAGATCCAGAAGATTGGCTCAGGGATCCAGACGGCCAGCCCCGCAGTCATAGGGAATATGTCTGCCTAGAAGAAGAGAGACGGGAAGAGATCCCCCTGAAGGTTGGGCCAACCATGATGGCAATCTACAGCCTAAACTACATGGGGGAATTCCGAAGGATGAATCCGGGACAACTGGGGTTTCCGGTTCGTGGGGGTCCCTGGTATAATTGGCAGAAAATTGTTGCGATACGCCCCGGGGTGGTACCATCCTACATGTGGTCTGTGCTAGACGCCGCCCACCCCTATAGAGAGGGGAGGGCAGAAGAGGAGTACAAGATCTTCCACGAAAGAATCCGCTTCTCAGCGGGCAGAAGTGACCCCTATGGCCCGGTGGTGACAGGGCCATATGCCGATCCCCGCTTCCAGCATGTCACCTTACCCCCAGGTGCTGTTCCAGTGAAAGTCACCCAGCTGAGGGGAAGGGAAGGGGACTGGTGTTATGTCAGCACCCTGGAAGATCAACCCCTCTGTATGTCTGTATCCCGTTTCTGGCCCAAGGAGTAAGGAGGGGCTGGGAGTTGACATACAGAGGGGGAAGGATACCAGCTAGCGGTTCGAGAGAACATTAATGAACAATATCACGGAGCCAGGCTTGAAGACAAATGGATCGCACCAAGAGCCCTCCTATAGTAAAGGAGGGTGTAGCGATTTGTGATATTAGAGTTACTATAGCAGGCCTTTGGTACTTGTTTTGACATGCTAACTCATTATACCGCTGGTTATGGTCCTCTAGTGATAAGAGTAAGAACTGAGCGCACCATGATTCATGAAAAAGAATGGAATATGGAGTTATGTTGGGCTTGTTTTTAATTGTGTTTGTCACAATGATATATCTCATGCTATGTTTAGTGATGCATTTATGCTGTGTAGTGCTTATTACAGTGAGCTAACAAGGATGGCATTGCTTTTTAACCCTACGACATTATACTAGTCCTGCTTAAAAGTGTAACAGAGTGAAATGTACTCTTCTCTCTGAGAGAAGATATGTGCCTGAGGCCTAATGTTTGACTATGCAAAACCTTTTGAAGAATGAGCAAACTGAATGTTGGCCGCTATATCAGGCCTTTAGCTGAAGTAACCCAGTAAAATGATAAAATGTTTCTATGCATGAAGAAGCCTATCCATATACTTTTATTCATGCTATAATCCTTTTATTCATGTTATATTCTGCTGCAGTAATTGCTGTGTTATGCTTAGGATGAAGGAGGAGAGAAAAGCATGTTGGCTCCAGCTCTCCTGGGAGAGAAGATATGATATGGAAAGGAGGGGAGGTTGCCACTGAAAGGCCAGGTGTTGGAAACTAGACAAAGCACTGTCTGGACTCCCTCTCTCCCTGTCAAGGGAGGCGATAAGGATGGACGATACACTCTACAGCGTGACCAAATATGGCGGAAGGCCAGCTAACTAAGTGTATGTGTGTGTGTAACTTTGGAGCGTCCTGCAGAGATAATTGGATATTTACTCTGCTCCCAGGCTTTTAAAGCCGTGGGAGGAGGGTTGATACCAGGCACCTGTGCGGTACGCCCGACACCATATGAAGAAATGTATCTTTGCTTAGATAAATTAATGAAAGGACCCATTTGGATTCCCCAGCTGCCTACAGATAAAATGATGAGGCCTGTCAGATAACAGAAGGGAGGGATGGGTATAAATTAAAAACAAAGTCTACTATCTATGTAGCATAAGGTTCATGAAGAGGCCGAGTGAACTCCGGAACACTTAAAAAAATTGGACAAGGTCCAGCAAAATTTCAAGCCCAGCCATTGGAGGAAAGGAGTCACATTTCTCTGGGAGGGGGGCGACTAGATAGTATAACCAATAAAACCCCTAACTAGTCCACTAGTGGGCAGGGAGCCAGGGCTGGCCACCTGCCTCAGCCGTCACATGACCAAAATGAGCTCATGAGAAAACGGGCCCAAGGGTGGGGAGGTATCTGGCATATTGCCAGATGGAATATCGACTATAAATATGGGACGCTCTCTAAGAGGAATCAGATCATCCCAGCTCTTTTGAAGACTGCTTTGTATCCATACCTTGGTAGCTTTTGCTAGCAAACTTTGTATTTTAGACTTTGTCTTTTTAACACTTTGTAATACTCTAACTTTTGATTTTGAACTTAAAAATAAATAATTTTTCTTTAAACTCGATCCACCTTCCTGTGTCTCCTGATTCATCGATCTTTTGAGGTCTCCAGGCTTCCAGCCTTTTTCTTCTTCATAAGATCAGTAAGTATCCCACAGCTTACACCCCTGGCCCCTTAGGGGCCACGGGGTACTTAGGTTACCCCTCCCTTGCTTGAGTTGTTGCAATATGTGTGAACAGTTGCAGTGAAGGAGTGAACCGTAACACTTATCACTCGATTTAAGGTAGAACATTTCTCTAAGGCTTCAGGCTACATAATCTGTACCTAAGCAGGGGAAAGTGCCCCGGTGACTACTGACTGGGACAGACTTTTTTAGTCTGACACGCTGAGGGTGGTCATCAACGGGGTTTGTCTGTTGATAGGATCCTGATGAACAGAGCTCTGGTCTGAAATACTGGTGATTGCTAATCAAAGAATATTTGTTGTGTGAATCAGCGGGTATGAGAAAATAAGAGTAATTAAACACTGCTATCTATGAATATAAATTTATAAATAGAAAAGATTATTTGTACTCTCAACTCCGGTGCTTCCGTAGGCCAGTAGGGTAGGGGACCACGTTCGACCGATTAAAGCTGGATTAGCAAAGCCGGAGTATAAATATAAAGAGCATGAGGTCGGAACCTAGAACGACTGAGTAGCGGGTAACTGAAGGAACTCTCTTATACCGGATGAGGGTTTTCTCCCCAGGCATCAAAAGGTGCTGAAGGAGATAATATTTTGGTATCGCCTCAAAAGTATATTATTGAGTTAATATATTTTGATACTTTAAAAATATTCCATAAGTGACCTGAAAGGTCGTGTCTAGGGGTCCTTTTATTCAACAGTACATATTTGGTCCACTACAGGGAAAAACACCTTGTACCCCGTAAGTATCCCGTAAGTACAGGGTACAACACATTGTACCCCTTAAGTACCCTGTAAGTACATATTTGGTCCACTACAGGGAAAAACACGTTGTACCCCGGAAGTACCCTGTAAGTACGGGGTACAACACAGATCTTGTTACCCTGTACTTACAGGGTTATTTGCGGCCTGTATTCTAAAGCGTTACCGACATTGGTAGAGGTAGTGACAACACTGTCCTGAAAGGGGCTACTTAATCAAGCGATCTACTCCACTTACCACTGTCTTTCTTTCCCCTCTTTCTTTCTTTTCTTCTGTTTCTTTTCAGCGCCAGTCAGACAGAATAATAATAATAATAATATGGAATTTATATAGCACTTTTCAAGGACTCAAAGACGCTTTACACTAAACACTAAAAGGGCGGGGGCGACAAAGGTGTAACAGACAATAGACAAACACGACACAGACACACAGGGATAGGCAGGGGGAACTTAAGAGAAGGCAGAGGAGAAGAGAATGGATAGAACTCTTCATTTTCCTTCATTGACTTGCAATTTATATTTTGGTTCTTCAGTTCAGCTTCAGCAGTGCAGAGCTACTCTTTAGGCATATTTTACTTTCACTTTTGCAAGATGCTGCAGGCTGTTGCAAATGGGCGGTTCCTCCATGCTGTAAGTCCCATATAAATTACATCACAATCGGAGCACTGCTGCTGATTGGGTGGTTGGAATGTGAGTCATGGACAAACAAGTTTCATTATCATCCAGGAACAACTGTTAGTTGGTGAAATCAGATTGTGCGTGTGGCACAGCCTTCCTCTCTTTGCGGATCATAATAACGGTGAAGATGAGGAGCCCCGCAGGGCTACAGCGCGCGCTGACTCTTTATACACGGTGTGTGGGTCATCATCTTCATCACCGCCATCATCATCATCAGTCCACCTCAGTGGGGATCATAGGAGCGCCTTTCTCTAAAGGACAGGTGAGGCATCATGTCTGCAGCCTGTCAAGCTGTGCATGGACATGGACTCATGTAGTGCAGCGGGGTAACACTGTAGAATAAGGGTCACTAAATTAATGTTACTTAGGTTAATTAATGCTTAATAAACATGACGTAACACTTATTTTAGTGACCCTTATTGTATTAAGTGTTATGGCTTAGAGTAGAGCATTGAGTTATACACTTCAGGACAAGGAGAGTGAAGACGCAATATTGTTTGATAATTTGCATACGTGCAGCACAAGAGCCTATTATCTTTGAGTTCAACTGAATACCCTGAAAAGTCTCCTATTGCTCAGACGTTTTCACATCAAGGACTCAAATTAAACCACGGGCCCCCATTTGATAAAATGTTGGGTGCCCATCTGATTAAGATGTTTTGCTTTAAGATGATTTATTACAGAAAGTGTATGAAACCCATGACCAAAATAGTCATTGTGTCATTGTGTTACTTGGATGGATGGAATTCTAGTGAAAATAAATTATTCACCATTTTTTGGGGGACCCCCTGGAACCCCCTCAAGGACCCCTGGCGGTCCCCGTCCCCACATTGAGAACCACTATAGACGGCCATCAGTGATGTAACTTCTGAATAGATGCACTGGTGTGTTTAACAGAGCCAAATGGAGGCAGGAGTCACATAGGCTATTAGAGGAGACAGACCACAGTTCAGCCGACTCAATGTGGACACATTAATAAAGCTAAAATAAGTGTCTTCCTGGTTTTGCTAAATATGTTCTTGATGCCATGAAAGTGATGCCCATCTCCTACTTGGCATCCTTGTAATAAGAAGCTGTCAGAGCCATGTGGTTATCTGAAATGTAATCATCCTTACTCCCTGAAGTCAAGCAGTACAGGTGAAGTTAAGTGACAATACTACTGGTCCTTTTTTGTGTGTGAACTACAAGAGTGCAAGAGTAGTGTCTCATTCATAAAACAGGGTGTTTATCCTTTGCCGCTTCAAAAAGTTGACCCACTTCTCCAGGCACTACACCACTGGGAATGGTTTGCCCGTCCCATTAGCAGCTTACAAAACATTAGGCATTTTAAAGAACATTGGAAGTAGTCTAAAACTATGCTCAGTAGATTGTGTAACTTTTAATTGTGGGTAATGGGTATAGTAATTCTATAAGGTCTAGGTATTTGTCATGCTACATTAAGCATAGCGAATTGTGTTCTAATATTTGTATTTTGTGATGTAGTTTTAAACGCAATGCCTTTATATGCAATTTAACCTGAATTGAAGATTTGTGTGTCTATGGTGTGGATATTCTGTAACTACAAGATTGGGTGGTATGGCTTGTGATTGGGTGTATTGCTTGTATGCATTATCTGTATAGGCTGTGTTGTTGTGTGTATTATGTCATCAATGTGTGTGAATGTGTTGAATGTATGCTTTTTCTATATTTCTATACTATATTAAATAAATATTAAATGTTGTTTTATGGTATGGACTCTTGGAAGAATTGTCCAATAGGGCTAAACGAGATCCAAATAAACAATCAATCAGACTGTGTGTTTGATATCTCTCTCTGTAGCCCCGCGGCGGGGTGGAGCGGGGACCCGACCTAATCCGAGCTGCAGGGCTGGTGGAGAGGCTGCAGGCGCAAGGTGACACCCCCCTTTGTCTCTGTGTGTGTGTGTGAGTGTGTGTGTGTGTGTGTGTGTGTGTGTGTGTGTGTGTGTGTTTGTGTGTGTGTGTGGGGGGGGGGGGGGTGCATGCGTGCATGCGTGCGTGCATGTGTGTATGTGTGTGTCTGCAGGGATATGTGCTGCAGATACACGTGTGTTGAATGTGATGTTACAGGATATGTTTCTCACCAGGTAGAAACCAGACCGATGCTTCTCATTTGAAATATATTGGAAAATGTCTGGTACAGGATATACAGACTCTCCATACAACAACAAACACACACACACACACACACACACACACACACACACACACACACACACACACTATATATATATAAATTTAGTTATTGAACTAAATTTGAACTGATGATGACAAGCTTTTTTGTTTGCAACACTTTCTATGAAGTTTATATAATATACATTCTGATCGTACACCTTATAATGCCATCACAATGCATTCTAAGTATAGATATAATCATGCATACTGTTATAACATTATAAACACATTAACTGTTTATGCATTATTATAACTATACTTAGAGTGCATTATGATGGTATCATTCTGCGCTTACATTCTGTGTTGCTGTGAGCTGGGATAGAAGAGAGGATCATGCGTGTGTATACCTCATGAGAGATCTGAGTCATGCACATTCTCTCTCTCTCATTAATGGAGCACAGCAGACATGAGGCAATAGAGGAACTTGGGCCACTCCCCCTACACATCCTGCTTTTCATTTAAAGCCATAAAGGATTGGAACAAACTCCCCACTGACCTGAAAGTCTGTACACATTTTAACACTTTCTCACGTGAAATGGATTATAAATAACCAACAATATGATATCTGTTGTGTACCATGCAATTTATTATTTATTGTATTGTTGTTTTGTTTGTGCTGGCAACCCTGCCCTGGGACTGCAGATGGAAAATAGTAATTTGCTATAATGTGGTGCAAAGCATATTTTCTCTATGAGATCAATGTTATCTTTTGCACATGGTCCCTGACAAATAAACATAATAAACTAAACTAAACTAAACATAGCTCTGTGTGTGTGTGTGTGTGTGTGTGTGTGTGTGTGTGTGTGTGTGTGTGTGTGTGTGTGTGTGTGTGTGTGTGTGTGTGTGTGTGTGTGTGTGTGCGTGTGTGACCTACATGCCTGTGAAACCATGCCCTCTCTCATGCCATGCCGGTACTAGGAAAAGCATTATAGAGCAGTGGTTCTCCACGTGGGGTCCAGGAACCACCAGGGTTCATTGATGGGATTCTTGCAGGTATTCTGGACAAAATACAAACATATTCTCTGATTTGGGTCTGGGGGAGAAAATCTCAAACAGGAGTCTGTGGCTCAAATGTGGACTAAATTAGGGTCCTTGACATGAAAAAGGTTTAGAATGACTGTTAACAGAGCAGTGGTGTGGTTCTCAAAGTGGGGTCCGGGGACCCGCTGGGGTCTTTGAGGGGGTCCCAAGGGGTCCTCAGCCAAAAGGTGGATAATTGATTTTCACTTTAATTTGATTTGATTTATTATTGATTTTAAAAGACAACACAATCAAAGGGATAAAACATGCGAAAGTGCAAACACCAGCATGGTCCCTGGTCTTATAATGACCCATCCATAAGTAACACAATGACAGAATGTATGTGTGATAATGTAACCAGACAGAGACCCAAATGCAGAGACTGAGAGACTGAAGATGGTTTCAAAGGATTTACTTGGAATGATGGAGAGTAGTACAAGTCCAATCCAACAAGGCAAATCCAAAAAGAGAAGACAGACATAAACTAGAACGACCGCACAGCGGATTTATGCCTCCGCCATTAGTTCATTCTTAAGTCCAAATCGCCATTTGAGGCAAATTGGAAGAAATTCTGTCAAGGCGCTCCTGAGATGTTGCGTTAAAGAGCTTGGAAATTGTGTGTGTGAGGTCACAGTGACCTTGAACTATGACCTTTAACCATCAAAATCGAATCAGTTCATCGTTGAGTCCAAGTTAATGTTTGAGGAAAATTTGATTCCGTCAACGAATTCCTGAGATATTGCGTTAACAAGGTTGAAAATGGCGTTCGAGAGGTCACAGTGACCTTGGCCTTTGACCTCTGACCACCAAAATCGAATCAGTTCATCCTTGAGTCCAAGTCGATGTTTGAGGCAAATTTGATGAAATACCATCAAGGCATTCCTGAGATATCACGTTAACAAGCTTGGAAATGGCGTTCGAGAGGTCACAGTGACCTTGACCTTTGACCACCAAAATCTAATCAGTTCATCCTTGAGTCTAGGTCGATGTTTGAGGCAAATCTGATGAAATTCCATCAAGGCGTTCCTCAGATATCACGCTAACGAACATTGGACATACGGACGGACGTACGTACTGTACGGACGGACGGACAACCCGGATGCATAATGCCTCCGGCCTGGCTATCACCGGCAGACGCATAAAAATGCATGCATCTGGCAAGAGTTAGACCAAGCTGATAAAAGCAGTCAGAAAAGGGCAGCTAGCAACAAGCTAAGCACATCAGACAATCCAGCAAGACACATGAGCTCACAGTCACATACTATCTCAAGATTCAAGATTCAAGATTTTTTATTGTCACTCCGTAGTACAAGTATCACGTGTGAAATTCTTGTGCTGTGGACTCCGTTTACAACATAGTACAAAATATAACAGGGCATATGAGTGCAAAAACAACAAGAGACACAACAAGCAATAAGGCAGTAGAGTGATAAGACAAGTCAGAGACAGTGGCATATTCACTGCACATAGGTGCACATGGCATGTGTATACTTTAGACGTACTTAAACATTTTAAATTCGACATTGTGTTTGCACATGGCATGTGTATACTTTAGACGTACTTAAACATTTTAAATTCGACATTCTGTTTGCACAGGTGCAAATAGCATATACTGTACCTAATTAAACATTAGACATACGTAATGGTAGCAGCTACAGTACGGTACAGTACAGCTACTACACTATTTGTGGTGATTGCCTAGATCAAACCACAGCACAAACACACACATGTCACATGACAGACAGGGAGGAAACAAAATATCAATTAGAAGTACATGACAGATCTAACCCCATGACAGGATGACTGTTTTGGTCACTGGTTCCTTACACTTTCTGTAATAAAACATCTAAAGGCTAAAATCTTATCAAATGGGGGGGTCCATGTTCTAATTTGTGTCAGTTTTGTCCTTGACAAAAGGTTTGACAATCGCTATACACTACAGTATAGAGAGGACTTAGCTGCACACGTGTGCCTGTTTGACATTGGTCGGGTCACTTATTGGGAGGTCGTGAAGCGTGCAAAGCACACTAGAAATGAGCGTGTAATATTTCTAGTTAACATTCTGTAGGCTACATATTTGATGATGAGTGAATGGGAAATTGCATGCACATGAAAACACCACAAAATTACTAAGTAGAGGAGAGGAGACGAAAAGTAGAAGTGTAATACAAGAGAGAAGTGTAGCGAACAATTAGGCTAGAAAAAGTATTTCATACAACTATTAATCATTAGCTTACATATTGGGTTTGAATATGTCTGAGTAATTTATTAATTATGTGTCCAGAATAGCTGGTTCGGATACCGTGGTTAGCTGCCCAGTAGGTTTAAGGCTGTTTTATGGTTAGAGTGTCGACAGGTGTCTTACGAAAAGTGTCAGACGAGACTATAGCATATCGGGAGGGATCGAGACATCTGCACAAGCTGTCACTCTCTCTCACACACACACACACACACACACACACACACACACACACACACACACACACACACACACACAGACACACACACACTAAGAAAAGTCTGAAGAGAAAGAGTAAAGATGGCTGTGGGCGTGGCCTCATGTCTGTTTCCTGTTATTGACTGCAGTAGTGGTGATTGTGGTCTGGATGCTGTCTGCAACTTGCTGTGTATAGTGTTCCTGGGGAGTGCCGTGCATGTCAATGTGGGAACTGCTGTGGTCTGTAGGAGGAAGCTCTAGCAATGCTTCCCACTATGTGCAAAAGTTATGCATCCAGCCTGTGAAATTTTGTATCAGCAGACTGTCAATAAGAATTATTTCAACAGACTATCTGCTAGGTACTTTTAATTAACACATTTTCAACAAACGATGCAATTTACAAGTTGATTGTCAAGTATACCTGCTCAAATGAAGGCAACTTACAAACTATGGTTAATGGACTGTCTACATTCAGTTAAGGTTACGTTTATTCTAACCTGACACATGGTTTTGTTTTCACAAGTGTGATCTCATCTCATGATCTCGCACGAATAAAGCTGCCTTGCAAGGTTCAGTTTATTATGCACATAAAATAAATTGTTTGGGGCAGGGGTTGATTCCCAAACTTTTTCAGCTTTCGATCCAAAAGATAATTTTAATGTTTCCTGGGGACCCAAACTCATGAATATACATGAGTTGCCATGACATCGATCTTAATTAGTAAACTATCAATAAATCCAAAGAACACACACACCTGGATTGAAATAATTATATGGAATGCATTTAATCAATAAAAAATTCACATCCACAGCAACATGTACTTCAATCATGAGAGGCCAGTTGGTAGGATTAGACAAACTTTATTTAGCAATCGGCATGCATGGCAAATACTTTGGCGCTTGACTCCATTGGCCAGTGGCGCTGCTCTTGAGGCAAGAGGAGGGCACCTGCATAGGCTAGGAGATCCCCCCCCCCCCCCATGGGGGATCAGGAGTCAAGACTCGTTGGTGGCGGACTGGGGAGGTGGGTGGGGCAAAACAACGCTTCGGAGGACGGCTTCGAGGGAGATGGACTGCCGTGAAGCTACTGCTGCTATGATCGGCCAGAGAGAGAGAGGTGACGTAGAACCCTTGCTATATATATAAGGATTAACTGACGTCATATTTGAAGTCATAGCAGACGTCATACTAGGACTTTGACTGACCACGTTATGCTAGGGCTTGACTGTCGTCAGGGGATGATCGGATTATGCATGAGTGGCCTTCAGCTTGAAATATGGTCTGGAGACCTCACTTCAATCATGAGAGGCCAGTTGGTAGGATTAGACAAACTTTATTTAGCAATCGGCATGCATGGCAAATACTTTGGCGCTTGACTCCATTGGCCAGTGGCGCTGCTCTTGAGGCAAGAGGAGGGCACCTGCATAGCCTAGGAGATCCCCCAAAAGGAAGATCTGATTACCGGAGGTTAATTGAGATCTGCAGGCGCCAGTAGTTGATTGTACTTTTCTGGCCTTCGACCTTTTAGCGACTTACAGCTATTTGCGGCTGGCGCTCCCAACTCGGTCGGGCCTTCGATCTTGATACAATAATGTTTACTTGGTACGTGCTTTTCCTGCCTTCGAACTTTTTTGCGACTTACAGCTATTTGCGGCTGGCGCTCCCAACTCGGTCGGGCACCTCGCGATAGCGCTTCCCAGCTTGGCCTACCTGGCCGCCTTGGCGCTTCGCGATTGTACTTTTCCGGCCTTCAACCTTTTTAGCGACTTACAGCTATTTGCGGCTGGCGCTCCCAACTCGGTCGGGCCTTCGATCTTGGTACATTAATGTTTAGCTTGGCGCTTCCCGGCTTGGCCTACTTGGCTGCCTTGGCGCGACTACCCTGACTTTCTCCGGCTCTCTTTTTCTCTATCCCCCCCAACGCTTCCCAGCTTGGCCTACCTGGCCGCCTTGGCGCTTCGCGATTGTACTTTTCCGGCCTTCGACCTTTTTAGCGACTTACAGCTATTTGCGGCTGGCGCTCCCAACTCGGTCGGGCCTTCGATCTTGGTACATTAATGTTTAGCTTGGCGCTTCCCGGCTTGGCCTACTTGGCTGCCTTGGCGCGACTACCCTGACTTTCTCCGGCTCTCTCTTTCTCTATCCGCCCTTCTTTTTAGCCTATTTAAATTTTTATTTTTACATGTTTCACCCTCTCCTTCCTACTGCCCACCTCTCTCCCATTGTGCGCATGCAAGCACACACACACACACACACACACACACACACACACACACACGGGGTCAGCTCGCCATTCCGAAGTGTCGGCATTCCGATCATTGACTTCTATGCTTTCGGAGAGGCGGCCCTTTTTATCTCCAAAAAATGTTTCGCCGAGAGGTTAGGTTCTGGGGGAGGTTAGGCTTAGGCATGGGGGGTGGGAGAGGTTAGGTTTAGGGTTAGGGTCTGGGGGAGGGTTCTTTCGCAATGGCGAGGCAGATCTCAATTTTGTCGGAATGCCGGTATTTCGGAGTGCCGACATTTCGGAATGCCGAGGTGTCCCCCACACACACACACACACACACAAGCTACAGTAGCTAATCAAGTTGATATTATAGTAAACTGACATATTAACATTACCTGTCACAATCTGTTGCTGTTTTACTGCCAGTTACTTCCACTAAGAGTTAGAGAAGTGTCAAGAACCATCTGGGTTCATTGCTTTTGGTGCACCTTTAAAAGCCCTCTGTGTCGGCATGTAGGCTCTAGGCTGTTTTACTAGCCCTGCATGTCGACTGGTATAGGCTGCAGCCATAGGTGATTCTAGACCTTTCAAACAGGGGTTGCATAACCCCAAAGTCAAATGTTACTCCGATTGGGGGCTTTCCGGATAAAGAAATTTGGTAAATTTTAAAATAAAATGCATTAATCTGGGGCACTCTGAGAGCAAAATGAAGAGGCTAGTATATATGAAGAACTACACACATCACATTAATATCCTCTTAAGTATGCTGTGGCTTTACAATGATGAAAAAATAATTGTCTCCTTAGCCTATTCTATCTGCATGATAGTGTTTCTCAACCACTGATACGGCCCAGAAGTCACATGTTCACGTGCCTTCTCCGGACCGAGGCATGGGTCCCTGACGTTGGGCTCGGACCCGGCTGCTGCGGTAGTCAGAGCCGGGGGTGTGACAGGCGCAGCCTGCGTGGTTGTCACTCACCGGTCGTCCACCGCCGCGCTTCCCCCCTCATCTTCGTCGTCCGAACTGAGAACAATGTTGCTGCTGCCGCCGGCTGCTGCTGAGGTGATGGTGTTATTGTTGCAGTCATGTTTCTCTGTATCAGTCCTAGTTTTCTTAGAGAAAAGTTGGGTTGACCCTTTTAGCCATGTTAAATATCTTCTGTCTATATATGTGTCTATATATGTATACGGCAGTGACAGGAACCCGGGGGTTGAGACTCAGGGTGGGGGTAGCGTCTTTGGGTGAAGCTCGGTTCTTGAGCGCAGCTCGGCTTCACGGATGGAGTCCCAGCTCCATCAGCCACCGTGGTTCCTGTGAGCAGAAGATAGAGATGCAGGATTATGCAGCCCTAACTAGCATGTCTTTAGCTGTTTGTGGGAGGAAACCGGAGTGCCCGGAGAAAACCCACGCAGGCACGGGGAGAACATGCAAAGTCCGCGTGTGCTGCCCGTAATTAGCATGTCTGTTGATGTTGTGGGAGAAAACTGGAGTACCATGGGGAAAACCCATGCAGGCACAGGGAGAACATGCAGACTCCACGTGTGCTGCCCTTAACGGAGGAAGAAACTTAGGGTTGGGGGGGGAGAGTCGTGACGACTCAGACAAATGGGGGAAAGATGGAATGGTTGTGTTTATATATGCTACAGGTGATTAAGTTGATAGAACACAGCATCAGTGAGGTGATTGGATAGAGTGCAGGTGAATAAAGTAGTGAGGCGTAGGTGATTACATGGTGTGCTCTTGTGTTCCTGAACTTCAGTTATCACACTAACTCCATTTCACTAACACAGACCACACCATAGTTTGAACGAAAATATGATTTATTGTAAGTGAGTGTTGTGTGACAGTGACAGGAACCCGTGGGTTGAAACTCAGGGTGGGGGTAGTGTGTTTGGCTGATGGAGTCCTGGCTCCATCAGCCCAAGAGTGCTTCAACATAAAAGTGAATGGGCTCTTCGGATGTCGTTGAGGTTGTCGCGGATGTAGCTGTGATAGGCTTGGGAAGACGAGCGGCCTAGGATTTGGACGGTGCAGTCCGGGAGACCTTGAGTGGAAGCGGTCGTCACCGCGCCAATGCGGAATGAATGGCCGGAGTACAAATCTGGAGAAATTCTTGATCTGAGGATGACTTGGCAGAGGTGATGGTGGAACCAGAAGCGTGTAGTCACTTTGCCCGATTCTGTGGTGAAGAGAGGATCTTGGGGAGAGGAGTGTTGTGCTAGTCTCCTGTTGACGTAGTTTAGAATGGGCTCGTAGGGGCTCAGAAATGATTTTAGACGGAAAAGGAAAATGGGATGAGACAGTCCGGATTGGTCGGTTTTGCTTAGTTTGAGGTTGAATTGGAAGGTGTCTGGGGTGTGGATGGAGATGTCAGAGAGACTGGTGTGCCATGAGGGGTCATAGGTGGAAGAATTGGTTGTGAATTCTGAGCAAGATAAGAAGCCGAAGAAACCCAGGAGGAACATGGATTCCAGGGTGGAGTTGATGATGGGGGTTGAATACCCTGGTTTGGACGCACCGGGTGAGGAGGTCGGTTGTCAGGGGAAGGCATTTCGGTGGAAGCCGAGGTTCATCCTTGTGAAGGCCTTTAACTAGTTACATGGGGGTGAGAAATAGAGGGGGCCAGAGCGCCGGTGAGCAGTTTAACAAAAAATTTGATACCGCAGAGGTAGACTTGGATGGTGGATGATCTAATCCTGAGGACTGAGTGAACGTAGATGATGTAGCTGGTTACAGAGATTATGTCGACCGAAGGGAATGGAAGGTGGTGCGTGATGTGGAAGGCTTTGAAAGAGCACCATCCGGAGTAGTAAGCTGATAGGGTTTTTGGGGCCAGGCTGTTTAAGATGTGATGTTTGGTGGCGACAAGGTGGAGGACCTGAAGGTTCAGTGGAAGATGGTTGCTGAAAACGGTGGGACCGGAGTTGGATGCTGGTCAGAGTCTGGTGCCAAGGTTCTGAATTTCTGGAAGGAGAAACGAGAGAGGGAGTCAGCTATTGAATTCTGGTACCCGGGAATGTGGGCGGCTCGGAAGACGAACTGGTTTTTTGCTGAGACCAAGGTGAGCCTGCGGATGAGTTTCATGATGTGGAGTGATTGTGAGCGACCTTTGTTGATGATATCAACAGTGGTCCGGTTGTCTGTGTGGAGGAGGATTACTTTGGTGGACCACTCGTGCCCCCAAACATGGGCACTCCTACATGGACAAGCTACCAACGGAGGCGGTCGCATTTTCTACTCGTCTCCCTACTCCTACTCCCTTCCCCTCTCCCCCTCATCCCTCTGCTTCTGCTACCTGGAGCCAATAACACCCAGAGCAAACTTGCATTCGTCTACTCGAAATGACAAATATGGATTTATTGGATTTACTAAGCTGGTCTCTCAACGCAAATCAACTAAACTTTGCGGGGTCCGGGGAACCCCCACTCTCTGCCCAGACGGATCTTTCGCCGCGGGATACGGGAAGACAACAGCGATTGACCCTAGGCTGTGGCGTCATGAAAATTGAGATGGGCGGTCAGTGAATTTGAACTGTGAAAAATGGATTATATCTGGATATATCATGGAAATTCCACCGATCTGCAATAAGAGAAATGAACTAAGTTGAGAATCAGAGACTTGACACCTGCTGTTGACTTTCTGGTCTGTGTGACCTGAAAGGAATTCCAGGCAACCAAAACATCTCTAATCTGGACTCTCGTACTGCCAAGGACGCAGCTCTCCTGATATTTCGTCTGCAACTGAGCTCTTGTCTCCAACCCCCCCCCCCTAACCCCCCCCCCCCCCCCCGCCTCCAGCAACTTCCCCCCGCTTTGCAACCCCCCCCCCCCTTCCCTCCCACGACGAACCAAACCGGCGCCGTAATGGCAGCCTCCCTGGTGTCGTGGTGTGGGTTGTCTTTGCTGGTAACCCTGTACATTTACAACAAATGTATCTGTATTGTATAATATTGAAGTGTGCCTCTATTACTTTTCTAATTAGTAATAATGTGAATTCTGAGTTATTTCATTTATATGCTTTGTCCAATCCAAATTGCTGGCGCTGTTCAATGGCGACCCGGTTTTGCTCTCCGACTCTGAGAGCGAACCAAGCAGAATTTCGCTCGTGATACTTGTACCATGAAGTGACAATAAAGTTAATCTCAATCTCTCAATCAAAGGATAGCTGCAACGATGATCGGGTAAAGCTCGAAGAGTGCAGAAGATGGATTGAGAAGGGAAATCTCCGGCGGCCAAGCAGAGGCAAACCACCATGGTACCCGCCAAAGCCGATGGAGGGGGCAGCATCAGTGAACAGTTGGATGTCTTCTGGGTGGGTGATGGAGTCCTCATAGAACAAGTGGATTCCATTCCAGGAGGAAAGAAAGTCATGCCACAGAGTCAGCTCAGTCCTGCAGCTGTCGTCCAGGGTGATGTGACAGTGCAGGGACGGAACGGCGGCGGACAGGGACAACAAGTGGGAAATGAAGGAGCAGCCCTGGGGGATCATGTGGATGGCGTAATTCAGGTGCCCAAGCAGTGAAAGTAGCTGGCGCTTGGTGCACCAGCGGGCGAGGAGATGGTTTGAGATCTAGAATGAAATGCGGTGGAGCTTCTCGGTCGGGAGGGAGGCCTGGAAGGTGACGGAATCCAAGGTGATGCAGAGAAACTCGAGGGACATGCAGGGCCCCTCTGTCTTCTCCGGGGACATTGGAACCCCGAGCTGCAGAAAGGCAGACTTGAGGGTGGAGAGGTCATGTGATGGGGGTGCCGACGGTGGTGTTACCATGAGGAAGTCATCCAGGAGGTAGACGATAAACGGAAGTTTATATTTGTTCATATTTGTTCAGGATCCAGCAAAGTGCGTAATAGAGTGTACTCACTCGTGCGAGGACAGAGAGAGCTTATTGACAGTTCGCCTGTGGTGCCAACGAACCTCCGGCTTATGAAGGTAAATAGCCTATGTCCATTGTCCAACAAGTTTTCTCAAATGTGCAATGTGATACAAGTTTCTCAGTGAGTTATAGTTGATTGCCTCACTGAATTATCTGCTAATACCCAATTTTAGCAGCATAATTTGATGTCTTGGCGTGGCAAGGCTGTGCGTAATGACATATCCAAAACAAATTCCAGTTTCCACTGTGCAAATACCTCTCTGCGCTGGGAGCGCAACGGTAATCTCCATGCAGCGCACCCAGCACAGAGAGGTATTTGCGCGTAAGAGGTCCTTTTCAAAGCTCTTAGCGCAAAGTAATTGTGCGCTTCTGACGATAGCATAATGCCATCTATCACCACATTTTAGTGCTGAAATGCCTGCTTTGGCTTGTGGCAGCCAATGCCCAGTACAATTATCACAGGCATGCGCTTGTGTCCGCCCCTAATTTGCATTGTGCACGGCGTTAAACGAGCGCAAACGCTAAATTAGCGCTTTTGGGAAGATAGAGCCCAACATCTTCTGCAAGGTGTCTCCAGACTCTGCCAGGATTATATCATCCGCATAAAGTAAACATTACTAAAACGACATTGTCAAATTGTAGCCCTAAACCAAAAATGTTGATCTCCAGGGCTAGATCATCTATCTATATATACATTTGGCAATGTGGACTCTGTTTCAATGTGGACTCTGTTTCAATGTAGCCTGATATTCAGACTGCATCGTCAACTCGTCAACTCATTTCCTCTTCTAGTCTGAGATTGCATCACTAGAGACCAAGGTGCCTACGGCAACCGGCCGGCAGGGCACTAGGGCAGCCGCAGCAGTCTTGCTCTGCCTGCTGGAACAGAATCTCTCTGGGCTCCCTGGCTAACACTGATTTGGGAGTGAGCGAGGATGTAGGACTGAAGTGGTAAGATCTGAAAATATGTATCTCATTCCAGCGGCGGTTGTACGGCGGTTGTAAAGCACTAATGTTAGTGCTCGCTAATGCTAACGTTAGCCGAGCACAGCTGCCTTTCATAGACAATATGAACAACCGATGCCATTTAGCTGGAATCCTAACGAAGGCACACATTTTCAGAACTTGTAACAATGGTCCAACTTACTTGCTGACTTCTCCAAGTCCTAATTATCTTTTGTCTGTATAGCCTTTGCTAGGAGACATGTTCCATACAACCCCTCTGGCCCACCTACTAGTCACAAGCTCAAGCTAACATAGCTAGCAAATACTAGCCAGCTTCTCGACCGTAGCTAGCAACAATTTTTTGGCAACAGTTGTCCACAGTCCCCAAGAATGTCTTATCGTACGCTGCAGTACCTTGGTAATCGTTAAAACCAAACATACAAAGTCGGACGACTTTGGCTGCTTAACATTAGTAGTAGTAGTGTTAGTAGTAGTGTTTCTGTTGTGCATGACAACAGCATTAGCCAATCAGCGCCCGTGATTGGATTTTCAACCGGAAAAATATTGTTTGCACATGGCGATGCCAGAACAAGAAGAGCAAAATCCACAACCGTGGAGTGGATGTGGCTTTGAAGGTCTGTAGCCAGGCTAGTTTCAATGTGGACGCTGTTTAAATGTTTGTGCCGGCCACAGCTATGCCACTTTATGTGCGATTGGGCTAAAACTTTGAGGGGGTGTAAAGAGCACGCGTGCAGGTGACCTGAGGGGGCCAGATTATTTTTATTACGTGATTGCCCTAATTACCTATGTCATCGGTGAAGTCATCAATGATGTCATACCATCGCTGATGATTTCTACAGTGATGCCATACATAGGCATTGTGACATCACTGATGTCATCAGTGACACACCCACAGAGAGACTGAGGGAGAGGAGGGGGAGAGAGAGAGGGAGAGTCTGAGGGAGAGAGATGAGAGGAAGAGAGAGGAGAGGGAGACCAGTGGCTATTCTAGAGTCTGTTGGGGCCCTAGGCAAAGATTCCCCGGGGGCCCCTCCAACCAGCATTCATCGCCATTATTTTATAAATAACCTGAGACCAACAAAAAAGACATTACATAATAATTAGAATTCCTCAAGTTCCTAGGACATTATTTCATTAGCCTATTCATGACTTTAATACATGGTACAAAATTAACCTTTTTGTCCACCGGCCAAATTAATTAATCGTTTTTTAGATGCATCGCAATGAGTCACGTGACGATTAAAATCGATTCACAATGTTCGATTATCGATTTGCAAATATATATATATATATTTTTTTTTTTTGCATTTTTTTTTTTGCAATTTCTTTTTTGCTTTATTTGCAAAAAATATGGTATTTCGCCCGGAAAGCAGTTCCTTAACTGTAAAACGAGACCAAAACCGAAGTACTGGAAACTGGAATCACTGAAGAAAGCATGCAGGGTGGCTGTAACATGTGATGCGTGGACTTCAGTCGCAACTGAAGATAATGGAGGTACATTTGTTTGTTTACTTTAATTAATGGATACTGACAAATATACCTTGCTTAAAAAAAATCCTGTTTGGTGAAAAAGATGCATCGAAAATCGTGATTAATCGTAATAATCGTAATAATCGTTTAATAATCGAATCGTAGCACCCTTAATCGTAATCGAATCGAATCGTGAGGTGCCTAAGGTGGCACACCCCTAATTCAAATGTTACCAGCCACTCAATAGATTATATTGTTTGTTGGTTTTTGGCTGGTGGTGAGTGAAGCAAATATATCAGCCAATTGCATATTTACAGTATACATTATTTGACAAGCGAAAAAATGAGCTGCTTAGAGTTTAAAGATAAATAAACTTAATAAGAAGTAATTTGTACCTGCGTACTTCACAGTTAACAAACAGTGTACATCTTCACATAGTTGATACGGGCAACAACACAAAACGCAACGCGTTTCAACCGTTGGTTTTCGTCAGGCTGTATGGAAACCAACGGTTGCAAGCTTGACGGGAATGATTCACATACATTTTTTTTTAAATATTATATTTTCAATTTTAACAATATATGAACAAAACAAGCTCAGAGACAGGATAGGAAAAGAAAGAGAAATATCAACATTCATTATAATGGGGTGCTCCCATCCATATAGGGTGCTTATGTACTTGTAAGAGATGTCGTGCATGGGGTCCCATGCAAGGCGCCCAACAGGACCCAGCCGGGCAACCAGCCGGGCAAGCCCAACCTCGTCGAGGTAGGATAGAAATGGGTCCCAAATAGTTAGAAACTTTTTAAGTGAGTTGGTTCTCAGGGATCTGAGCCTCTCCATCCTTATAACAGAGATCATGTCCGTCAACCACAGTTGGAATGAAGGTGAAGAGGGGGACTTCCATTCTTTCAGAATTAATTTTTTGGCAACAGTTGTCCCCAGTGCCAGATAAGATATTTCAGGGATAAGAGTCTTTGAACCACTGACATAATCACACACATTTCAGGATTGCACCGGTGTATTCAGTGATTTACGAGCTGTGTGTGTGTGTGTGTGTGTGCGTGTGTGTGTGTGTGTGTGTGTGTGTGTGTGTGTGTGTGTATGTATGTGTGGACAGGCTGTGCAGTGAAGGATTATGGGAACTTGGAGTTTGAGGAGCCGGTGGCTGACGAGCCAGTGGGCAGGGCTAAGCGGGTGCGAGCGGTGGGCGGAGCCAACCAGAGACTGGCCGAGGCGGTGAGCGCCGTGAAGAGAGATGGACACACTGCTGTGATGCTGGGAGGCGACCACAGGTGGGTATGTGTGCGTCAAGTCAAGTCAAGTTTACTCATATAGCCCTAATTCACAAGCATGTCTCAGAGGGCTTCACAGAGAATATGTCTAGCTAATTCTAGCTGACACAACAGTAGCAAATTACAGAATAAAGCTAACACTTTGAACAATTGATAGAGAAATATAGAAAATATAGAAATATAGGAGAGAGCAGAGGAGAGAGCAGGAGAAGGGAGGAGAGCAGGGGGAATGTGAGAGAGTGATGGGGTGGGGAGGGAATGGGAAATAGTGGATGGTTTGTCCATATTATTTTATGTCAGTAGACTTGACTTGCTGTTCTACTGTGTCAATGTTAGAGGTGAGACTTGAGCCTTTAAGACTTGAGATTGACTTGGGCCTCAAGCAAAGTTGAATTGGTCATCTGTAAGTCAAGAGTGTGTTGTCTTGAGGTGTCTCTCTCAGTCTGTCTGGCTCTTTGGCTTTCTCCCTCCCACTCCATCTGTCTCTCTCTGCCTCTCTCCCTATTGCTCTCTGTCTCTCTCTCCCTCTTGCTCTCTCTCCATCTCTCTCTCTGTCTCTCTGTCTCTCTCTCCCTTTTGCTCTCTCTCCGTCTCTCTCTCTCACGCTGGGGACACACCAATACGCAGAACTTGCGCGCATGCGCCGTGCAGCGCACCTCCGCGCAGAAGGCGCTCTCTGTGTCCACACAGAGAGCGCAGCACACTTGCACGCTCTGCTCGTCCGCTATATATTTTGCCCCAGATCTACTGTCTTCGTTATCATGGGTAGTAAATAACGACATAAATATATAAAGTAATATGTTTGGGATAACTGTTAATGTGGCTACCTTCGGCGTTATAAAATGCAATTGCATCATATTTAAGTCTGTTCTCTTGTTTTCCCAGTGCGTGCTGTTGTAGAGAGAAGGCGAGTCCTAGCTCTCTACTTGTTGCTTCGCAGGCAACGAGCCCCTAGAAGCAACTCCCCCTCTCCAACTGCTCTTTCTCTCTTTTCACACTTCCAAAGGGGCAATCAACAACGTAAATAAACATTATTTTACTTTAAAATTGGTTTTATTTGACGAATGTCCGATTTCCGAGTTCCTGCCTGCCCTGATCTGATCTGTTCAGCTTGACAGAGTCGCTCACGGGCGCAGAGGTCCGTGCACAAAAATAGAAATCTAGGCTATCTTGCGCGCCCTGAGCGTCCGCGGAGCTGCGCGCAAGACAGACGCTTGCGGTGTGTTTTCACAGTCACTCTCCATATTGCTCACTCTCTCCCTCTGTCTCTCCCTCTGTTTCTCTCTCCCTCTGTCTCTCTCTCTCTGTCTCTCTCCCTCTGTCTCTCTCTCTCTCTGTCTATCTCACTCTCAATCTTGCTCTCCATCTTGCTCTCTCCCTCTGTCTCTCCCTCTGTTTCTCTCTCCCTCTGTCTCTCTCTCCCTCTGTCTCTCTCTCTCTGTCTCTCTCTCTCCAGCCTGGCGATTGGCTCGGTGCTGGGTCACGCGGCGGCGCTGCAGCAGCAGCTGGCCGTGGTCTGGGTGGACGCTCACGCTGACATCAACACGGCATTTACCTCGTCCACAGGAAACCTGCATGGACAGCCCATGTCCTACCTGCTCCACGAGCTGCACGCCAAGGTCATGCTAGCCTCATATAACACTGATGGCCCGTGTCCTACCTGCTCCACGAGCTGCACGCTAGCCTCATAGCACACTGACAGCCCGTGTCCTACCTGCTCCATGAGCTGCACGCTAGCCTCATATCACACTGACAGCCCGTGTCCTACCTGCTCCATGAGCTGCACGCTAGCCTCATATCACACTGACAGCCCGTGTCCTACCTGCTCCACGAGCTGCACGCCAAGGTCATGCTAGCCTCATATCACACTCAAAGCCCCTGTCCCACCTGCTCCACGAGCTGCACGCTAGCCTCATATCACACTGACAGCCCGTGTCCTACCTGCTCCACGAGCTGCACGCTAGCCTCATATCACACTGACAGCCCATGTCCTACCTGCTCCATGAGCTGCATGCCAAGGTCATGCTAGCCTCATATCATACTGACAGCCCGTGTCCTACCTGCTCCACATTACATTACATTATGTCATTTGGCAGACACTTTTATCCAAAGTGACTTACAATAACACATTTTTGTCAGCAATAGAGCAATCAACTATGCAACACAGTCTATGACAACTACAACTTCTGAAGGAATAGTGGTAAAAGTTTAGCTTTTTTTTCTTTTTTTCTTTTTTTTTTAAGAGAGAGAGAAAAAAGTTAGTTCAAGAGGGGCCCAGATGGAGCCTGAAAAGGTGTGTCTTTAGTCTTTTCCGAAAGATCGGCAGTGATTCGGCCGAAGGTGGAAGCTCGTTCCACCATTGAGGTGCCAGGGACGAGAAGAGTCGCGAACGGGATGAGCGACTTGTGAGCCCCAGTAGTGGAGGAGGGGCGAAGCGTCCTGCGCTGGTGGAGGAGCAGAGGGAACGGTGAGATATTTGGAGCCTGACCATAGATTGTAGGTACAGAGGGGCTGTCTGGTGTACTGCCCTGTAGGCCAGAACCAGTGTTTTGAATTTAATGCGTGCTGAGATGGGAAGCCAGTGAAGGTCCCGGAAGAGGGGAGTGACATGAGAGAATTTGGGTTGGTTGAATACCAGACGGGCTGCAGTGTTCTGAATGAGCTGAAGCGGTTGGATGGCTGCAGCAGGTAGCCCAGCCAGAAGAAGATTGCAGTAGTCCAGGCGAGAGATGACAAATGCATGGACCAGGAGTTGTGTTGCTTCCCTTGTGAGAAACGGATTTTGCGGATGTTGTACAGGGAAAACCTACAGGAGCAGGCAGTTGCTGCGATGTAGGCTGAGTTGGACAGCTGATTGTCAAGGATCACTCCAAGGTCCTTAGCTGTCTGAGAGGGAAACACAGTAGTGTTGTCAATGGAGATGGAAAGGTCGGTGAGGGGACAGTCTTTCCCGGGGAGGAAGAGTAGCTCTGTCTTACCAAGATTGAGCTTGAGGTGGTGGGCAGACATCCAAGCACCAATGTCTTTGAAGCATGCAGCGATACGTGCCTCGATTTGGGTGTCTGAGGGGGGGGGGGAGAGGTAGAGCTGAGTGTCGTCAGCATAGCAGTGATAAGAGAAGCCATGCGATGAGATCACATGGCCAAGAGATCTGATATAGAGAAGGAATAGCAAGGGGCCCAGGACTGAGCCCTGGGGCACACCTGTGCTAAGAGTACAGGATCTGGATAGGGATCCTCGCCATGGTACCTCGAACCTGGTATGAGCGGTTAGAGAGATAGGAGGCAAACCAGGAGAGTGCAGATCCTGAGATGCCTAGATCAGAGAGAGTAGAGAGAATAATCTGGTGATTCACTGTATCAAAAGCTGCAGACAAGTCAAGGAGGACAAGGACAGAGGAGAGGGATGAAGCCTTAGCAGTGTGTAAGGCCTCGGTGACTGAAAGGAGAGCTGTCTCAGTAGAGTGAGAAGCCTTGAAGCCTGATTGTAGAGGATCCAGTAGGTCATTCTGGGAGAGATAGAGAGAAAGTTGTTCAGAAGCAGCCCGTTCAAGGGTTTTGGAAATTAATGAGAGAAGAGAGACAGGACGGTAGTTCTGGATGGCAGTAGGGTCAAGGGAGGGTTTCTTAAGGAGTGGCTTGACTCTAGCAGTCTTTAGAGGAGCTGGCACAAGACCAGAGGACAGAGAGGAGTTGATAAGGGTAGTGAGGAAGGGAGATATATCAGTGGAGATGGATTATAGAAGAGAGGAAGGGATAGAATCAAGGGGGCAGGAGGTGGCACGGTTAGACCTGACAAGCTCAAGGACCTCTTTGGGGGAGAGGGGAGAGAAGGAGATGAGCCCAGTAGCAGGGGTCAGAGAGTTGGAGTCGGGAGTATTGCAGCTATTGACTGGAGGGGGGAAGGAAGAGCTGATGTCATCTACCTTCTTAGCAAAGAAGGTTACAAAATCATCAGCAGAGAGGGAGGATGGTGGGGGAGGTGAGGGAGGGTTGAGGAGAGAGGAAAAGGTGGAAAATAGTTTGCTGGGGTTGGAGGCAGAGGACTGGATTTCAGAAATGAAGAAGGAGGTTTTTGCTGTTGAGACAGCAGATGTAAAGTTAGAGTGGATAAGGTGGTAAGCAGAGAGATCCCTGGGGTTCTGTGTTTTTCTCCATTTCCTCTCAGCTGCCCGAAGCTCTGTTAGATGAGTTCGCAGAGATTCAGACAACCAAGGAGCAGGGGGAGAGGATCGAGGAAGTTTCGAGGTGAGAGGGCAGAGAGAGTCAAGAGCAGAGGAGAGAGAGGATAAAAGAGTAGTGGAAGCCTCCTGAGTGGATAGGAGAGAGAACTGCTCAGCTGAAGGGAGCAGGGACAGGACAGCCGAGGAGAGGGCTGTCGGTGAGAGAGTTTTTAGGCTGCGTCGGGTGGTGATAGTATGAGTGGGAGCTGGGAGGGAGATTATATAGTGGTGGAGGTTATAAAGTGATGATCAGATACAGGGAGAGGAGTGACAGTGAGGTTGGAAGTGCAGCAGGATCGGGTGAAGACCAGGTCAAGCAGGTTCCCTGCCTTATGAGTGGGTGGAGATAGAGAGAGGGAGAGATCGAAGGATGAGAAGAAGTTAAGGAAGAGGGGGGATTGCAGGGCTACTGCCTGGATGTTGAAGTCACCCAGAAGAATGAGTGGAGTGCCATCCTCAGGAAAGATGGAGAGGAGGGTATCCATCTCATCAAGGAAGTTGCCAAGCGGACCAAGCGGGCGGTAGATCACCACAATGTTGAGTTTGACAGGTAGGGAAACAGCAACTGCATGGGACTCAAAAGAGGATATAGAGAGATGAGAGAGAGGAGTAACCGTGTAGGTCCATTTTGGTGAAATGAGGAGACCAGTGCCACCCCCACGCCCAGAGGCTCTGGGGGTTTGGGAGAAAGAGTAAGCCACAGAGAGTGCAACTGGAGTAGCAGTATTCTCAGATATGATCTAGGTCTCTGTGAGAGTTAGAAAGTGGAGGGATTGAGATAGAGCATGAGCTGAGATGGTCTCAGTTTTCTTAACAGCTGACTGACAGTTCCAGAGTCCTGCAGTAATAGTAAAGGGACTTGTGCACTTTGAGGAGGAAAAATTACATGGGTTACTACATCTGAAGCTGCCATATCTACGCCGTCTATGGGCTGATGTTATAACGTGGATGGGGGAAAGACACATAGGTAGAAGAGTAGGTAGTTAGTAAAAGAGAAGTAACACAAAGCCCTATTCTCTGGCCTACCCTTGATGGACTCCCGCAGATAGACTCCCTTTGTCTTTGTGCCCAGAGGCTGCCGCTTACAGCTGCCGCTGTAGGCTGACTATGCTAAGAAATACAGGATCAACAGAGGTGCTCCACGAGCTGCACGCCAAGGTCACGCTAGCCTCATATCACACTCAAAGCCCGTGCCCCACATGCTCCACGAGCTGCACACCAAGGTTACGCTAGCCTCATATCACACTGACCTGTCCTACCTGCTCCATGAGCTGCATGCCGAGGTCATGCTAGCCTCATATCACACTGACAGCCCGTGTCCTGCTAGCCTCATATCACACTGGGTGTCCTACCTGCTCCACGAGCTACACGCTAGCCTCATATCACACTGACAGCCCGGATTATACAGGGGTTCCCACACTTTTCAGACCAGGTACCACTATGTACTAGCCTGGTAAACCAGCTGGTCACGTGCACTCACATTTCATTTAGTTCTGCGGGACCGTCTGGCCTCAAGCCCTGGGAGGGCTTTAAGCAGAAACGGCAAAGTGGAAGAGCCAATTGCACTGTGATTGACAGTGCAAGTTGACCAATCAGGAACACCAGCACTGCACTAACAAAACAATAATGGCCGCCTCCTTGCCTGTCCCCATAAAGTGCAGTTATTGCAGAAATAGACTCAATAATAATCAAACAAGTATCGCCGCAACCGCAGAGTTTCTCGGCGGAAAATATGTTTTTGCCGTTCTCCTGAGTGGATTTGGGTTTGACTGGATCCAACGCTGATTGGCTGAAGGAGTTGTCTGTCAAGGCAAGTACACCCGCCCAACCTCTGCCCACTGCAAAACACAGGGTGAAGGCTTCAGGCCAGACGGGAACGAAGAACGAAATGAAATGTGAGTTCACGTGACCGGCTGGTTTACCAGGCTAACTATGTACCAAACCAAATTTCCCAGGGAGCACTTCCACTGTGGATACTAACTATTTTCCCCCATTAAATACAATTTTCTGATTTAACATGCAATGGCATCAGAAAGGCTAAATAACAACATAAGGCTACTGGTTCAAAAGACACACACACACACACACACACACACACACACACACACACACACACACACACAGGCTGTGAAAAACAAGACCCCAACATTTAGCCGAAATTTGCAGCATTATTTAGCTACCTTCCTGACAAGATAGCATGACATAGTTGATACCGCCTTAGGTCTTCTAGTTTCATATGATACCAGTACAGTATCTTCAGTCAGTCAGAAACTTCACTCTGGCTTTAGAACTGAGCCTGCTAGCCTCTGAACATAGATTTTCAAAATCATGATATTTCCCGAATATCGCAATATTTCCGAAAATCGGTCTCAATACTCTTGAGGGTTACTGTGTACATCTATGTGTAAAAACTGATACATGTATCTATTTAAAAAAAAAAAATTGGGAACCACTGTTCTAATCTAATAATATTTGGACAGAGAGCGATCTGTCACCAGATTTCACTATGTTTAGAACTTTCTGTTTAGAAATGAACAAACTTCCATCAGAGAACAAAGCATTCAAAGTGTGGTAAATCAAATGTGTCTGCATTAAGATATTTGCTCTGGATTTAATAGATATTAGATAACACAACAAAGATTACATTTATATAATTATATAAATAATGTTAGGATGCTTTTAGATAACAGAACAAAGATTATATGTATATATTTTTTTTTTATCAAAGACTATAATGTTAGGATGGTTTTGGGAAAGCGGACCTTATGTCACTGACTATCTGTGAATATCTGTGCCTTCAGATTCCTGCCTTGCCAAACTTCTCCTGGGTCAAGCCTTGCCTAGCAGCCAAAGATATCGTCTACATCGGCTTGAGAGACGTGGATCCAGGGGAACAGTACGTTTCTGCATTTGTTTCAACTGAAAGTTGTATTTGTTGTTGTTGTTGATGGTAGAGAACAGATGGAATGAATGGAAACAGCGAGTCCCCATTCATATGCTCCCCATATGAAAAATACATTGCATTCAAAGAAAAAAGGAAAAAGGAAAAAAAACATGGCTCCTGTTGAATTAATCGAGGACTGAAGCCTTGCAGTTGTTGCCGGCCACATTTAAATTAAGCCCTACTTACCACTTTGGAATATGTTTTTATATATTCATTTTTGTGCTCCCAAGTAGGCTAGATATGTTTGACCCCGCCGATCGATTGCAGCTGAACGGTGAGTGGAGAAATATCACTAAACCGGCGTAAAAAGGTTACATAAATGTCTTCAAAGCGCACGGTGCCGTGTGCGCAATGGAGATGAGGCTGACGTTGGGTTGGACATGGTCATACATGCTAGAATAGCCTACTTAGTACATATTAGTACATATTAAATTGCTTAGATGTAGTAGGCCCTACTACATCTAAGCAATTTAATATGGGATCGCCTGCACACAGATGATTCATATCTAGGCTACTCCTGCATTTTGCAGCTGCAACTGTGTTGCTTTTTGCTGCCAATAATATGTGACCACAAAATAGTATATATTTTTTTATAAATTAAATCCATGCCCGCACGTACCGTGTCGATTCAGTTCAGCAGCCTTTTTATGCCTCCGCCGGCGAAAGCCAGGCCGGAGGCATTATGGATCCGGGTTGTCCGTACGTACGTACGTCCGTACGTACGTCCGTACGTACGTCCGTCCAATGTTCGTTAATGCGATATCTGAGGAACGCCTTGACGGAATTTCATCAAATTTGCCTCAAACATCGACTTAGACTCAAGGATGAAGTGATTAGATTTTGGTGATCAAAAGTCAAAGGCCAAGGTCACTGTGACCTCTCGAACGCCATTTTCAAGCTTGTTAACGCAATATCTCAGGAATGCCTTGATGGAACTTCATTAAATTTGCCTCAACATTAACTTGGCCTCAAGGATGAACTGATTACATTTTCGTGGTCAAAGTTCAAGGTCACTGTGACCTCACGAACGCCATTCCCAAGTTCCTTAACGCGATATCTCAAGAATGGCTTGATGGAATTTCTTCTGATTTGGCTCAAACATCGACTTGGACGCAAGGATGAACTGATTCCATTTTGGTTATCAAAGGTCAAAGTTCAAGGTCACTGTGACCTCACACACCCAATTTCCAAGCTCTGTAATGCAACATCTCATGAGCGCCTTGACGGAATTTCTTCCAATTTGCCTCAAATGGCGATTTGAGACACATCATGAGATCATTATTATTTATTGAGCCTATAAATGGTCTAAATACACCTACGGACTTTGGAAATTTAGACTGAAATAGATTGCACATTACTTCCACTCGCAAAAAAGACATGCAGGTTTTATTGAGTTTATTGAGAGGGTGAATTGAGCTGCTGTAGATAGCCTATTTGGAGGCAGAAACCGCTCTTCAAAGAAATTACTGATGTGAATAAAAGTAGTAACTTTAGACAGTCATTCGGGAACAGACTAATAATATCCAACGCGGATTTTGATTCTGACATACATAGTAAAGCTTCACGATTTGCGCTTTGAATGAATGAGGAAATAGGGGTGTCTGGTGCTTTTAAGGCATTTTCATGTGCACACGCTCTCAACTTGATTATAAAAACCTGGATCCACTTAACGAGTTGAGAACTACATTCGTGGTATGACTTAACTAGAATCATGCTGGATGGCAATGATCTGGTTAAGCCAAACCAGATCAAGGGACAGATCCTGGATCTGCATGCTTACCCTACATCTGTGGTATAGCCTACAGGAGAGACAGTAGAGAGGTTTCTGATTCCAACAGTGCAGATGCAGGCTCTTCAGCAATAAGTAAGATTTGTATTGCCCCATAGCACAACATGCCCTCAAACTGTGGGTGGTTGATATATTTGTTGATGACCACCTAAATTGATATCATCAGTAATGTCACTCAAGCCAGCCTTTCTGAGAATGCGCAGTTGAGCTTGCTCATAGTCATTTGATATTGTTTGACATGTATGGAGATGTAATTATGTTCTTTTCTTCATGCTATTGCTCCTGTATGTATGATATAGTGTCTTGTGAGCCCATGTGGGCTGGGCACCTTTTGGTGCATAACACCAAAAAATAAACGACTTACTTACTAAAACTTTTTTTTGCATTCCTTTAAACCAAGACTATGACAAGTAAATAATAATAAATATTCTGTCCAATGATGATATTTGAAATCATTTATTTCGTAGCTTTGATGAATATGATGAAATGCAAAAACACTTTGGCGTAGTATGTTATGCGATATTTGGATTTATGTTTTTGATTTACTGATTAATCTTATGCAGCAAGATTTTTCTCAAATGGATATGTGACATCTTCTGAACGGCAGCTCTTGGTTGATTGGAACTGTCTGGTGTGTGTTCTTCTCCAGTTACATCCTGAAGCTCCTGGGCATCAAGGCATTCTCCATGACGGAGGTGGATGGACTCGGCATAGCCAGAGTGATGGAGGAGACCTGTGACTATCTCTGTGACAAGTAGGCCCACGTGTTGGTCTGGTTCCTCATTAGATTCTGTGTGGTCTGGACCTGAACGTCACTGTCAGACGTTCTAACAGCTTGTGAGCTGCTGCAGATCAGTCATGTCCAAAAATATTGCTACTTTCCCCCAATTACTCCACAAAAATGTTCTTGTCTCGACTTGTTTCAGTGAGCGAAGTAGCTAATTGCACCGCTAATCAAGCTAGCAAGCAAAACACGTTTCACTTCCTAAAGTTACTTCACAAATAAAAGCATCCCGTTACATTACATTACATTACATTATGTCATTTGGCAGACGCTTTTATCCAAAGCAACTTACAATAACACATGTTGTCAGCAATAGAGCGATCAACTATGCAACACAGTCTATGACAACTACAACATCTGAAGGAATAGTGGTAAAGTTAAGTTAGTCATTTTTTATTTTATTTTTTTTTAAGAGAGAGAAAGAAGTTAGTTCAAGAAGGGCCCAGATGGAGCATGAAAAGGTGTGTCTTTAGTCTTTTCCGAAAGATCGGCAGTGATTCAGCCGTCCTGACTGAAGGTGGAAGCTCATTCCACCATTGAGGTGCCAGGGACGAGAAGAGTCGCGATCGGGATGAGCGACTTTTTAGCCCCCGTAGCGAAGGAGGGGCGAGGCGTCCTGCACTAGTGGAGGAGCGAAGGGAGCGGTGAGAGGTTTGGAACCTGACCATAGATTGCAGGTACAGAGGAGCTGTCTGGTGTACTGCCCTGTAGGCCAGTACCAGTGTCTTGAATTTAATGCGTGCCGGGATGGGAAGCCAGTGAAGGTCCCGGAAGAGGGGAGTGACATGAGATAATTTGGGTTGGTTGAATACCAGACGGGCTGCAGCCTTCTGAATGAGCTGAAGTGGTCGGATGTCGGCGGTAGGTAGGCCGGCCAGGAGCACATTGCAGTAGTCCAGTCGGGAGATGATAAGTGACTGGACCAGGAGTTGAGTCGCTTCCCTTGTGAGAAAGGGATGGATTTTGCGGATGTTGTAGAGGGAGAACCTACAGGAGCGTGCTGTCGCAGCTATGTTGGCCGAGCAAGACAGCTGGTTGTCAAGGATCACCCCAAGGTTCTTAGCCGTTTGGGAGGGAAGCACAGTGGTATTGTCAATGGAGATGGAGAGATCTGCAAGAGGGCAGTCTTTCCCTGGGAGGAAGAGTAGCTCTGTTTTACCAAGATTGAGCTAGAGGTGGGCAGACATCCAGTCACCAATGTCTTTGAGGCATGCAGAGATGCGAGCCTCGATTTGGGTGTCGGAGGGGGGGAAGGAAAGGAAAAGCTGGGTGTCATCAGCATAGCAGTGATAAGAAAAGCCATGAGATGAGAGATCACATGGGCAAGAGATCTGATATAGAGAAGGAAAAGTAAGGGGCCCAGGACTGAGCCCTGGGGGACACCGGTGGTAAGAGGGCAGGATCTGGAGATGGGTCCTCTCCATAAGACCTGGTATGAGTGGTTAGAGAGATAGGAAGCAAACCAGGAGTGTGCAGAACCTGAGATGCCGAGGTCAGACAGAGTGGAAAGAAAGATTTGGTGGATGACTGTATCGAAAGCAGCGGACAGGTCAAGGAGGACAAGGACAGAGGAGAGGGATGAGGCCTTAGCAGTGTGAAGGGCCTCTGTGACTGCAAGAAGAGCTGTCTCAGTAGAGTGAGAGGCCTTGAAACCGGACTGCAGATGGTCCAGGAGGTCATTCTGGGAGAGATAGAGAGAAAGTTGGTCGGACGCTGCTCGTTCGAGGGTTTTGGAAAGGAATGAGAGAAGAGAGACAGGTCTGTAGTTCTGAATAGCAGTAGGGTCAATGAAGGGTTTCTTAAGCAGAGGCTTGACGCTTGCAGTCTTTAGAGCAGGCGGAACAAGACCAGAGGACAGAGAGGAGTTTATGAAGGTAGTGAGGAAGGGAGATATGTCAGGTGAGATGGTTTGGAGGAGAGAGGAAGGGATAGGATCGAGGGGGCAGTAAGTGGCTCGGTTAGAGCTGATGAGTTTAAGTACTACATCGGGAGGGGAGAGAAGGAAGTACATCCGGGGACGGGGGCAGAGAAGGAGGATTGGAGTCGGGAGTGTTAGTGAGTGTAACTGGAGGATGGAAGGAGGAGCTGATGTCATCCACCTTTTTGGTAAAGAAGGTTACAAAATCATCAGCAGAGAGGGAGGAGGGAGGGGGAGGGGAGGGAGGGTTGAGGAGGGTGGAGAAGGTAGAAAACAGTTTACTGGAGTTGGATGCAGAGGACTGGATTTCAGAGATGAAGAAGGATGTTTTTGCTTTGGAGACAGCAGAGGTGAAGTTGGAGTGGATAAGGTGCAGCAAAAGAGATCTTCAGGGTGATGTGATTTTCTTCATTTTCTCTCAGCTGCCCGAAGCTCTGTTTGATGAGTTTGCAGAGATTCGGTCAGCCAAGGAGCAGGGGGAGAGGATCAGGCAGGCTTAGTGGTGAGTGGGCAGAGAGAATCAAGAGCGGAGGAGAGAGAGGATAGAAGAGTGGTGGACGCAAACTGCTCGGCTGAGGGAAGCAAGGAGAGGACTGTAGAAGAGAGGGAGTTAGGTAGAGAAAGTTTTTAGGTTGCGTCGGGTGGTGGTAGAGTGAGGGGGGAGGAGGGCAGGGAGATGGGAAGAGAGAAGGTGATAAAGTGGTGGTTGGATACAGGAAGAGGAGTCGCAGTGAGGTTAGAGGTGGAGCAGGATCTGGTGAAGACCAGGTCAAGCACATTCCCAGCTTTGTGAGTTGGAGGAGATTGAGAGAGGTAGAGGTCGAAGGATGAGAAGAAGTTAAGGAAGTGCAGAGATTGTAAGGTTACTGGCTGGATGTTGAAATCACCCAGAAGAATGAGTGGAGTACAATCCTCAGGAAAGACGGAGAGAAGGGTGTCCGTTAGTTTGTCAGCAGAAAACTTTTGGACATGGAAATGGACTTAAAAGTTCCAGGCAACTTGACACTGTCAACCGCCTTGAGATAGCTCTTGTTATAATTTGGCGCTATATTAATTATGAATTGGTTCATTGATCAAGGACGCAGACACCATAGCGCAGGAACAGGGCTTCGGAGGGCACTGCGTGAATGAGTAATCTTAAAGAAAAAAAATCTAAATGATCTGATTCCAGCATCTTAAATGTGAATATATATATATATATATATATATATATATATATATATATATATATATATATTTTAGAACAATATACGAACAAAACAAACAGGCTCATACACAGAAAAAGAAAGTACATAAGATAGGAAAAAAAAAAACATACATCATGAACATTCAACATTAGTGCTGCTAACAGCCGTACAAAGTGTTTATGTGCTCGTAGGAGATAATGGACAAGGGATCCCACGCAAGGGGTCCATAAGATACCAGCTGGGCAAGCCATCCATCACCCCCAACCTTAGTCAACTCCTCTATGATAGTAAACTGAATATCTTTGGGTTGTGCACAAAACAAGAGATTTGAGGACATCATCTTGGGGCTTTGGGAAACACAGAAAGACATTTTTCACCATTTTCTGACATTTTATAGACCAAACAACTAATCAATTAATTGAGAAAATAATCGACAGGACAGTTTTTCCTTCAAACGTTTGCTTTTTGGGATCTTTTTTGTCTCGCTGTAAGACTTGTGACCTCGAGACCTCGGGTCCAACATCATTCTTTAAAACACCTTGATAACCTCCTGATGTCATGATGCCAGGCATGTGTTCAAGGCTGATGCTGTCCTTGTTACAACTGCCCAGCCCCGAGCCAGTTATATGGTTGGGAACTCTCCAAGGTGCTGAAGCCATGTCCACTGCGGTGCATAACCCATGCTGGGTTATGAGAACTGTCCGACGTGCTGAAGGCAGCCCCGTCCACTGCTGGGCAGAATCTGCGCCAGCTTTCCCCCGGGGACCTGAAGGATCTCCAGGCAGGTTGCTGGTTTGCTGCCAGCGAGAGTCAGCGGACTATAGGAGATGGGTAGCTATCAGTCTGCAAATAGTCTCACTGGCCAGCATCCTCTCCCTTCCGTCCGGGGAGTCTGGCACCACAGGTCTCCATAGTGGGATTGCGATGGGCAGCGCTTAGCGGCAGTGCCCTTGGAAAATAGTTTCAAACAATCCAACTTGCCATTTTCAGCGTGTAGCAATGAGCTAGCGTGTAGGTTTCTGCCATTAGCTTGCTAGCTAGTTAGCGTCACTGCGGCGGCAGGGCACTATTTACAGTGACACACGGAGGAGGGAGCGGAAGCAGCTCTGATTGACATGGTCGGAGCCAATGACAGAGCTTGTAATAGGCCGGGAGCGGACATCCGGCTGCCACCGAAACAGTCGCTCAAATGGGAGGGCAGAGTAGAGCAGGGGAGGGTTTATCCCAGTAATGGAGACCTGCAGCGCCAGACTCCTCGGACGGAAGGGAGAGCTCTGACCATGTCAATCAGAGCGGCTTCCGCTCCCTCCTCCCTGTGTGTGGCTGTAAATAGTACCCTGCCGCATCAGTGAAAACAACAACGCTAACTAGCTAGCAAGCTAATGGCAGAAACCTACACGCTAGCTCGTTGCTACACGCTGAAAATGGCAAGTTGGATTGTTGGAAACTATTTTCCAAGGGCACTGCCGCCAAGCGCCACCCATCGCAATCCCACAATGGAGACCTGCGCCGCCAGACTCATCTAACGGTAGGGAGGGGAGGCTGGCCAGCGAGACTATCCACAGACTGTCAGTGCTGAGTCTTGATTCAACACCACACATCCTCACTGGTCCACAGACTGTAAGTGCTGAGTTTTGATTCAACACCACACGTCCTCACTGTCTCCAGTCAACACCACGCATCCTCACTGACTCCTATCTCCAGTCAACACCACATCCTCACTGTCTCCTGTCTCCAGTCAAGACCACGTGTCCTCACTGTCTGCTATCTCCAGTCAACACCATCCATCCTCACTGTCTCCTAACTCCAGTCAACACCACACATCCTCACACCAATCTGTTTTAATCATTCTTTTCTGCCCTCATGGTCAGATAGAATTTGCCATGCCTGGAGTGAAAAGGGGCTGGTCTCCATCAGTGACCTGTATATTGATGGCCAATTTGCATCCTTTGATCTTCTGAAGAGAGCATTTGAGTTGCCCCAAAGGCATCTTTATAGATATATACAAGCTAGACATTATGTCCGATCCAAGATTCTCAATTTTGAAGTTCTCCCAGATCAACATGTTTTTTTTAAGGTTTTGTTAAGCCCTCCAAACTCCAGGCATCTTATTTCTAAGTTTGTGTGTTTGTTCGACGATTGCATTAAGGCCCCCACTGAGAGGATCAGAGAGGTATGGCAGGAGGAACTTGATGTGGATCTGTCTGAAATCATATGGGACAGGAGTCTGTCTGTGGTCCAGCTCTACTCAGTTAATAACAGACATAAACTTATCCAATTTAAAGTTGCTCACCGTCTTCATTACTCCAAGCATAGGTTACACAAGATATATCCTTCGGTCTCACCACTATGTGATAGGTGTCGGAGGGCACCCTGTCCCATGCTTTTTGGTTTTGCCCTTCACTATCAGGATTCTGGGCCAAAATATTTGACTGGTACTCCAAGGCCTACAAAATAACCCTCCAACTGGAGGCGGAACTCACCATCTTCGGCTGCTCAGAGTCCTCTTTGCTCCTCCCAACGGCCGTGCCTCAATCTCTGACACAGGGAATGACAGTTGCCAAGAAACTAATTTTGAAGGAATGGAAGTCCTCCTCTCCACCTTCTTTTCAGCTGTGGCTGACAGACATGATCTCAGTTATACGTATGGAGAGACTCAAATTCCAGAGGACAAATTCTTTAGGGAGATTTTCTGTTGTTTGGGACCCGTTCCTGACCTATTTCGATCGGGCTAGGGGCGGTAATTGAGTTTCTTTTGGATCCTTTGCACAGTTTTTTTTTTTTTTATCGTTTTGTAAGCACATTTTTTTTATGACTGGTAGCACCATTTTGTGGCATTGTAATGTTGAATGTATGTATATATGTTTTTTCTTTTCTTTTTTCCTGTTCTTGTTTTATTTTCTTTATGTTCTGAAAATGTAAAATAAAAAAAAAATAAAATAAAAAGAACACAACACATCCTCACTGTCTCCTGTCTCCAGTCAACACCACGCATCCTCACTGACTCCTGTCTCCAGTCAACACCATGCATCCTCACTGTCTCCTGTCAACACCACGCATCCTCCCTGTCTCCAGTCAACACCATGTGTCCTCACTGTCTCCTGTCTCCAGTCAACACCACATATCCTCAATGTCTCCTGTCTCCAGTCAACACCATGCGTCCTCACTGTCTCCTGTCTCCAGTCAACACCACCCATCCTCACTGACTCCTGTCTCCAGTTAACACCACGCGTCCTCACTGTCTCCAGGCAACACCACCAAATGTTACAAATACTCTGTAGACTCTGTAGGTGGATTATCCAAATAAAGTGTTACCAAGACTTTAAACGCACCTTTTGTCTCTGCATCCTTGTGTCCAGCCATTACACGGCCTTTACAGTCCTACTTTAGGGATAAAATTATAAATATCAGACTAACTATTTCCACATCAAGAACAAATGTGGCTCCGCCGCACCCACAGAATAGGTGCTTAATTAACATGACTCAGTTCAATGTCATTGACCACAAGAAACTAGAAGAAACGATACGAGGCCTTAAATCCTCATCGTGTTGCCTAGACACCCTGCCAACAAGCTTTCTAAAAAATGTCTACAGTTGCCTGGCGACCGACATACTGAAGATAATTAATACCTCTCTTCTTACAGGCATTTTTCCAAAATCTCTAAAAACTGCAGTTGTTCAGCCCTTGCTAAAGAAGCGTAGCCTCGACCCCTCTATAATCAGCAATTACAGACCAATATCAAATCTTCCCTTTATTAGCAAAATACTCGAAAAAACTGTCTACCAACAACTCAATACCTTTCTATCCTCCAATGACCTCCTAGATCCTTTCCAATCAGGCTTCCGACCCCATCATAGCACCGAAACTGCGCTTATCAGAGTTATAAATGACATCCGAATGAACACTGATTCAGGTAAAATCTCAATCTTAGTGTTACTAGACCTCAGCGCTGCCTTTGATACGGTTGACCACGAAATTCTATTGGACAGACTGGAAAACTGGGTCGGGCTTTCCGGCACGGTCCTAGAGTGGTTCAGATCTTATCTGCAAGACAGGAACTACTTTGTCTCCATTGGCAACTACACATCTGACCAAACCAAAATGACATGTGGGGTACCCCAAGGATCAATTTTAGGTCCTGTCCTGTTTAACCTTTATATGCTCTCTCTGGGCCTAATTATGCAAAAAAACAAAATAGCTTATCATAGCTATGCGGATGACACCCAACTCTACATAGCCCTCTCATCGGATGACTATGCCCCCATAGAGACACTGTGTCAGTGCCTTGCGCAAATTAATGATTGGATGTGCCAGAATTTTCTCCAACTTAATAAAGACAAAACAGAGATAATTGTCTTCGGCAAAAAAGAAGATAGGCTCAAAGTTACTGCTCACCTCGAATCCCTATCTTTGAAGCCAAAGGACCAGGTAAAAAATCTTGGCATTATTATTGACTCTGATCTAAATTTCAACTCCCACATCAAGCTTATAAGAAAATCTGCCTTCTATCATCTAAAAAATATAGCAAGGATTAGAGGCTATATGTCCAAACAAGATCTTGAAAAACTAATTCATGCTTTCATTTCTAGCAGGCTAGACTACTGCAACAGTCTTTTCAATGGTCTTCCCAAAAAAGCTATTAAACAACTACAGCTCATTCAGAATGCGGCTGCTAGAGTTCTAACAAGAACCAAGAAAGCTGAACACATTACACCAGTTCTCAAATCCCTGCATTGGCTGCCAGTAAATCTTAGAATAGACTTTAAAATTCTGCTAATAGTTTACAAATCTCTCAACGGGTCAGGCCCACACTACATCTCTGAAATGCTTCTACACTATGAACCATCCAGATCCCTGAGATCTTCAGGCACTGGTCTACTAATTGTCCCGAGGACCAAATCAAAACATGGTGAAGCCGCGTTCTCCCACTATGCCTCTCATAACTGGAACAAACTCCCTGAACACATTAGATCTGCCCCTACTCTGCCTATTTTTAAATCCAAGCTAAAGACCTTTATGTTTACTCTTGCTTTTAACTGCTACTAAACTACTGCCTCTCTCGGCCTGTAATTTTTTATTTTTTTTTCCTGTACATTTCCAACAAATGGACTGTACATGTAATAATAATACTCAAGAATGCCTTGTAACTTATCGGCTGTGTTTTTATGTGTTTTTTATATGTGCATTGCTTTGCTGCTTGTTTTTTCGATTATTTTTTTGTAAAGCACCTTGAATTGCCTTTGTGTATGAAAGGTGCTATATAAATAAAATTTGACTTGACTTGTTTACCTCCATAACAGAGTGAAGAAGCCGCTCCACCTGAGCTATGACATCGATGCCATCGACCCGTCGGTGACGCCGGCCACCGGGACGCCAGTGGTGGGCGGGCTGAGCTACAGGGAGGGAATCTACATCACAGAGGCCCTCTGCCAGACAGGTGGGACCACAGCAGCAAGATACTTAATTAAAAGTGACATTTCTGGGGGGTGTCTGCTGGGTACTGTAGAGGTAAAAGCACTCGCCTACCACCGCAGAGACCCGGGTTCAATTCCCGGCAGCGGTACTTCCGGCTTGGTCAGATGTTCCTACAGACACAATTGGCCGTGTCTGCGGGTGGGAAGTTGGTGGGGTATGAGTCCTGATCGCAGCACTAGTGCCTCCTCTGGTCGATCGGGGCACCTGTTCGCGGGGAGGTGAACTGAGGGGAATAGCATGATCCTCCCATGCGCTGCGTTCTGCCAGTCAGGTGGAAAGAAGCGGCTGGCGACTGCACATGTATTGGAGGAAGCATCTGCTACTCTACAACTGTCCCCAGATCGCCAGAGGGGGTGGAGCAATGACCAGGACACCAGGGAAAAGTGGCCAAGTACAATTGGGGAGAAAATGTGAGAAACACTGATTTAAAAAGTACAGTATATATATATATATATATATATATATATATATATATATATATATATATAGTTACAAGATCGGCACAGTCGTTTGCTCAAATTCTTGCTCATAGTCTAGGACTGGCATTATGATGTATAACATGTGAACAGAAACAATTAATCAGGCTGTTGGATTGAGATGCAGACTCACTCATTATCTTTAGCTGACGTGGTCTCCAGGAGTGATCCCAGCCCTGGAACAGCTCTGACGGTTGGATACGTGAGGGATCCGGGGTACTCCTCACGTGCTCTGATAGTCCTATGAGACAAAACATAAAGAGGGTGAACAGTGCACAACGAAAATATAAACTAGCATAGACTATCAACAAGCTGCCTTGCGGGCCGTCCATGTGTTCTTACAGTGTTGTTTTGTGAAGGCTGTATAAATGTGTAACCTGACACTGTCATATGGTTTGTTTTCACATAACCATATGGGAACGAGTCACGCGATAAACCTTGGTACTTGGCCACCTCACAGCCTACCACCTCATCCTCTCCAATTTCACTGCTGCAGTCTCTCATGCTAAAACCTCCTTCTTCACCTCGCTAATCCAGTCTTCTGCCTCCAACCCCAGCAAACTGTTCTCCATTTTCTCTTCCCTCCTCGACCCCCCCTCCCCCCCTCCTCCCTCCTCCCTTTCTGCTGACGACTTTTCAAACTTCTTCACCAAAAAGATCCAAGACATCAGTTCATCCTTCCCACCCCCAGTCTTTCCTATCATCAATCCAATCTCTCCACCCCCTATTTCCAGTCTCTCTTCCTTCTCTCCCCTCTCCTCCGAAGAAGTTCTGAAACTCATATCATCAAAGCGTGCCACCTCCTGCCCTCTTGACCCTATCCCTTCCTCCCTGCTTCAATCCATCTCCCCCGACATCTCCCCCTTTCTCACTTCCCTCATTAATTCCTCTCTATCCTCTGGTGTTTTTCCGGCACTGAAGACTGCACGGGTGAAACCCCTACTGAAAAAACCATCCCTCGACCCCACTGTCATTCAGAACTACCGTCCCGTCTCTCTCTTGTCATTAATTTCCAAAACACTCGAACGTGCAGTATCCAATCAACTTTCCATTCATCTCTCCAATAACAACCTATCCGATGCTTTTCAATCTGGCTTCAAACCCGCCCACTCCACTGAAACTGCTCTCCTCTCTGTCACTCGGGCTCTTCATTCCGCCAAAGCTGCATCCCTCTCCTCAGTTCTCATACTTCTCGACTTATCTGCTGCATTCAATACCGTCAATCACCAAATCCTCCTCGCTACTCTCTCCGACCTGGGTATCACTGGCTCTGCACTCTCTTGGTTCTCTTCCTATCTCTCCCACCGCTCCTATCAGGTCTCCTAGAGAGGATCCCTTTCGACCCCCTGCACTCTTTCCACGGGTGTCCCTCAGGGTTCTGTCCTTGGTCCTTTTCTCTTCCTTCTCTACATGACTTCATTCCGCCACATCATCACATCCCATGGTTTTTCATACCACTCATATGCCGATGACACCCAGCTGTTCCTTTCCTTCCCCCCCTCTGACACTCAAGTTGAATCACGGATCTCGGCTTGCCTCATAGACATTGGCACCTGGATGTCCAACCACCACCTCAAACTCAACATCAGCAAAAACTGAGCTCCTCCTCTTCCCCAAAGCCTGTCCTGTAACCAACCTCTCCATCTCCCTCAACAACACTACTGTCCTTCCCTCACAAACAGCCAGAAACCTTGGAGTCACTCTTGAGAACCAACTGTCCTTCACTACCCACATCACAGCAATAGCCCGGTCCTGCAGATTCGCCCTTTTCAATATTCGCAAAATCCCTCCGTTCCTTTCCAGACAAGCAGCGCAACTTCTCACCCAATCACTCATCCTATCGCGTCTGGACTATGTTCTACTGGCCGGTCTGCCTGACATTCAACCACTCCAACTTATTCAAAATGCTGCAGCCCGCCTTGTTTTCAACCTACCAAAATTCTCCCACATCACCCCCCTCTTTCATGAACTTCACTGGCTTCCCATCATTGCAAGGATCAAATTCAAAACACTAGTTCTGGCCTACACAGTTCACCACACAGCCCCACCATACATCAGTTTCTAGATCCCTCACCGCTCACTCCGACCCTCCACAAGCTCAGGATGCCTTGCCCCTCCCCCCCTACGTGGTTTTAACAGCTCCCGATCACGACTTTTTCCCCATCTTGCACCAAAATGGTGGAACGAGCTCCCCTCTACAATAAGAACGGCCGAATCACTACCCATTTTCAAAAAACAGTTAAAAACCCATCTTTTCAGACTTCATGTTGCCCCCCTGTAAACCCTCTCTAGCTCCTATGCACTTTGACTCTTATGCACTTTTATCTCTTCTCTCTTCTACCTTGCTATCCTCCTATTCTTATCCGCACCTCTATTGTCTGTAAATGTGTTTTAATTTAATTGCTGTTTATACATTTGTTCGTTTAAAACTTGTATTTATTTTTTCTTTTTATTGCTGTACTGTGTTATAACCCGGTTGTATGTCGCTTTGGATAAAGGTGTCTGCCAAATATCAATAAAGTAAAGTAAAGTAAAAGTAAACCGTTTCAAAGGGCAGGCACTTTCAACAAATACCTGACAGGTGATTGGATGAACCATCTGTCACGTATCACGCCTCTCACGGGCTCGCTCTCGCTGGCGTCACACCTAAATCCCGCCCGTAGGTGTCTCATCGGACGCTGATTGGTGCAAACCACTGGTGGTTCAGATTTAAACCAATAGATTGGAGCGTGGCAAGATGATCGTGATCTCATGATATCACACGAAGGTTGCGGTTATTCAATCAATCAATCAGATAAAGGGATGTGTGAATTAATTCCTTGTGCTCTCCTCGACACAGGCCTCCTGTCGGCGGTGGACCTGGTGGAGGTGAACCCTCTGCTGGGCCCGACGGAGCGGGAGGTGCGGTCCACGGTGAGCACAGCCGTGGATCTGCTGCTGGGCTGCTTCGGCCGCCGGCGAGAGGGGAACCATGCGCCGGACTATCGCCTGCCCGAGCAGTGACCCACACAGGGAGGCAGGGAGACAGAAGTTGGGTTTCCATAAAATGTATCGCAAATTTGAACCGAATTTTCTGAAAATCGGCAAAACAAAATGATATAGTCTGCATGTTTCCATCCACTATTATTTAGGAGTTGGTGCGCAGCAATTGTGCTGTCTGCCAGTGCCTGCTGATTAAAACCTGATGCGTGCTGTTGTCTTGCTGGCAGCAACCAAGCTGTATGAAAATTAATGATTAATTATTCAAACTGTTTTGATTATCCACAATGCTACACCATGAAATGGATTACCAGGTGCCACTCTTCGATTCGGGATAGGTACATAATGTGTAATCCATGTAGCAGTTACTGTAAGTGAATAAAATGTCTAAAATGTCGAATACAAGTCTTCAGCTTACTGTGATATTGTTATATATTGAGTGTAGTGAGTCCAGTGTCCTTGCCTGCTTTTTTGTATGTGTGAAAATAAAATCACAAATATTTTCATGGTTGTCCGTGTATAGTTTCATGTTATGATCCAAACCCCTAGACTGGGTCATCCTAGCCTACCTATTCATAACAAGCCTTTTACGTTCGGGGTGTAACTTTTGGCAGTATTAGCAAGACAACATGAAAGTGCATGGTTTTTGGTTAAACAAGAGGTAACCGAGAGACAGAGATGGGAAAAGTGCTGACATTCTGTACTTGAGTAGAAGTACAGTTATTTGTGTAAAAAACTACTCTGGTAAAAGTAGAAGCACTGATTCAATTATTTTATTCAAGTAAAAGTAAAAAAGTACAGGCTCTGAAATGTACCCAACGAGTAAAAGTAAAAGTAAAAGTATTTTTACCGTATCTTTCTGAATGACTGAACCTCACATCATAGAATATAATTTGAGGATAAATGACCCCCTACAAATGTTTTACACATCTTAAAACTCTACTTTAAATAGTGCTATGTTTTTTCCACACAAAAACCCCCCCATTAAAATCACATCTAGTCCTCCCTCATTAATATTTCCATGATATATGAATGTGCAAATAGTTAGACAACTTTAACTGCTAGATACAAGGGGCTCTATCGTTGCATCGGCCTATGAACTGCGCCCAACGCCAGACGCAGCCCAGAGTAGTGGGCGTGGACCAGCGCACTCGATATTTTGGTATCGGCGCTACACGCAGCCTTAGCATTACAACCACGCCTTTTAAGCGTAAAATTATGCACACTCTGCTCATTGGACAAGTGCAGTAAACCAGTCCCCAGCTTGCCTTTTAAGCTCCAATTCCACGGAGCGATCCAGTCCGGTCAAAGCCAAGCGCTCTGCTCCCCCCCTCCCTTTCATCCCCAAGCGCTCTGCTCCCCCCCTCCCTTTCATCCCCCTCTGTCTGTCTCTAAATATATAGGCTATTATTCCATATTATTATGCTTCTCAAACCAATCTAACTGCAGTTTAAATACTGCAAGCATGTAAATACGCTACACTATAGCAAGATCAAAGTGACAAGAATGTTCTAAACGCATCGGCTAGAAGAAAAATAGTGTAGCCTATCCCTATGATGAGATTAGATTGGTGAAAGTTTGTCCAGAATGATATAGTTTTCTCTCCCCTGCTGCACAGGTAGGATGATGCATATAAATATAGCCTACATTATGTATAGTCATTGCAGAAATGTTTTTTTTTTTGTAAAACTAAATGTGAAGTAGGGCCAATTTATTGGAGCAGACATCACAGTATAGCACATGACAGTAGAACCGCGTTACACTGTCACTTATCTAAATCACGTTAATATGTTTCACATATGGCTGTGTTTGGATTTTGCGATTTTATTTTGTCCAATATTGAAATGTGCTGCAATTGCATGTTGTGGACCATTACACATTATTTCGATCTATTTTGATGTACCTTTCTATCTATTTAGGCTAATTTGGATGCGATTTATTATCAAAATGTATTAGCCCAATGCATGCTGGGAGATTTCACGTGTGGCTGTTGCAGGGCAGCCAGGCAGTGAATGTTTGGCCAGAATGATCTCGTTTTCTCACGCCTTCACTGCACAGGTAGGATGATGCAACAGTCTCTGAATGTCACAGGCTCAAAACTGTCATGTTAGAAAAAACTGTCATGTTGTTATACTATGTACGGTATAACAACTTATTTTTTCTGAGAGAGAGAGAGAACTGGCAAACTTTTTTTCAAGCAGTCGTATTGTGCCTGTCAGACTGATGAGCAAGAGAGAGGGAGTGACACAGAGAGAACGGGGACAGAGGAGAGGCAGAGGACCGCTCCGCACAACCGGCGCACTGAATAGGCCTGGTTCTCAAAAGCGCAAAGCGCTAAATTAACGCCAGGAGGGAAGATATCATTAGGCCGGTATTTAAGGCCGAAACGCCCATTCTCGCCCATTCTGGGACTGTGCCACTATATATAATGCTTTGTTTTGACAAACATACATACCTGATTCACGTTGACTGATATATCTATCTGCATTCATGGTCAGGAAAGAGCACTTTTTACAGGCTGAAAAAAAGGCAGGGGCTCCAGCCCCCTTTGATGTATATGTGTGCACGTGCCTGGCAGGGACATGCAGAAAATATTAGAGGGGCAGAGGCTCAAATTCTTGCTGTCTGCACCGCCGAAATTTCAACATGAAACTGAAATGGGGAAGGGGGGGGTGGGCGGCTCTCTGTATAATGCTTTGTTTTGACAAACATACATACCTGATTCACGCTGACTGATATATCTGTCAGTGTGCGCCTGTGCTGCTGTCGTTCAGTCTGCATGTGGCTGAGTGCGCACTGCTGGAGTGGGCGGGGATGGGCCGTCTCGCTCTCAACAGTCAATGGGCAAGCCACGTGCGGTTTTTGGGCTGCTGCCTTCAGGGGCGGCTTAGAAAAACACTGGTCCATGCAGAGGCCTATTAGAAATGGTACATTCAAGGCCAAGAGAGCTCGGAAAAGGCATTTCTCTTTGAATGCTGCCTTCAGTGACTGCATGGAAAGGGCAATTTCCATACAAAGCACCATTAGAAATGCTTCATTCATGGTCAGGAAAGGGCACTTTTTACAGACTGAAAAAAAGGCAGGGGCTCAAGCCCCCTTTGATGTCTATGTGTGCACGTGCCTGGGGGCATGCACATGCGGTTATTTAAAAAACAACGATTGGAAAAGCCGGATTATTGGCAACTCTGGCAGCAGCGAGATGAAAATCCTCCTCTCCTGGGAGAAGAGGTGGGAGGAGTGAAGAGGAGCAGGGCGCTTTTCCTGTTCAACTTTCCTCAGCTTTCAGCGCCAAGAGCGGCGCGCTGTACTAAAAAAAAGAAAACACCACCAGCTTTTAAACGCGATGAAATGCTTCTTGAAAGAGATGCGCGCTAAGCGCGTACTTATAGAGAATGAATTGCAAAAAGATGCTGTGAGCGCATACCAGTGTTTTTCAGCTCTGCCTATTACGACTTACTTTGCCAATTCCTCGCCTGCCTTTTGCTATCTTATCTTTTCTCTGCATGCGATATCCACATCGCTACTCAATAACTCTTCTCTCTCAATCCGCGGACATCTGAAACAACCGTTCTATCGCTAAACGTTAGCCTAGCCGCCTGCTAGGCTAACGTAAACAAGAGCTGCTAGCCACAAGCTAGCAGCTAACGCTAAACTGTTTACAATGCCCTCGCTCTCCCCCCTGGATAATCACCATGCTACAGGACTATTCAATACGACGACGCTTAGTGGATCCGTGGAATCACGCTCATTTCCTTCGGATGATGAAGTTTTCTTCAAGCTGCCTGATGCTACTTCAACACCAGCTCCCTCAGTATCTCGAGTCCTGTCCATCGCGCAACTAACTACAACATCCGAGCGACTGGTCCGTCAACCTAGGCTACCAGCCTCTGCTCCCAAGGCCTCGGGTCCCCGGGCATCGCAACGGCGTGAGCTGCTTCTGGCCGCAGCACTATGACACGCTCCTGACATGGCTAACGCCAGCCATCCCCCTCCCGAATCGGGTAAGATCGATCCAACTCTTACTATCCACTCTCTCTTAGATATGATTAAACTATTAGAAAATCGTGTTTCCCAACTAGAGAACGATAAACGCCAGTCACTTAATGATAGTCTTGTTACACTTAACCAGACTGGCGTCCCTGATAATTTACAATGTACCCCAGTAGCTGATGTGCATTGTGAATTAAGCGAGGATGCTAGCTGCGGTCCAGCTGGTGCCCTCGTTAATGCTACCCCGCAGCACGAGCAGAACAACCCGGCCAATGTCTCGTTGGCCCCACAGTCTGTGGATGATGGGTTTACAGTTGTCTCACGCTGCCATGGCATTAAACGTGCACAGCCCGCCGCTGTGCAGCCCGTTTCCCAACAAACCACTTCGGTTGAGATTCGGAATAGATTCACGCCGCTTGCTAACTCTCCTGTTCAGCATGCTGCATCGTCCGCTCCGCCCGACAATATTAAACCCTCTATTCCAGTGGTTCCCAACCTTTTTACACCAAGTACCACCTGAGAAAGTAGTTGGCTCTCCAAGTACCACCATATGACCGACGTTAAAATACAGTCTATTCAGCCAGGCCCGTAGCCAGAGTTTGAGAAATACCGAGGTCATTTTAGCGCGGCGTGGGGGGACCAGGGGGGGCTGTGCACCCCCGAATAGAAAATTTTGTCCATTTTAAAGTAAAATGCTTCAATCTGGTGCACTTTGAGAGCAAAATGAAGAGGCTAGATCTATAAAGAACTACATACATCATGTTAGATTAATATCCTCTTTACTGTGCTGTTGCTTTAAAATGATACAACAAATAAATGTCTCCCCATATGATATAATTTATATTCTGCATACAGGTCACATGGCAGAATACTGCTCAATTAAATACAATGGCCCATCTACACAAACATCACTTACAGGGGAGTTACTTACCCATTCACTTCAATAGAACTGTCCCCAAAGTCTAGCCCCAATCTAGCCTCAATGCAAAATATGAATGTTGTGAGTTATCTCTCTTCTATAGCACACAGAGAGGAAGCAAATTGTTGCATTTCCAATCAACTGTCGGATTAAAACATCAATGACAGATTAATAGATCTGGGGACCAGGGCTATTTAAAAAAAAAAAAAAAAAAAAAAAATTTGGTGTGGAAAATACCGAGGTCATGACCTCGGTGTGCTCAATGGTAGCTACGGGCCTGTATTCAGCTATGCACAGTTCACGCAGGAGGCAAATTTATTCCAACCTGCAGCCTATGTGCAACCTGCAGCAGCTGCACTTGTGCTGGGTTGACTGCTGTCTTCACCTCCTTGTGCTTCATCGTTGCTGCTCTCCTCTACTACAGCTCTTTTACGATTCCCTCCCGTTTTGATCCACTTCATAATTTAAACATTGGGATTCCAGGGATCAAGTACCACCAGCAGGGGGGGCGCAAGTACCACCTACCTTGAGAAACACTGCCAATAATATTAATAATTATTATTATTATTTCACTTTCACATGTTTGAAAACTACTACTAATGACCACCATGGATTTTGCACAAAAACTAAAAAAAAAAAAAAAAAAAAAAAAAATTCACAGAGCCTTCCAAGTACCACCAGCAGGGGTCGCAAGTACCACCTACGGTACGCGTACCATAGGTTGGGAACCACTGCTCTATTCTATTGATTGGAGACTCTATAACCCGCAATATCAAGCTTAACACACCAGCCGAGATAGTTTGTCTGCCCGGGGCCAGAGTACCCGACATTGAAGCTACTCTTATGGCTCAATTCCACCACATTTAACAGCCCTGCACAGCTCGTCCCCACTCGGCTCTAATCGTTTCGGCTCGATGGACGTTTTGCTTCCACCGCGGATCATCTGCCCCCACCCACCCCCACCCCCGCATCTCTGTCCTTCGCTTATAGCCGAAGTAGACATAACGTTACAATTAAATCCATCCACAGAACTTTTAAACTGTTTATGAAATACTGGTGCCTCCAAATGACCTACAGTGGACATGGGCGAATGTGACAATCGGCCAGGAAAATGGATATCACTTTGTAGTTAGTCAAACTCAGGCATGCGCTGCGCTGCGCGCGGACGGAAGAGGCGCAACAGAGTGAAGCCTGCCCTGTACCCCGCGGCCTCTCAGGCAAGACCGCGGCTTCACCAAACACCCGCTGCGGCCTAGCGGAGCGCTGCAGCTCAACTAACTACAGGAGCTTGCTGAGCAGCTGACTTTTTTCACTCTGAAAACAATTGAAACCACCGCCACGACTTTATTTCACAAAGGCGAAGGCAGCAACACAAAGACTGATGGAAATAACATAACAGAAGAGAATGTAAGCCCACTAAACTGGTATGCAGCGCATTGACAGTCAGTAGATAGAGTAAACACGATTCTGCCTGGCCAATCAGTCGTCTACAATGTTTTCACGTCACCGTATGAACCCGGGTTGACAGAATAGAACCCCGACGAGGCAGGTACGAAAAGTAGCACGACTCGACTCCAATACAACCCGGGCTGGGACAGTTTAAACCGGTGGAATGAGACAATTTATCGAGTCGAGCGGAGCGGGATCGCGCTACTACCTGCGGTGGAAATGAGCCATTAGGGTGCTAACAAACAGCCATAGACAGACAATTACCCAGGCTACCCATGATAACATCATACTACATGTTGGCACCAACAATGCTAGGTTTAAACAATTGGAGATCACAAAGCACAGCATAACTAGGACCTGTGCTTTTGCTAGCAAGATGAGTCGGCATCCATTAATTGTCTCTGGTCCCCTCCCTGTCACACTTAACTCTGACATTTTTAGCAGGCTGTTCTGGCTCAATAACTGGCTGGCCAAACACTGTGCTGATAAGGGCTACCTATTCTTAGATAACTGGCCCTCCTTTAGAGGCATGACTGGCATGCTTAAGGTGGATGGCATCCACCCTACCCCATTGGGCGCCAGCACTCTATCAAAAAACCTGGATAGTTGCCTACGGCAAACCCAGACTACTATCCTTGATTGACAGTTTCACCCACAACATGCAGGGCCACAGGCTGCTAGACAGCCTGTTAGTTCTACTTGTGCGGTTATGGAGTCTGCTAGTTCAATTAACATAGTCTATCCAATACAGACTGTGCTCCGTCCGCGCCGCACTATTACTAGTAACCGACCCATAAACGCTCTGCAAAATCCTAACCCAAACCGTATTGTTATTAATCCGATTGTTACCACCGCCGCTCCGTCTCCGTATTATACCACGATCTCTCAAATTAACACAGTTTCTCTTCGTCGCTCCGTCCCCTCACGCCGCTCTCGTCCACCCCTCAAAACGTTAAACACCAACCTCATTGAGATTAAATCTACTCTTGGTGTCGAATGCTCTAAATTAACTAACACTGATGATAAACCTATTCGATTTGGATTCATTAATATCAGATCAATCACCAATAAATCCCTCCTGGTCAATGACTTAATCATTGAACATAATATTGACGTTATGGGATTATGCGAAACCTGGCTAAAACTGGACGTTGTTCTTCCACTCATTGAAGCCTCCCCCCCTAACTTTGACAATTCGCATGTTGCCAGAATGTCAAGAAATGGTGGGGGCGTTGGCCTAATTTATAACTCAAATCTAGGTCTTTTGCAGGATCAAAAGTATAAGCTCTTATCTTGTGAGATACTTACTATGAGACACTCTAATATAGCTGGCCTCAGAGCCTTCTACCTAGTTATGCTTTACCGCCCACCTGGGCCCTATTCATCTTTTCTTGATGAATTTTCCAATTTTCTCTCTGACCTCGTAACCTGCACGGATAATATCCTTATCATTGGCGATTTCAATATTCATGTTAACTGTAAAGCTGACCCACTCTGCAAAGCCTTTCTATCTTTAGTCGACACCCTTGGCTTTGCTCAGCTGGTTCATGAACAAACGGATTCTAACGGCAACACGCTTGATCTCGTCCTCGCTCGTGGGGTTAACGTCTCAGATCTGTCAGTCATGATATACCCTCCAGCACTGTCAGATCATTATCTCATTCAATTTAAAATAGACCTGCCCCTCCGGCAATCAAACCTCGCCGATACCTATACCGCCCGGCGTATCGATAGTTCTACTCCCACTGAACTCGCTGATTTGTTATCGGGCCGCTTTCCTCTCTCCCAGAGCGGATCAACTCCATTAATTAATTCACAAATCAATTTAACTCAATCCTACTCGCCTCGCTTGATTCTATCGCACCTCTACGTACTAAAATCCGTCGCCCTAAAAAACCCTCACCTTGGTATACTGACGATACACGCGCACAAAAACTAATATGCAGAAAACTAGAACGTAAATGGCGATCATCCAAGCTTGAAGTCTATCGACTAGCTTGGAGTGATAGCCTATTAAAATACAAATGTATGCTCTCCGCTGCTAGAGCCTCCTACCTATCAGATCTTATTAACACTAATAAAAATAATCCTAAATTTCTATTTGACACGGTCGCAAATCTTACTCGCAAACCCTCCCCCAATACAAACACTCCATTTACAGCTAATGATTTCCTTGACTTCTTTAACCACAAAATTATCTGTATTAGAGATGAAATTAGCAACTCTCTATTACTCACAAAGGGTGCTAACCCCTCTCCTAGCCCTGTCCTTAGAACCTTAGACGAGAGTATTATACTCTCGAATTTTGAGACTATTTCTCTAAATGCACTTTCAAAAATTGTACTTTCATCTAAATCCACAAGCTGTTTATTCGACCCTCTCCCTGCAAAGTTGATTAAGGAACTCCTTCCAATATTAGGCCCCCCCTTACTTAACATTATCAATAGCTCCCTCTCCTCTGGCATTGTCCCTGCCTCCTTCAAATCTGCTGTAATCAAACCTCTACTCAAAAAGCCAAATCTTGATTCTGAGGTTCTTAACAACTTCAGACCAATCTCAAATCTCCCCTTCCTCTCTAAAGTTCTTGAAAAAGTAGTCTCGACCCAATTAACTGACTACCTCTCGCATAATAAACTTCTTGATCCCTTTCAATCTGGTTTTAGATCACTCCATAGTACTGAAACTGCTCTTACAAAAGTAACCAATGACCTTCTCCTCGCATCCGACTCTAATTTCTCCTCTCTTCTCATATTATTAGATTTAAGTGCAGCCTTCGATACAATCGATCATAAGATCCTCCTAGACCGCTTATCTAACTACGTAGGTATCCGGGGCACTGCCCTATCCTGGCTAAAGTCATATTTGTCTGATAGGACACATTGTGTCTCATATAAAAATATTATGTCCACATTCTCCTCAGTGAAGTTTGGTGTACCGCAGGGATCAGTCCTGGGTCCCTTACTCTTTGGTGTTTACTTACTGCCTCTTGGCGAAATTTTCCGTAGAAATGGCATTAACTTCCACTGTTATGCTGATGATACCCAAATTTATATACCAATTAGCCCAGACGATCGCTCTAAACTCGCTAATGTTGAATCCTGCTTAATCGCTGTTACAGATTGGATGTCAAATAATTTCTTGCGACTAAACGCCAACAAAACTGAACTACTAGTTGTTGGCCCAAAAACCCAACTTCCATTTCTCACTGATCTTAGTCTGAACATTGAGAACTGCGTAATTACTCCAAACTCAAAGGTGAAAAACCTAGGTGTTACCTTTGATCCTACTCTGTCATTCGATGCTCACATTAAGGATATCACTAAAATAGCTTTCTTTCATCTTCGCAATATCTCAAAGATCCGTCCCTTGCTAAATGCAACGGATGCCGAAACCTTAATACACGCCTTTGTTTCATCTAGACTCGACTACTGTAATGTCTTATTCTCTGGCCTTCCACTTTGTAGCACAAATAAATTACAACTCGTGCAAAACGCCGCTGCTAGAATTCTAACTAGAACTAAGAAGTTTGATCATATAACTCCGGTCTTAATCTCCCTCCACTGGCTCCCAATTCAGGCCAGATCAGACTTTAAGGTGCTTCTGTTAACCTATAAATCTTTGCATGGGCTCGCACCCCCGTACTTATCTGAGCTAATCATTCCTTATGTTCCCACGCATACTCTCCGCTCACAGGACGGTAATTATCTTACCGTCCCTAAAATTAAGAAAAAATCAGCAGGTAGCAGAGCATTTTCTTACCGTGCTCCACATCTCTGGAACCAGCTTCCTCTGTCAGTTAGGGAAGCTGGCTCCATTGAAATCTTCAAAACTAGACTCAAAACCCATTTATTCTCCCAATCATTTGGTTGTGCTTGATGGTTGTGTTTGATGATGTCATTCTCTAGAAATATTTATTAGCTCTTGAGTACATACAATCCTGAATTGCTGAGCGGGCTGTCTCAAGCCAGCAATATCAGTATAAACTTAGACTTGACCTAATTTAATAATATGGCATCAGTCGACCCAGTAGCCTAGATAGAAAATCTAATAGCTGGTGAATAAACTTAGTCCTGAACTGCTGAGCGGGCTATCACAAGCCAGCAGTATCAGTATAAATTTAGACTTGACCTAATTTAATAATATGGCATCAGCCGACCCAGTAGCTCAGATATAAAATCAAATAGCTGGTGAATAAACTTAGTCCTGAACTGCTGAGCGGGCTATCACAAGCCAGCAGTATCAGTCTAAACTTAGACCTAGACTACCTAGACCTGAATTAGCAGTATAGTATTAGTCATCCTAAATAATCCTAATAAATTTTGATTTGACCTAATTTTATTGTTGTCTATAGAGTTAGTTCCACCTCTGCGCAGATTCCTCCGCTCTCTTCTCTCTCTCCCCCTCAGGTGTCCTTCATTGGCCTGACGTACACCCCCGCCGCTGCAGCCCTAGGTCCGGCCGTCATCGCCCTAGCCACCTGTCGTCACTCTAGGCCATCTACCCACTACTCCTTCTCCTGTCTGACACCCTGACACCCCGGGCTCATCATCACCACCGACCCCTATCCTCATCATCCTGGTCACCTGCCTGCCTAAGGGAAGGGGGGGGATGCCTCATCATCACCTCCAACTCCTATCCTCCCCTCCTCTTAATCATCACCTCCGACTCCTATCCTCCCCTCCCCTCCTCTTAATCAATGTCACCGCGGACTCATGGATTCCTCAGATCATCCTCATGGAACTCCCAATCTTGTTACCCTTTTTTTTTTTTTTTTCCACCTAGCTAATTAGCTAGTATTCTCTAAACCTACGAACACTTAAAGACTACATTTTCTATTTCTTTTTGGACTCTACTTTTTACATTTTCAACTCTCTTCCCTGATCTTAGGATAATTTAAAAACTACATTTTTATATCCCTTTTGTTGGACTCCTTTTTACATTTTCAATTTTCTGTTCTTTTGTAAATTTTATTTCCATAATAAACCATTTACAGAGTTTCATTATCGGAAATCTCTGTACATGGTTTAGCCCGGCATCTCTCGGCCTGTCTCGGAGGGGAGTCCCCGGATGGGGTCCATTGCTGGGCCCCTACAGCACAACGACCTCACAAGGTTCCTCCTCAGCCAAGTCACTGAGGCAATCCATGTGGCGATCCATGTGTGGATTGCCACCATATGGTGGAAAGGTTTTCTTGCGTTCACTGGGGTGAGGGGGCGCCGCTGTGTCCCAGCCTGGCCTTCTCTCCCACGCCTTATGTGGGCGGGGGCCGGGGCGGGGGGCATCGGTGCTCTTCATCACTGGTCGAGGGCTGCCGGTTGGTTTAGAATAGCTTAGGTAGGCGATAGATTAGCTACAGCCTAAGGCTGACCTGTTATAGTGTTCAGGCAAAAATCAGACTAGAGCAGAGTAGGATAGGCCAGATTAGGCTGTAGATTAGCTAGATCCCCTATGTCCCAGTTAGCTCTGGTTAATGTTTAGAGTAGTCAGTTGTCTGATCTTCTCCCCCCCCCCCTCTCTTTCTCTTTCCCCCTTCCCCCGCTCCTTCTCTTCTTCCCCCTTCCTGTTCTCCCCTCTCCCACATTTCCCACTCCCCCCCACCTCCTCTCTTTCCATGCTCTTTCCTCCCCCACATCCCACCCCCCTCCCTTCTCCTGCTCTCTCCTCCTTCGCCCCTCCTCTGCTCCTTCTCCTTCTCCTCTTCTCCCCTATTTTCCCGAATCCCTGCCACTTCCTGCTCTCCCTTCTCTCACATTCCCCCTGCTCTCCCTCCCCTGCACCCTCCCACCTCTCCTTCTCTGTTCTCTCCTCCTCCACATTTCCCATTTTCTCACCACCCTCGCCCTAATCCGGGCCCATATCCTACTCCCTCCCCTCCCCCAACCCTAGACCCTACCTCTACCCTGGCTCTCCCTCCCCTGCACCCTCCCACCTCTCCTTCTCTGTTCTCTCCTCCTCCACATTTCCCATTTTCTCCCCACCTCCTCCCTCTCACATTCCCCCTGCTCTCCCTCCCCTGCACCCTCCCACCTCTCCTTCTCTGTTCTCTCCTCCTCCACATTTCACATTTTCTCCCCACCCTCGCCCTAATCCGGGCCTGTATCCTACTCCCTCCCCTCCCCTCCCCCAACCCTAGACCCTACCTCTACCCTGGCTCTCCCTCCCCTGCACCCTCCCACCTCTCCTTCTCTGTTCTCTCCTCCTCCACATTTCCCATTTTCTCCCCACCTCCTCCCTCTCCTCCCCCACATCCCCCCGCTCTCCCTCCCTCCTCCACTCTCCTGCTTTCTCCTCTTCCCGGTGTTTCTTCCTCTTCCCCCCTTCCCCCACTACTCTAAAGCATAGTACACATTCTACTCCAAAGCATGGCACCCACTCTATCCCCTCCAATATTTCGCCACTATTTAAAGCATGGCACCCATGCTCTTAGTATTTCGCCACTATTTAAAGCATGGCACCCATTCTTCCCTAAAGCAAGGCACCCATAAGCTCTATATGTGAACATGTGTTTATTTGGCAAAAGGACTCACTACTAAAGGCTTGCAGCCAATTAAATTAGGCATAGTTTGGTTGCTAAGAAATTGACATATGTCCGTTTGCAAGATGTGTGTCTATATATTTCTCTATCATATAATTGCTCGATATGTTATTATTACTATTGTAATTTGTTAATGTTGTGTCAGTTAGACACAGTTAGACACAGTCAGTTAGACAGTTAGCCCTCCCTTCCCTGTTCTCTCCATATAGTCTCCCATACTCCTCTATACTCTCATACTCTTCCTTACGCTCTCTCCTCCCCCACATTTCCCATTCTCTCCCCACCTCCTCCCTCCCCCTGCTCTCCCTAATGTCTGCGTGTGTCTCCCCTCAGAGAACATCCATGTTTCTCTTCTTTGTGCTTCTTTGTCCACGCCCCTTAAGAGACCATCTAGCCAATGAGGTTTCATAATACTGAGAGAGAGGCTGAGAGAGCCAATCACAAGCAGACATCTACGGCACCGGAGGAGTGCCAAGTCATACTATTGGCGGAGCTGGAATGAGCTTTTATCTATTACTTCTGCTCCGTTCTCCCATTTCTACTCGTTTTTAGCTTACTTTCTCGTGCATTTAAACAAAAGTAACAAACCTGTTTTGAAAATGTACACAAGTAAAAGTACAGATACTTGTGTTAAAATGTAACGAGTAAAAGTAAAAAGTCGTCAGAAAATTAAATATTCAAGTAAGGGACCGTTCGTTATTTAGAAGCGGGGTCACTGGAGGGATTTCGAGTCCTCTGAAATAAAAAGCTGTAACCCTCCTGTGACCAAAATATATTTTTCTTTGGCCCTCCCCAAGTGATTGGAAACATGTGATTGACCCTCCCCCAACACATGTTATTATAGCCTACTATTTTTGCTGGAAAAACAGTGTCAATAGCAATGTTCATTGTCAATAAAATCATAGGCAGCACAAGGCGGGCATCACGCATGAGGCAAAGCACACAAACACCTCGACTTGCATTATGAGATGAAATATAGGATCAATGCATTATTAAGCTCTCGTGCATTTTTTTGATTAAACGAGCTCCCGTTGCCAGCTGCGCTATGCGTAATAGGTTGAGGACCAGCATTGTATGGTTAAAACATCTTCATTCTTCACATCCTGTGTTCTGGTGATGGTGAAACTGCATGGATTTTTGGGGGGATTTTTTGCGTGATTGCCGTCATCAGAAGACAGCAGACCAATTTAACGTAGGCTACCTATGTATAGCTATGTATAGCCTATGGCAAATGAGAGGCATGGTCTCATTCGAGCCAGCTTCTTCTGTGATAAGATTGTTCATTAGTCTATTTATTATTAGCCTATCTTATTATTTTCAGGTGGTCATATCATCTCCATTATAGCCTATAGACAGAAGTTGTAAGGGTTTCGTTGTTTTCTTTAACCAAATTACCGCAGCCAAATGACAAATTAGGCCTACCGCTTGTTAATATTAGCCCTACTTTTGCGTTTTGGTCGCAGTCTTTGATTGCCAGGTGCTATAGCATTCTTGGCACATACAAAAATGTCAGTTGGGAGCTTGTGGATACAGAGCAAGTGGAATGAAAGCAATCGGTTCTATTTTGGGGATTTCAGAGCGACGAACAGGTCTGTTATAAGGTGCAGGTTCACTGCATGTTGTGACGGATTGTGTCTCCCTTCCTCTACACATGCACACATGCACACACACACACACACACACACACACGCTGAGCCTGTCACCATATTATGCATAGCCTAACAACACCTGTCGGATAGGTCATTTGGCAACAGTAAGTCATGGCAACTGATGATTTCAACCACATTGAAGCCGTGGGTCGATCCTGTGCGCAATTATGCAGCTGAGCCTCAAGTCCAGCTCATTTGTTTCAGTGGCTTTCATACAGCCCCCGAATCGCACGCTACAAGCTGAGAAAATTAACTTGTATATTGCTGCCGACTCCTGCCGAGGACAGAGAGAGATGGAGAGAGCTTGTCGACAGATCATCTGTGTTGCCAATGACCCTCCGGGTTATGGGAGGTGAAGGTGAATGGCCTATTGCAAGTAGGCTACAATGTCTACTTTTCTCAATTCATTTGCCATTAACCCCTCTTTGCGATGTGATAAAAGTTTCTCAGTGAATTATAGTTGATTGCCTTACTGAATTATCTGCTAATACCCCATTTTAGCAGCAGAATTTGATGTCCTGGTGTGGCACGTCCGTGCGTAATGACATATCCAAAATGAATTCCTCTGCACTGCGCTGGATAGGCCAAGCACAAAGATCGACAGATAGGACCGCCAAAGAGAAACAATGCACAGGGATATACCAAACAATTTGGACAGGAGGGGTGTAAATGAAGCAACTCAGTAGTTGTTGAAGTCCGGAAAGCAAACATAAAAAAAAAAAAGTTTATATATTTTTATCGAATAAAAATTGTATACCCCTCCCTCAGACTAAATTTAAAACAGGATGACCCTCCCCTATTTTCCTCCAGTGGACCCTTCCCTAAATAACGAACGGTCCCTAAAGTACAGATATTCGAAAAATCTACTTAAGTACAGTAACAAAGTATTTGTACTTCGTTTCTTCCCATCTCTGTCAAGAGACAACGCCAGATTCGCTTCATCGATTTCCACTGCATTAGTCACATTTATCTTTTATCGATACGCAAACCTTTCCACCTCCCGCATGCGTGAAAACTTTTTTTACTGGTGTTTCCACTCAGGTTTTTCATGCACAAATTGAAAATGTGCGTAAAAACAGGTGAATGGAAATCTTCAGAGGAATGGAGGTATAGGCGTTTGAATTTTGAGGACTTCAATACCCTTGCAGGCATGGAAGGCCTTCAATATTACATTACATTACATTACGTCATTTAGCAGACGCTTTTGTCCAAAGCGATTTACAATATCACAATTTGTCAACAGTACAGAAAACCACTATGCAACACAATCAATGACAGCTAAGATATTTTGATAGACTAGCACCATGTAGGAAGTAGTTTGAGAAGGAATAAGTAACATGTAGCATTAGTATTTTATTTTTATTTTTATTTTTTTAATAGATGTTAGTTCAGGAAGGGCCCAGGTGTAGCTCCGCCGAAAGATTGGCAGTGATCCAGCCATTCTGACTGAAGGGGGGAGCTCATTCCACCATTGAGGGGCCAGGGACGAGAAGAGTCGCGATCGGGACGAGCGACTTTTGAGCCCACGTAGCGGTGGAGGAGCGAGGTGATCTGGACGGGTGGAGGAGCGGAGGGGGCGATGAGAAGTTTGGAACTTGACCATGGACTGCAGATAGGAAGGGGCTGACATGTGGACTGCCCTGTAGGCCAGTACCAGTGTCTTGAATTTGATGCGAGCCGAGATGGGAAGCCAGTGAAGGTCACGGAAGAGGCGAGTGACATGAGAGAATTTTGGTTGGTTGAACACCAAACGGGCTGCAGCGTTCTGGATGAGCTGAAGCGGTCGGATGGCTGCAGCAGGAAGCCCAGCCAGAAGAACATTGCAGTAGTCCAAGCGAGAGATGACAGGTGCCTGGACCAGGAGTTGTGTTGCTTCCCTTGTGACGGATTTTGCAGATGTTGTACAGGGAGAACCTACAGGAGCAGGCAGTTGCTGCGATGTAGGCTGAGTTGGACAGCTGATTGTCAAGGATCACTCCAAGGTTCTTAGCTGTTTGAGAGGGAAACACAGTAGTGTTGCCGATGGAGATGGAAAGGTCGGTGAGGGGACAGTCTTTCCTGGGGAGGAAGAGTAGCTCTGTCTTACCAATATCCAGAAATCCTGCAATACCCAGAAACCCTGCAAGGCTTTGCTGGCATCGAAGGACTTCAATACCCAGAAATACTGCAAGGCATAGGCTCGTTTGAGATGAGCAAGTTCTGCGCAGATTTGACCAGCGGCTTGCTTGGCCCGTTGCATGATGGTTAGAAAAGTTGTCCGACTTGCTCCGCCTGCCCGACTGCGTGAGCCACGGGACTCTCTGGGTTATGGGATAGGTGAAGGTGATGAATAGCCTATTGCAAGTAGGCTACAATGTCCAACACGTTTTCTCAATTCATTTGGACCTTTTTGAAATGTATATTATGTGCAATAACTTTGTTGAACAATTTATCATCATAAAAATTTGTGGGCTCTGTCTGTCTTTCTGTCTGTCTACCATTTTGGTCCCACATTGTGAGATTTGTGATGATTTTGGTCGTAATGATGTCACTGACGATGTCACACAATGTCTGACATCATCAGTGATGTCACTCGAGCACTCGATGATGTGATCAGTGATGGTCACTCGAGCAATTGTGATGTCATCAGTCGAGTTATGTCATCAGTGATGGGAAGTTGACAATTGTGCGCTGCGCATGCCAATAGAGCAGGGGAGGGCGAGGCCGCGCAGCAGGTGAGCGAGGCCTAGGTTTTTTATTCTTTATTTTACAATTTTCAGGACAAAAACAGGCTCAGACAAAACAGAACAAAACAAAACAAAAACAAAAATATACATAATATGTATATTTTGACAAACACACGCGGAACGCTGTAAAAAAGCTGGATGTCGCGCACCCTTCACTGTGCACAGCAAACTCAGCAGAGAGCCACCAGAGAAACTCCCATACGGAGGAGGAGTGTGCAGTTGAGGGGTGGGAGGGGGGGGGGGGGGGGCACGCAGAGCAGCACACAACACCCAGACAGACCCAGACAGCAGGACAGGATTAGCAAACGCAAGCCAGAATATCCGATGCCCACCAGCAGCAAATCAAGACCAGCAAGAAGCTGCAACCAGCAGCGCACGCAGGGGCCAGCGCTGCTGGTTGCAGCTAAAAATATTATTCTGCCAAACAAAATTCCCTGGCCTTCACTGTTTTATTGAAGGAAATTATTTTTGAGGTGTGACTACATCAGAAAATTAGCTTCAGAGTCAGTGATGTGTTTGAAATGATTAATTTCACAAAAGGGCCATTATCTCAGCTTCTAGAAAAAAACTGCTCTTTTTGGTTAAATCAAGCTATCTTCTCCGGCTGATAACTAAAGAACGGAAAATTATATCAATAAACCTGTTTTTGCTGATGATAGAAAAGAGTCTCATCGTTCTTTTTGCGTGTTCAGTGTTTACATAGTAATATCACACAATATTCTGTGGGCCTCGAGAAATCACTGAAAAAAGCTCTGAAACTCTGGCACTGGGAGCGTCCGTTCTCCAAAAGTGGCTGGCACTCAATGAGTTAATAATCCGACAATAGGAAAAACCCGGGTTTACATGATTCAGTCAATTAGTCGGATTTCTCTCCAGAAGGCGGCGATAATTCAACTTTTTACATGCAACTTGTACATGCGCAGATGTATAAACCCACAAGAAACCTGATAGGCTGTATACATGCACTGAAAAGACAGGTTATTGGCCAAAAACCTAGGTATGTTTATCGGTTTATTCATAACCTGATAACGGCCATAAACAGATAAAGCTTATCGGTTTATGCTGTTTACATGACCATTTTAATAATCAGGTAACTCCAGAAATCTGCTAATAAACTGTTTATTGTCTGCATGTAAACGCACTCAGTGTCTGCATATTGTATCGGATCTGTGCCACATGTGAGCAAAACTGAAGTTGGTCACTTGTACCAGACAGTGTAAATGTGACCTTTGTTAAGACAAAGGGGAGTCTGATCTCAAGCTCCGGTGGGTTGCTGCTGCCATTGAGCCCCTTACCTCTTGGAGACTCTGTAATGGGTCGCGTGGTCAGTTTGCCTGTCTGAGGGGTCATGCACCGTGGCATGTCTGCCCGCCAATCATGCCCCTTACAGAGAGAGGGAGGGAGAGAGTGTTGTGGAATGAAGAACACTCTCTCATGGCTGGTCAGAGTTTGATTCCAAATTTATTATGAACACAAATCATATTTATACTGCCTCTTGTGTCACTGGTTCGACTTCTTCAATAGCCATGTGTCCTGCTGCTCACGTAAACTGAACCGCTACCTGGCTGCTGCTGGCTAAAAAGCACCAGTTGAATGTGGAAAAGTGTAAAAATGTAAACGCTTCTTCAAGAGTATCTAAACTTTAAATCCAAATCTGTGGAAATATTTGGTTTTGGGGGTTAGTTCCTCCTTAAAATGAATGATCAGTGATTTTATAAGCTTCTGCCCTCTACTAATCACTAATTAAGGCCCTCTTAGAATCTGCCCAAAGTTTTCACTTCGGGAGTTGTGTTTCTGTCAAATCTGCAACCACCTCCTACTACACTTCTACTTTTCTTCTCCTTTACTTTGTAATTTTGTGGCGTTTTCATGTGCCAACGTGGAATTTCTGTGCAATATTGTTTTTTTTCCTGCATGGGAAATTGGACTTCTTGTAAAACCTGAGTTGAGGTGATGGTGAGGTGAATTCTGGTGATATTGTGCTTTGTCTCTGATGTACATCATGCCTGTGCCTACTTGTTGCAAGAATCTCCTGTTTTTGTGGTAGCACGGAATGGGGGGGTGGGCGGTGTAGCTGTCTGTGCCCGGGGCCCTTGTCTAATAATCCACCTACCCATCTCCTATTTCTCGCTCTCGCTTGCATGTGTCTGTGTTGGGTTCCTCCTTCTCTCTCTCTCTCTCTCTCTCATTTACATGCATGCACGCACGCACACACACACACACACACACACACACACACACACACACACACACACACAGACAGACAGTGGTTGTGGTAGGGAGTGTACTTGGCCCAGGCGATGTGTACCCAGGGCTTGGCGGATGCAGATCCGAGAAGTCACATGATTCAGTCACGTGAGTTGACTGTCATGTGGCAGTGGAGTATAAAAAGCAGGAACATACAGTACAAGTGAGTGAGATCAATATACATGTCAAGTAAATGCAACACTAATGGTACCAAATCAACTGGAGAGAGGAAAAGAAGAAATCTGTCTCCACAAAACACACAGGGCTCTATCTTTCCACTGGCCTTAGGCGCTAAACCCAAAAAAACACGCTTTGTGCCTGCCTCGGGAAGATAGCATCATGTTTTTAGGCCCCGAAATGCGCTTTATGGCGAAGAGGCGTGGCGCAGTGCCAGAATAGGTCAGAATGGGCGTTTCGGCCTTAAATACAGGCCTAACGCTATCTTCCACCCTGGCGTTAATTTAGCGCTTAGCGCTTTTCAAAACCAGGCCTTATTCAGTGCGCCGTTATATTACTGTGCGTAATTACGTGCAGCTCTCCTCTGCCATCTCACTCTCTCTGCCCCTCTCTCTCTCTCTCTCTCACTCCCTCTCTCTCGCGCATCAGACAGGCACAATGACCGATGAAAAAAAAGTTGTTATACCGTAGTTTTGAGCCCCTGTCATTCAGAGGCTGTTGCATCATCTTACCTGTGCAGCGGGGGAGAAGAAAAGGTAGAGAGAGAAAATTATATCATTCTGCCCAAACTTTCACCAATCTAATCTCATCATGACATCTAGGGATAGGCTATATTTTTCTAGCCGATGCGTTTAGAACATTCTTCTCACTTTGATCTTGCTATAGTGTAGCATATTTACATGCTTGCTGTATTTAAACTGCAGTGAGATTGGTTTGAGAAGCATAATAATATGGAAATATAGCCGCAAGCGGCGATGCGGGGTCCAAGCTTCCGGTGACTTGGGGGGTATATGTCAGATAGTGCACATTTATTCAGACTTGGTATATGCACAAGTAAACAAAGTTTGGTTGAGATCCGGTGACCTGACGGTTTCCAAGCAGTACTAGTAGTAGTAGTAGTAGCAGTAGTAGTAATAGTGTTGGTAGTAGTGGGAGTGGTAGCAGTAGTAGCAGCAGAAGTACTAAGAATAGTAAATGGTAAATGGTAAATGGACTGCATTTATATAGCGCTTTTATCCAAAGCGCTTTACAATGTGCCTACATTCACCCATTCACACACTGAAGGCGGCCAGCTGCCACGCAGGGTGCTGGCACAGCCATCGGGAGCAATTTGGGGTTCAGTGTCTTGCCCAAGGACACTTCGACGTGCGGACTGGATGAGCCGGGGAACGAACCACCAACCTTCTAATTAGTGGACAACCCACTCTACCTCCTGAGCCACAGCCGCCACTAGTAGCCAATAGTAGTAGTAGTAGTAGCAGCAGCAGCAGTAGTAGTGGTGGTTGGCTGTTATAGCGCCACCATCTGGTAGATTGGTGTAATTTTTTCCTCTGAGTAGTGGGTGATGTCTTGAAACTTGAAGTAATACTTGGATAGAAAGCAGTTTTTGTGTACAATATCCCTTTAAGTATCTGGACAGAAAGTGGTATTTGGGTAGAACATACTGTCAATACGACAAGTACTTCTCTGGCTCTGCAGATACATATAATATGGTCTACAAAGTTAAATACAACAGTCTGGATAGCTCACTTGGTAAAGCACGTGACTTATGCTAACTAAAGACCATTGCTGCTCAAAGTTCAAACCCCACGTGGGATGAAAAACTTTCAACTTCAGACAGGTAAGTCAGTAACAGTAATTAAAACCCCACATGCTGCCTCCTTATTTTGCGGTGTTTCATGAACTTTTTCAATATCTTGGAAATGTTAGCTGGAGATTGCGTGGCTGTGTTCAAGAACGTGTTTTGCAACAGGAGAGGTTAGTTCTTGTCTCATGATGGAGCTTTTGTGTTCTAAAATCAGAATTTTCAGTTGTCATTGTGTCTTTCCCACACACACATCAAACCATAGGGCGTAGTGGCGTCCACTACAGAAGGTTGATGGGGTTTATCCCTGAAATTGCTTTTGATGACTATAGCCAGCACCCTGCATTGCAGCTTGTCATGCAGTCCATTTACCATTAAGGACATGTCTGTATTACACACATAATCCACCACTTTACATTAAAAGTCTGCCCTGAATGGAGGTGTTTGAACTAATTGGTGTGGGTTGTGCTGTTACAATGGAAGTAAAGTAAAGGTAAAGTCCCACTGATTGTCACACAATGTGTGAAATTTGTTCTCCGCATTTGACCCATCCCCTGGGGGAGCGGTAGCGTGCGCCACGCTCGGGAATCATATGGTGATCTAACCCCCCAATTCCAACCCTTTGATGCTGAGTGCTAAGCAGGGAGGCAAATGGGTCTCATTTTTATAGTCTTTGCTATGACTCGGCCGGGGATCGAACTCACAACCTCCCAGTCTCAGGGCGGACATTCAGACCACAAGGCCACTGAGCTGGACACATGAGTGACAAGGATAATTCAGATTTAATTCTCTTTTTGGACCTTTCACATCTGAAGACACAATAATGTATTGGAATGTTTTTCCTTTCATATATCTGAAAGAAGGCTCCCAGCAAACACAATTACATCATGATGATGTTCTGATATCATCTTTCAGTGACGTCCAGGACTAGGCCAAATCACAGCCGATTTGGGGATCATTTAGACATCTACACAGGAATGTCAAGAGGACGTCGAAATATGACGTTACCATAAATAGGCATATTCAGTTATTCTGCTATGTACACAGTGTGTATTCAGCAGCGTTATACATAATTATATCCAGATTAACCTTTATTCTACATTTTCAAAAAATAAAACAGTTACCTGGCCGTGGTTTGAACCCAGGACCTCCAGCTTTGGTGTCTGCTACTTTACCCCTACACCATCCTTCCACAGCAATGACAAGGCACGGATATAACCTTATTATGGCATAAACTTGTTTTTATTCAAACGTGGGTGTCAAGTCTTTGTGGATCGGGCATTACTGTGTGACATCTAAACCAACTATGTATTATGCTACAGCAGATGCAGAACCCCAAAACACATTAACCCCACCCAAAATGCTACATTCCAACTTCCAGTAGTAGTAGTAGTAGTAGTAGTAGTAATAGTAGCAGAAGTAGTAATAGTAGTAGTAGTAGTGTTGGTAGTAGTGGGAGTGGTAGCAGTAGTAGCAGCAGTAGTTGTAATTGACCGGTTAATGAGTTGTGGGCAATTTAGTGTTGGCGTGTGTTTCATTAAAAGTTTCGAGATTTATCATTTCAAAACGGTTTCACGTATCCAAAATCCTTTACTAACCTTAGGTCGGGGTAGTCCATAGATGACCCAGAAAAAGTTTTGTGTGATTTGGCCAAACAGTCTAGGAGGAGCTCGCAAAAGTAGGTTTTTGATCAAATTCAAAATGGCGGAAAATCTACCACACAGAAATGGGCGTGGCCTAGTGGGTTAGATACATGATGCTCCAGGGAAACCAGTAGATGTGGAATTTTGATTCTACAGCTCGCAGTTCAGAAGTTATGGACCGACAAATGTGAAATTGGCTGTTATAGCGCCACCATCTGGTGGATTGGTGTCATTTTTTTACTCTGAGTAGTGGGTGATGTCGTGAACCTGTGTGGAAAGTTTGGGTGATGGGGGGTGTATGGTTTCTGAGATCCACACACTTTTAGGGCAGGAAAAGAACAAAAGTAAATACACAAAAGTTTAAACATTTATAATTTCAAAACGGTTTCACGTATCCAAAATCCTTTAATAACTTTGGGTCGGGGTAGTCCATAGATGACCCAGAATAATTCCTATGTGATTTGGCCAAACGGTCTAGGAGGAGTTCGCAAAAGTAGGTTTTTGATAAAATTCAAAATGGCGGAAAATCTAGGCACACGCAAATGGGCGTGGCCTATATGGATAGATGCGTATTGATCCAGGGAATCCAGCAGATGTGGAATTTTGATTCTACGCCTCACGGTTCAGCAGTTATGGGTCAATACGCAAAAGGGTCTGTTATAGCGCCACCATCTGGCCAATATGGCTAATTTTTTGTCTCTGAGTAGTGGGGCACATTTCCAACCTATGTGCAAAGTCTGGCTACTGTACCCCTTACGGTTTTTGCCGTGCATACTGTTTTAGCGGAGAATAAAAAGAATAATAAATATAGCCGCAAGCGGCGATGCGGGGTCCAAGCTTCCGGTGACTTGGGGGGTATATGTCAGATAGTGCACATTTATTCAGACTTGGTATGTGCACAAGTAAACAAAGTTTGGTTGAGATCCGGTGACCTGACGGTTTCCAAGCAGTACTAGTAGTAGTAGTAGTAGCAGTAGTAGTAATAGTGTTGGTAGTAGAGGGAGTGGTAGCAGTAGTAGCAGCAGAAGTACTAAGAATAGTAAATGGTAAATGGACTGCATTTATATAGCGCTTTTATCCAAAGCGCTTTACAATGTGCCTACATTCACCCATTCACACACCGAAGGTGGCCAGCTGCCACGCAGGGTGCTGGCACAGCCATCGGGAGCAATTTGGGGTTCAGTGTCTTGCCCAAGGACACTTCGACGTGCGGACTGGAGGAGCCGGGGAACGAACCACCAACCTTCTAATTAATGGACAACCCGCTCTACCTCCTGAGCCACAGCCGCCACTAGTAGCCAATAGTAGTAGTAGTAGTAGCAGCAGCAGCAGTAGTAGTGGTGGTTGGCTGTTATAGCGCCACCATCTGGTGGATTGGTGTAATTTTTTCCTCTGAGTAGTGGGTGATGTCTTGAAACTTGAAGTAGTACTTGGATAGAAAGCAGTTTTTGTGTACAATATCCCTTTAAGTATCTGGACAGAAAGTGGTATTTGGGTAGAACATACTGTCAATACGACAAGTACTTCTCTGGCTCTGCAGATACATATAATATGGTCTACAAAGTTAAATACAACAGTCTGGATAGCTCACTTGGTAAAGCTCATGACTTATGCTAACTAAAGACTATTGTGGCTCAAAGTTCAAACCCGATGTGGGATGAACAATTTTCAACTTCAGACAGTTAAGTCAGTAATAGTAATTAAAACCCCACATGTTGCCTCCTTATTTTGCGGTGTTTCATGAACTTTTTCAATATCTTGGAAATGTTAGCTGGAGATTGCGTGGCTGTGTTCAAGAACGTGTTTTGCAACAGGAGAGGTTAGTTCTTGTCTCATGATGGAGCTTTTGTGTTCTGAAATCAGAATTTTCAGTTGTCATTGAGTCTTTCCCACACACACATCAAACCATAGGGCATAGTGGCGTCCACTACAGAACGTTGATGGTTTTATCCCTGAAATTGCTTTTGATGACTATAGCCAGCACCCTGCATTGCAGCTTGTCATGCAGTCCATTTACCATTAAGGACATGTCTGTATTACACACATAATCCACCACTTTACATTAAAAGTCTGCCCTGAATGGAGGTGTTTGAACTAATTGGTGTGGGTTGTGCTGTTACAATGGAACTAAAGTAAAGGTAAAGTCCCACTGATTGTCACACAATGTGTGAAATTTGTTCTCCGCATTTGACCCATCCCCTGGGGGAGCGGTGAGCGGCAGCGTGCGCCACGCTGGGGAATCATATGGTGATCTAACCCCCCAATTCCAACCCTTTGATGCTGAGTGCCAAGCAGGGAGGAAAATGGGTCTCATTTTTATAGTCTTTGCTATGACTCGGCCGGGGATCGAACTCACGACCTCCCAGTCTCAGGGCGGACATTCAGACCACAAGGCCACTGAGCTGGACACATGAGTGACAAGGATAATTCAGATTTAATTCTCTTTTTGGACCTTTCACATCTGAAGACACAATAATGTATTGGAATGTTTTTCCTTTCATATATCTGAAAGAAGGCTCCCAGCAAACACAATTACATCATGATGATGTTCTGATATCATCTTTCAGTGACGTCCAGGACTAGGCCAAATCACAGCCGATTTGGGGATCATTTAGACATCTACACAGGAATGTCAAGAGGACGTTGAAATATGACGTTACCAAAAATAGGCATATTCAGTTATTCTGCTATGTACACAGTGTGTATTCAGCAGCGTTATACATAATTATATCCAGATTAACCTTTATTCTACATTTTCAAAAAATAAAACAGTTACCTGGCCGTGGTTTGAACCCAGGACCTCCAGCTTTGGTGTCTGCTACTTTACCCCTAAACCATTCTTCCACAGCAATCACAAGGCACGGATATAACCTTATTATGGCATAAACTTGTTTTTATTCAAACGTGGGTGTCAAGTCTTTGTGGATCGGGCATTACTGTGTGACATCTAAACCAACTATGTATTATGCTACAGCAGATGCAGAACCCCAAAACACATTAACCCCACCCAAAATGCTACATTCCAACTTCCAGTAGTAGTAGTAGTAGTAGTAGTAGTAGTAGTAGTAGTAGTAGTAGTAGTAGTAGTAGTAGTAATAGTAGCAGAAGTAGTAATAGTAGTAGTAGTAGTGTTGGTAGTAGTGGCAGTGGTAGCAGTAGTAGCAGCAGTAGTTGTAATTGACCGGTTAATGAGTTGTGGGCAATTTAGTGTTGGCGTGTGTTTCATTAAAAGTTTCGAGATTTAGCATTTCAAAACGGTTTCACGTATCCAAAATCCTTTACTAACCTTAGGTCGGGGTAGTCCATAGATGGCCCAGAAAAAGTTTTGTGTGATTTGGCCAAACGGTCTAGGAGGAGCTCGCAAAAGTAGGTTTTTGATCAAATTCAAAATGGCGGAAAATCTACCACGCAGAAATGGGCATGGCCTAGTGGGTTAGATACATGATGCTCCAGGGAAACCAGTAGATGTGGAATTTTGATTCTACAGCTCGCAGTTCAGAAGTTATGGACCGACAAACGTGAAATTGGCTGTTATAGCGCCACCGTCTGGTGGATTGGTGTAATTTTTTTACTCTGAGTAGTGGGTGATGTTGTGAACCTGTGTGGAAAGTTTGGGTGATGGGGGGTGTATGGTTTCTGACATCCACACACTTTTAGGGCAGGAAAAGAACAAAAGCAAATACACTAAAGTTTAGACATTTATCATTTCAAAACGGTTTCACGTATCCAAAATCCTTTAATAACTTTGGGTCGGGGTAGTCCATAGATGACCCAGAATAATTCCTATGTGATTTGGCCAAACGGTCTAGGAGGAGTTCGCAAAAGTAGGTTTTTGATAAAATTCAAAATGGCGGAAAATCTAGGCACACGCAAATGGGCGGGGCCTATATGGATAGATGCGTATTGATCCAAGGAATCCCTGAGAAGTGAAATTTTGAGTATAGGACACACGGTTCAGAAGATATGGACCATAACGCGAAATGGTCTGTTATAGCGCCACCATCTGGCCGATATGGGTAATTTTTTGTTTCTGAGTAGTGAGGCACATTTACAATCTATGTGCCCAGTCTGGCTACGCTGAGCATTACAGTTTCTGCTGTACATACAGTTTTACCGGAGAAGAAGAAGAAAAAAAAAAAATCGGAACAGATACAATAGGGATCCACGCACTTCGTGCTTGGACCCCTAATAAACGGAACAGATACAATAGGGATCCACGCACTTCGTGCTTGGACCCCTAATAATATATATGGAGACAGACGGGGATGAAAGAGGGAGGGGGGAGCTCAGAGCGCTTTGGTCAGCTTTTCTGACCGGATTGGATCACTCCGTGGAATGGAACATGAAAGGGACATTGTGATTTGTTTAATGCACTTCTCCAATGAGCACTTTGAGAATAATCGTGCATTCCTTTATAACTGGGGACTGGTAATGTTACGCCTTCATGACCTTTGAAAGGTCGTGAGCTGGGCGGTGACGTCATCAGAGCTGGTTTATCCCATTCCAAACTCGTAGGAGCCACAGTAGCCCCAACTTCGAGGATCCAAGATGGCAGCACCGCATTTCTATCGTGAGTAAAGCTGGAGTAAAAACTGTTTATAGCACTTCTGTCTTAGTTATGTGTAATTAAATCAGTCATAGATACGGTATTGTCTAACTTCTGTCTGCGGACATGTTCCTACGGTGTTTGTATGCGCAACATCCCGCAAAATGTGGAGTTTTGTACTGGCATCGCTAACAATCGTTAGCCTGGCTACAAGCGATGAGCTACAAACAAATGATTCGGGCGATGGCTTTCTTGTTTAGATTCGCCGTAAAACACTGGTAAATGGTTACCAGACCAGTTGTTTTTATCATAAATATTACGCTTAGATATTTAGGTACATTTTTATGTGGAAAATTAGTTGAAACAGTGTACAATTTTTAGGTTAGGTTAGTTTTAGGTGCAGGGCACAGGAGTTTCAATGGAGTATAGAGAGAGAGCCAGCACTCAAAAATGTCCTTTGTATGTACGCGTTTCAGCAAGAAGAACGCTGACGAAGGCTTCTTGCTGAAACGCGTACGTTGTACTGGTTGAAACGGAATAAAACTACAAAGGATATTTCATTTTTGAGTGCTGGCTCTTTCTATCCACTCCATAGATAGCCTACTCCTGAAAAAGAACAATGGTGTGAGGCGAGTGTAGGACATTTTGTGTAGAGTCGCCCTAGTAAAACACTCAAAAACACTGGCAAATGATTACCAAACCAGTTGTCTTTATCAGAAACGTTACTCTTAGGTGTTAGGTAACATTTTATGTGGAAAATGATTTGAAATAGTGTACAACTTGCCTGTGACTGACTTTTGAACATTGAGAAGTTGCCTATGATATAATGAATGAGTGAATCCAGCTCTCCTGTTAGGCTACTCTCCATGACTCCATGGCTGTGATGCTAACTCTGTGTTGTGTGTGTGTTTGTAGTCTATCTGGACAGTGATGACAACATGTTTGTGGATTCCGGGAGGAAGCAGCAGTTCTCTGGCCTCCTCTACCAGCGAGCAGAAGACCCCACAACATACTTCCTAAATGAGGCATGCACATACCGTGTGACCCTGGTCGACCCTGCTGGAAGCCCTCTAACAGGTTAGATAACAACAATAAACATAATAATAATCATAATAAGAAATAGTGAAAATGTTTCTCTCTCTCTTAAAAAAAAATACTAACCTAAACTTTACCACTATTCCTTCAGAAGTTGTAGTTGTCATAGACAAAAATGTGTTATTGTAAGTCGCTTTGGATAAAACCGTCTGCCAAATGAGGTAATGTATGTAATGTTAATGTTGTGCATGCTAACCTGTTACTTTTGTGTGTTTTAGATGGCAATAAAGAGAATGAACTCCCCACGCCCAGCCCATCACCATCACCCGTGCCAGCAAATGAGGGATTCACAAAGGATCAAACACTATTTTTGATCGACCTCATGTGGCAGCACATCGAGGCTGAAGGCGATGGTCTGCCGAAAACTCTGAAGGACCTGAATGACCGGCTAAAGGCTGGCAAATCAAAAAAAAAGAATCTATGGATAGACGTAGCACAAAAGTTGGGCAACCACTTTGGGGTGGTCTTCTCCCCAGAAAAAGTCTCCAGAAAATGGGCCACGCTGGTTGATGGCTACAAGAGGGTAAAAGACAATAACAAAAGCACAGGGAAGGGTACCATGCGCTTCAAATTCTACGCAGAGATGGACGACCTTCTGGGCGGGCATCACGATGTCGCTTTCCCTGTCGTTGGTACACTGGATGGGGTAGAGGTGCGCAGACCTGAGGCGGTCGGACAAATCCCGGACACTGCTGAATCCAGCTTCACCAACAGCCGACAGCCCCCCGACAGCCCAGCAACCCAACGACCAACCAACAGCCGACAGCCCCCCGACAGCCCAGCAACCCAACGACCAGCTAGCCACCCAGAAACACCACCACCAGCCACACCGACGCCCCGGAAACGTCGAAGGGTCGATGACGAGCTCATGGAGTTCCTCAAAGACAGCCAAAACCAGGCAGCAGAAGCCAGTCGACTGCGCCTGGAGGAGACCCGGCAGCGGCATGAGGAGATTCTGGCAGAACAGAGGGCCGGTCGGCGCGAGTTCCAAGACATTATGATGAAGTTGCTGGACAAGCTGTGACAATATTGATGTTTACCCAGGGTTGGGGACAAATTTGAAATTGAACAATTTACAATTCTTTATCCAATTTTATACTTGTTATATTTGTTTTGCTTTGAAACTTTTTTATTTTATTCTTTACTACCTCAACTAGATGTTTGCTGTGGATTTGCTGTGAAAATTAAAGAAACTGGTAAAGCAAATCTGAAGACTTGTGGATTCCATTTATCTAAACGGTATCAGTTGCAGGACAAAATGTACTTTTGTGTTTACAGTTCGCATAACCTTACCTCTGAAGGCACAAGGGCATTCCTAACTAAGCTAGTGCTAACTTCATTCAGTTTATATAACCTCAAATGAAAGCCAAGCATTAGCCTACCTTAACTTTTAGTTGTTGCACAATGTTACTGTAATCTTTTCAGTATTTTCAGATGTTGCACTATTTGTGTCCAAAAATAACTTGAACTTCATATACTGTGCATATTTTGTATGTCACCTTTTTAGATGTGTGACTGAGTCTTTAGTTAGATTACATCCCCCCAAATAATTTGAAATTAAAAGATAATATTGCACCACTGCCCTAGAGAATATGAAACACTGGAGTGTTGTGCAACATACAGATGCTCTGCAATGCATCATCTCTTACTGTTGAGTAGTTTGATTGACAAAGGAACAAAAGAAAATGTATACCTGTTCAGTTTACAGTTTGGTAACCTGTACCTTCTGCCTGATGGCAGCAGCTCATACTCTGTGTGGAGGATGTGATTTGGGTTGCAGGTGATTTTAAGGCCGTGCTTCTTCACTGTCTTCTCAAAAATCTCTTAGAGAGAAGATGGAGGCTGCATACCAATAATTTTACCAGCCCTCTTAATTAGGTTTTGAAGTTGTGATTTGAGTTTAACGGACAGGTTGCCAAACCATGTAGTGATGCCATAGCAGATAATGGATTCAATGGCTGCCCTGTAGAACATGTTTTTATCCACTCCATGGACCCTAAAGCCCTCTCAGAAAATGCAGTCGCTGGTTAATACGAGTCGAGAACATACAAATTCAACTTGGTGACCCCATTAACTGAGAATCAAAATGAATGCCTAAATACTTATACGATGTCACCTGCTCTACTCTCTCCCCGTGGATCAGAACTGGACTGTGATAAAAAACAATTGCCCTTTTTTTACATTTAAAATTAGGTTGTGCTCCTCACACCACTTCACAACAAGTTGTGCTAACAAAAATCAATGTTTAGGACAGCCGTTCTCAAAGTGAGGTCCAGGGGGTCCTCAGCAAAAAGGGGAATGATTTATTTTCACTACAATTACAGCCATAAGCAATACAATGACAGAATGTATGTGTCTAGCCTATGTGTTTGTTTAGAGTTTACCGGTAGTTCTGTTTTGTCCAGTTAGAATAATTATCTATTTTCTTTATTTTTATGTCTCAGAACATTTTTGCATTTTTGTGTTTTCACTTATCAAATCCTGTAAATACACCTGGTGCATCAAAGAAATAAATCAACCAATGATGATTTGAACTCTGCCTCTGCCTTGCTTCCATCTGGAACCGCTCGCATTCTCACAGTATGACTTTTTTTGCGCATGGCTTTCATACACTTTCTGTAATGAAACATCTAAAAGAAGAAATCTTATCAGATGGGGAGCCTGGGACAAAATCTTTTCAAATGTGGTCTAATTGGTGTCATTTTAGGGGTTCTTGATGTGAAAAAGTTTGGGAACCACTGGCTTTAGGATATTCAGAGACTGAATAAAAAGTGAAGCAGCAATCAATCGCTAAATGTTTCTATCTTTCATAGATTATAGATTCGTTACACACAGTGAAATAGTTCTAGCCTTTATTTGTTTCATTTTTCATAATTTTGGCCTACAGCTCCAGAAAACCCCCAAAACAGTATTTCAAGAAATTAGAATAGTGTGAAGAAAATCAGCAGTTACTTCTCAGTTATGAGTGACTCCAGCCTCAGTCCACTCCCTCTGAATAAAAGAATGACTTATTTTTTTGTGATCAAATAGCTATTTTAATTCAAGTTAATGCATACAACAAGTAACAAAAACATTCGTAGACCATGGCATAATACAATTTTTCTACATGGGTGTCAAATTCTTTTCATTTCATTTCCACGGGCCACATGTGACCCAATTTGAGCTCGAGTGGGCCAGACAAAGAAATCTAATAACACATCAAATGCTCTACACCGTCAGTGTCAACAAAATACCAGTAAATGGGGGAAGAAGAAAAAAATCAAATACCAGTCACATCATAGTTTCACTGTTTTTCTCTACCTACAATACAGTTAGTCATGGAATCATATCGAACCAGATGAAACAATACTGGTCCTTTATATGGAATAGATTGATGATCACTGCGATAGTCTATTACTCGTTGTCATCTCCCTGCCTTGGGCAGCCATGTGGGTGTTCCTGACATAGCTCTCCAGCACCAATGCACATATTGTGCAGAAAACAGGCTGCCAGAATGATCATGACCACAGAATCGATCCGGGTGTTCTGCAGATCTCTAAGACGCCTCCACTTGCACTTCATCCTTCCAAAGGCTTGCTCAACGATCACCCTCCCACGGCTGATGTCTGTGTTCTGCAGCTGGTCTACTTCGGTAAGAGCCCCATTGTCACGCTTTGGAGTGATGACAAATGGGAAGTCCTGTCCAATGTAGGCACTGTCTCCCAGCAAGCTGTATTCGCCCATCTTCTCCTGCCATGTTGCATAAAAGTTGGAGAGCCTGAGCATCCTGGCATCATGGACCCTTCCTGGTGGCCCCGCGAATATGTCAATGAAGCGCCCTCTCTCATCTACAATTCCCTGAAGGAGGACGGAGTAGAAAGACTTTCTGTTCATGTAGTCTCCTCCTCTTATGGGTGGCCTCTGCACCCTGATGTGGCACCCATCAATTGCACCGATGACACCACTAATGCCACAGATGCGGTGGAAAGCAGCAGCAGTTGCCGCTTTCTCACAAGTATTTGGCCAGGAGATGAAGGTGTGTCCCATGGTACAAATGATGCTGAGCACTTCTATGATGATCCTGTGAGCTGAGGACTGTGAAACATCAAACTTGTCTGATATCTCCCTAAAGCTGTTTTGGTTGGCAATGTACCACAGGAACATCAGCAGCTTCTTTGTCGCCGGGACATGTGGTCGACCGAGACCATGTTCCTTTGTTATCCCGTTCTGCTGCAACTTCGTCAGCAGATATTCAAACTGTGACTTGCTGACTCGGACATGGCGTGCAAAAGTGTAGTCATCCATGTTTAGCATGACCTCCCACTCTGTTCCAGTCTTCAAGATGATTATTCGCTGTCTTGACCGGAGCACAGTGGATATCTGCATCCTAAATTAGAGAGGGAGAGAGAGAAATATTTAATTAAAGAATAGCTGGCATTGAAATATTATTACAGTCCTATCTACTATCACTACTATTTAAATTTTCAATCAATTTGAGCAGCGCCAGAGAAAATGTTCAGCATGTGTGAAGTTGTATTATCTTATTTGGAATCTTAAACAGATTTATTCAAACCTAAAGTTCAATCAATCAATTCATCTTTATATATAGCCAAATCATAACTACAGTTGTCTCAAGGCTTAAGAAAGAGGTACAAGACCATGCTCTTTATTTTTTACAACCTACAATTGAAACAATTATCACAGCACTGGCTATGTTACTGCCAAACTGCACAGGGCATTCTATTATAAATTATATGGGGTGGGGAGAGAGAGACTCTACGGAACCGAGATACAGCGAACGAGCTGCTATGGAGAGCCCTCGCCCTTTGTGTACTGATTGTTAAAAGACCGATTAAAACCCACTCAAAACGTTACCTTCTGAGCCTTAGTCTTTCTTCTTCTTCTTCTTCTTCCTCTTGTTCGTGTAAATCGGTTATGTTGTTGAGGTGAACCTCGTATTTATCCTGTAGTTTCTTGTATTCGGAGAGCGCAAGCACAAGAATTGCTTTCTTGGAGGCGTCCATCTTGGCTTTTGCGACCGGATCTGACTCGTTTAAACGGATGTGACGCAATTCAACAGTGAACTTCCCAGCTCCCAGTTCTCCGCAAAATGGAATGCAAACCAAAGCAAACCACACGGATGTGACGTCATTCAACCGCCACATCCCAGTTTGTTTGCGTTTCCCAGTTATAAAGGAATGCGCCTTAATTATACGCTTAAAAGGCATGGTTATAATGCTTAAGGCCACGTGTAGCGCCGTTACGAAAATATGACTGCGCCGGTCCACGCCCACTAATATGGGCTGCGCCTGGCGCTAAGCGCTAATCTAAGGCCAGTGGCCTCTGCTGCAGGGATGTGTGCACAAACAAACAATCTAACTGCTCAGTCATGTAGTAATCTAAGCAACAAGCAAGACACATAATCAATCACAGGGACGCTCATATTTGCACAGTAATGCTATTTTTTAGTAATGACTTACAACAATGAATAAATGTCCTTGCAAAGAAAATTAAAACAAAAAAACATATACATGGAATGATAGGAGGAAGACACTACTGTGTCACCCCAAAAACCCCGTCGGGTTTGTAGGCCGTCATAAAGTATGGGAGGAAACTAGAGAGGCGCCTCTATGTGTCCTATACATGGTGCTGTATAAACAGCCAGCAACCACAGGTACAGACTGAATTGACAGGAGAAAGAGAGAGACCACAACAGACAACTCAGATAATAATGCAATATTTAGGGCCCTATAGGCAATATCCCCTTTTAGCGCTTGCGCACCTGTTTGCGCATGCCTTAACGCAGGCAAGATAACAGTCCACCTTGCACATTTGTCCAGGTGGTATGCCGAGTTTTGCACCCCCGCCCAGCAGCAAAAAAAAGCATTCCCACCTCATGGGAGCATAATTGTAATGATTTATACAGAAACATAACTGTTTAAAAATTATATCATTGTTTGGGTGACCTCCCTGTTTTTAAGTTAAAACAGCCCCAAAATCTCGTGAGGATGTCATACTCGCTCGCGGGGGAGCATAATTTATCACAACAACGGGCACAAGCGCAGATTAGAGGCGTGCAAAATCATTTAACCACTAGAATTATTCACAGGTGTGGCCTGGCAATGCGTGGGCGTTACATTAATCAGATTCCCATCTCGCAGTCCATGTAATAGAATTTGCGTGAGGCATGCTGTAATTCTCCCCATGCGTAATTTGGATAAGTGTAGGCCTATTGACTGTATATATAATCCCTATCTCATAACGACACCATCACATCATACCTGTAAAAAAACATCTGAGTTTTGATGCAATTCGGGTTATTTTGTTGACTGGAGTCTGACAATAGAAACGTGTTTGCAGCAGGTAAACGGCAGAGACAAAAGAAAAGATTGGAGGCTTTACAGTGGACTCAATTAAAACTCGACTCATGCCGAGGCTTGTGGCAGATCGGCTGTGATGCCAACGACCCTCCGGGTTATAGCAGATGAAGGTGAATAGCCTATTGCAAGTAGGCTACAATGTACACGTTTTCTCAATTCATTTACCATAACCCCTCCTTGCGATGTGATAAAAGTTTCTGTGAATTATAGTTGATTGCCTCGCCGAATAATCTGCTGTTTATCCAATTTCAGTTGTTTGTACATGCGATGCATTATAATGCTGTATATATTTGCTGTATATATTTGTGTAGTGTGGGTTCTCTGCTTGCAGCTTGTTTTTGGTAAGCTCAATACCCTGATTGAATCATTGATGTGCTGCCCCAGCCATGACAGACTCCTCCCTGTGGCTTTAAACCTACTTAAGCTCGTTAAAAGCAGCTGATACCAGGGCTGATGATGGTCTGAGGACTGAAACGTTCTCTCTTTTTTTGTTGTATCACTTCACTTTTGTTTTGCACATTATGGTGAATTAAAAGCCAAGTTTTTTTGCCTTTGAAAAGTGTGCGAGCCCTTTTCTCTCAATGTTTGGACTATATAATTTTAGCAGCAGAATTTGATGTCCTGGCGTGGAACATGCGTAGCGTAATGACGTTTCTGCGCTGCGCAGTGCGGAGATTATGGTGCGCGATAAAGCGCAGCAGTCTTTTTGCGCCTAAGAGATGGTTTTCAAAGCTCTTAGCACAAAGTAATTGCACGCTGCTGACGATAGGATAATGCCATCTATCCCCACATTTTAGCGCTGAAACGTCTGCTTTGACATGTGGCACGCACGCCTATGCCCAGTACAATTATAACAGGCATGCGCTTGTGCCCGCCCCCAATTTGCATTGCACATGGCGTTAAACGAGCGCAAACGTTAAATTACCGCTTTTGGGAAGATAGGGCCCTTAGTGAGGTAGCGCTTAAAGAGCGTGGTGCAGGTAAAGAAAATATATATATTTACAGTTAGGACTCAGGATTCTTATGAAAATACCCCCAAAAAACTAAAACTAAGTTAAAACATGCCCTCAGGGCAGAAATATGGAGAAAAAGGTGGCATTATAATTATGTTAAAATGCCATCTGTGCAGATAACACCTGTGATGACACTGAGGTGGTACTGTACTTACTGTAATAATAATAATATACAGTCAATGTGTACAGCAGAAACACAAAACACCAAATGTACGATAATTATCGTATTTGTACAATAATTATCGTATTTGTACGATAATTGACCTCCAACAATGATCAATTCGTCCTTCTGGTACGATAATTCAACACTGCCCAGAATGCATGCACTGAGGCAGCAGAGAAAACGCCTCTCTACCATTATCTATGCTCTACCAAGGCAACTATTTAGTTTCAGTTTGTTTGGGCTCTATCTATGGTTAATATGGCACCTTATGAAGTTTTAATAGTTTCAGTAGTCAAACGTAACTATTATTAAAACTAGTTGACGCCCAATTTTTATTTGGAAATATAATTTTGGTACCGACCATCTCTCAACCTGGGTGACCGCAGAGACCTGAAATTCGGCCCAATTTCAGATATTGGTTTATTTAATTGCACAACTGTGATGTCACTCCAGCAACTGTGAAGTTATCTTAGTCACAATTTGTGAGGGAAGTGATGTCAGTCGGGCAGTTGGGCGAATCCATCTTGTGCAAGTGATGTCAATGGCGAGTGATGTCACTCAACTGGAAGTGATGTTACGCAAGTGCCCGACTGTGATGTCATCAGGCAGTTATGATGTCCTGTTGTAGCAGGGCAAATCAGTGATGTCATTAGTGACATCAGTATTGACCAAAATCATCTTATGCTATCACTGATGATGTCATAGGCACTGATGATGTCATAGGCATTGTGGAGCAATTGTGGTTTTTGGTTAGACTCCGGCACGCATCACTGACAATGTCATATACATTGTGACATCATTGTGATGTCATCAGTGAGTGATGTCATCAGTGATGCAAAATTGTGCAATTGTGTGCAGTGCATGCCAAAGAGCAAAGATGATGTCATAATGCCATCAGTGATGTCACTCAATCATTTGTGGTTTTTGGTTACACGTGGGCAATTGTGACATCACTGATGATATCATAGACATTGTGACATCACTGGCGAGTGATGTTACACAATTTGCCCGACTGTGATGTCATCAGGCAGTTCTGATGTCATCAGTTTCTTCCTTCTTAAGCATTTTGTTCAAGGCTTGAACCCCTGGTATTGATGTCATAGGCACTGATGATAGGAAGAATAGAAACCGCACTCTGGCTCCGATGCAATGAGTTTAATAAAACTTTAATAAACTTTTTTTTTTATTAAACTCATTGCTTGACAAAGGCCACCAGGCCGAAACGTTGTCTTTTTATTAAACACATTGCATCGGAGCCAGAGTGTGCGGTTTCTATTCTTCCTATGGATTCTTGTCCGTCACCGGCACCTCGCTGAGATTTCACGGTGTGCATTCTCTCCATTTTTGACATAGGCACTGATGATGTCATAGGCTGTGTGACATCATCAGTAATGTCGCTCGAGCAATAGAGCTTAACAGTCATGTAGAACAAAAAATACCCCCCCGTCAATATCATAATTTTTCCACCATCAGTATCATCGGGGCAATATCTGGCCCAATGACAGATATTAGTGGTTACTAGATGCCCTATCTATAGCGACGATGTTTATGTAGGAGAACAGTTCTCCAGCGCTCCCCCCTCCACCCTTACTTGGAACAGAACTAGATGAACTAGAATGTTTTTCATTCTGATACTTTCTAAGCAGTGCAGCCGCTTCCATGCATGATTTTGCTCATATGCACCTGGTGACGTCATTGTGATTGCGTCATCAGTGAGTGATGTCATCAGTGATTGAGTGTTGATGTCATAGGCATTGTGACAACATCAGGCTTGAACCCCTGGTATTGCCGCTTGTAATTAGTGGCCGGGCCAGCGAAGCGGCAGGGCCACTTCTTGTATTTGCCATTATTCTTCATCCTCCCGGGAAGTTCGACTTCCCATGGATGAAAACTAACCAAACTTTGCACAAAGGTGCAGTCCCATGCCAAACGTCTTTGACACAAATTTGGGGCCAATAGTCCTAACGGTGGCACTACAGCGACCGTCTAAAGTTTAAAACTTAAAAAAATCATAAAAAATCAGGCATACGTGCTACGGCTTTGCAACTTTCACCGAAATGTGCGCCTAAATGAGGGGAAGCTTTTGTACAATGCAACCTATGGCCAATTATGAAGTCTAAAGACCGCAAAACTGCAAAAACGAATTAAACCCTACTCCTCCCACATTTTTTCTTCAAACGACACCAAACTTCAGTATCTGCATCGTTAGACTGTTCTACACAAAAGTATCGAACCAGATTTTCGATCGGTCAAAAATTTTGCATCAAAGTGCATCAAAACGTTGAATTCTGGCCCCGTGTATAGCCTAATTACCTTAATTACCTTTGGCAATTAGGTTGTATTTGTGATGTCATCAGTCAGTCAAGCAATTGTGATGCCATCACTGATGTCACTCGAGCAATTGTGATGTCATAATATTTTTTTCCCCCATTGACTTGCATGGGGTTTCGAAAAATCTTGCAGTAAATTAGCTGTAATTCAGAAACCATAGCAGGTACAGCTACGAAACTTGGTGGAGGTGCACAGAGGGGCCTTTTATTCTACACGAAAGAATTACACAAATTGAGCAGATGGTGGAGCTATAACAGCCCTCTTTACATTCTGGTCCATAACTTCTGAACCGTATGGTCTATCATCAAACTTCTTTTTTCCCTGGATTCCTTGGGTCCTTCCGCATTTACTCATCTAGGCCACGCCCATTTCCGTCTGACTAGATTTTCCGCCATTTTGAATTTGGTCCAAAACAGTTTTTTTGCAATTCCCCCTTGAAATTTTGTCCAGTCTTCACCAAACCAAAGCACACATCATGTGATGAGTGTCCTGCACAACACTGTTTCGTGGTATTTGAAAAAAGCACACCGTTGCGATATAATCGACTTCCAAACTTCTGTGGGTGGGGCCAATTTCACAAGAATCACCATAACTCTAGAACACAACGTGCGATCCTAACCAACCTTGGTCCAGGTGTGGAAGGATGTACTCTGAGCCTATAGGATAAATATTGTGTCATTTCGCCTTTAGGGGGCGCTATAGCAGCATTCAGTACCTGTACCTTCTAAATTGTTTTATTTTGAAGGGCGGCAGGAAGTGCTGATTCATTGTCATTATGGCCAACCTTCCTTCTTGTATTGACACTTGACACTTCTGAGCTGATTTCAAGGCTCAAGGCTCAAAGCCTTGAGACTTGCCCGGCCACGACCCATTGCTGCGCAGCAGCTATAATTGCTGTTTATTCTTCTTCCGTAAAACAGTATGCACGTCAGAAACCATAATGCCCATAGCAGCCAAACTTTGCACATAGGTTGAAAATGTCACCCACTACTCAGAAACAAAAAATTACACCAATCTACCACATTCTGGCAATATAACAGCGATAATTTACGTTGTTAGGCCTTCACAGGCCATTTTAGTGCATTGTAACACCATCACCATCAAGTCAATGGCCTCTATCTTCCCAAAAGCGCTAATTTTGCATTTGCGCTCGTTTAACGCTGTGCGCAATGCAAATTGGGGGCGGACACAAGCGCATGCCTGTGATAATTGTACTGGGCATTGGCTGCCCGATGCCAAGGCAAGGCAGGCCTTTCAGCGCTAAAATGTGAGATAGATGGCGTTACCCTATCGTCAGCAGCGCGCAATTACTTCGCGATAAGAGCTTTGAAAAGGACCTCTTACGGCCGGGACACACATCTTGCGTCTGCTGTGCGTCTGCGTGGTGTTACCTATTGATTTTCATTTCGGCGCCCATGTTAACAGGTTACAGCAGCGACACCACCGGCATCAGACGCGCATCTCAGGCGCGTGTCTTGCGAGGCGTGAGATGCGCGTCATCTAGAGAATAGAAGCGACGCCTATTTTTTCTGCTTACCGCGCGCGTGTCTCTAGCGTGTCTCTACACAAATAGACACAAATAGACATTAAAATTATATTTTACAGGGGCAGCCACAGCCAATCAAGGCTCGTTTTGATTTGAGACGGGAGGATGAGCTGAGCTCACAGCTGCAGTTCTCCTGCCCTCTGAAAACCACATAGGCTACAACGTGGCTTCGTTCCTCCCCTCCCCTCCCCTCCCCACCACACACACACAGACACACACACACACACACACACATATCAATACTGCCTCGATTCTCAAGTGAGCCCAAGCGATCTTCAGTTAAAATCATCATTGTATTGTTTATAGCAAATTTAATAAAAGGTAAACTCTATAGGAAGAGAGTTGGCAGATAGACAGCAAGGGGTCATCCCTATGTTCCCCGGGTCCTATGTTCCCCGGGTCCTATGTTCCCCGTTTTTGTGGGACCGGGGAACATAGAACCCTTTCTATGTTCCCTGGGAGAGGTTAGGTTTTGGGTTAGGGTCTGGGGGAGGTTAGGTTTAGGCGTGGGGGGTGGGAGAGGTTAGGTTTTGGGTTAGGGTCTGGGGGAGGTTAGGTTTAGGGTTAGTGAAAAACGGGAATATAGAACCCGGGGAACATAGAACCCGGGGAACATAGACATGATCCCGACAGCAAGGCAGCAGCCACGCTGCCTATGTGGATGCCACGGGCGTGCCAGCCGCAGCCATCACGCCACGCACACGCACTAGGTAGGTAGACGCAAGATGTGTGTCCCGGCCGTTACGCGCAAATACCTCTCTGCGCTGGGCGCTCTGCACGGAGATTACGGCTGCGCTCCCAGCGCAGAGAGGTATTTGCGGAGTGGAAAGTGGAATTCCTTTTTGATCCTTTTCGATATGTCATTAAGCACAGCCTTGCCACGCCAAGACATCAAATTATGCTGCTAAAATTGGATATTAGCAGATAATTCAGTGAGGCAATCAACTATAACTCACTCAGAAACTTTTATCACATTGCAGAGGGAAATTAATTGAGAACACTTGTGGGACAGTGGACATAGGCTATTTACCTTCATAACCCAAAGGGTCATTGGCACCACAGACGATCTGTCAATAAGCTCCCTCTGTCCTCGCACGAGTGAGTACACTCTATTACACATGGAGATAATTACAGCATATTGCGACGAATCTGATTGGTTTTGATTGACGTAATGCCCAACCTTGCCTGGCCACGCCTGTGAATAATTCTGGTAGTTAAGACTGCCCAAATCCTGTTTGCGCAGGCATTTTGGGGCGCAGATGATTTTTGGCAGAATTGGCACGGCTCTAATTTGTGCTGTGAACGTTTCCGCATGCCCGCGGAGAATTGCATCCCCTACATATTTCGGGGCTGTTTTAACTTAGAAATCAGGGAAGTCACGTCTACCAGACAATTATATCACTTTGAATCAGTTACATTTCTGGATAAATCATTACAAGTAGCTCCCGTGAGGTGGGGATGTTATTTTTTTTTTGCTCCTCGGCAGAACACCTGGCGGACGGCGCAATGCGGAACGCTATCTTCCGTGCCTTAAGGCATGCGCACACAGTGCGCAAAGCGCTATTTAGGGATAGCGCCTGTCGGAAGATAGAGGCCAATGTGTTTGTGATTGCGTGACACCGAGCTGAGGTTCACATAATGAACATTGTGCAGAGGAGGAGGGCTGTCACATGGCTGCAGCATGATTATAGTAATTACAGCCCATGACTTGAACAGGCAAGTCAAGCAGGAGTGGCTCTGGAATGTGACAGAGCAAGTGTCAGGAAGCTAGTTCAACTTCATTTGTATTTAAAAAAGCAGACTGTTTAAGAACAAGGCTAGGTTGAAACCTATGGCCGGTGCGGTAAAGCGTTGATGAGTCTGTTGATCTCCGTGAGCAACCCGTTCTCCGTAATCACGTTACAGTTACCAATCAAACACTCAACTCCCGTTTTAATAACAGATCCTGTGGCCCAATAGGCTATGGGCAAAACTACAGGAAATGCCTTTTATTTGTATTCAACACACTGACCAACACACAGCATCTCAGATGGGGTGACTCAACTGCACACCAGACTCACCCATGGTGCCAACATTTCAACTTTGTATTAGCATGCAGAACAGCACTATTAGTCAACACATAACTTTGCAGATAACTAACATCATGCATAGAACAAAAAGTCATTTTAACCCCCAAAACACATTGACAAACAATTGACAAACAACAAAATCTACAAACAAAACGCACTACCCCAGGGCATGCTGGGAACTCTGTCCACTTTCCTCTTCCACAGGTTCAATTTCCCAGAAAGCTTTGAGGGGGCATAACTTTTTATGGGGGTAGGAATGTCATAGAGTCGGGATTCGAGGGGTGGCTAAGGCGATGTGGGTAGTGTGGTGAGGAAAGGGGGTGGGGCTAGGGGCCGTAGTAGATAGGAAGGTCCTAGAGAGTCGGGGGGTCAAGGGGTGGGTAGGGGGAGCAGCTATGTACATGTGGGTGGTGGGACTGGGCCGTAGCTAGGGATAGGAATGTCATAGAGTCAGGGTTCGAGGGATATGGGGAGTGGCTCAGGGGATGTGAGTGGGTCAGGGTTCTGATCCGACCCACAAAATCATCTCATAGCAGACTTATTGTATGTATTGGCCTTGGCGGAGGTCTGCACTCTCCAAGTGCATTTCTAGTTAGAATTCCATGATAATACGGAGTGAAATCTACAAGGTTATTGGTGGATATCAGTTCAGTTGCTTGTGCCATGTTTGGAATCTCTATTTTATATGCCATGTGTTAGTTAACCCTCATAGGTTGAGGCGATGTCTCATCATAAACGTTCCTTCACGCTGGGGTCGCTGGCTGGGGGCGTGGTCAGTGTGGGGTAAATTCCCCGTTCTCTCCATTCAGCAAGGT